>NC_091936.1:38804865-39153862 GCF_041260155.1 Ptychodera flava
CATATGGTTGTGTTTTTTTCTGCACAAAATACCGCAATAGTCTCTTAATCTCTGTTATTGAGGCACCGTCAGATCCAGAAACTGTCATGTTGGGGTAATTTCACTTTCGGATTAAGTATTGTCACATAACTGCTAAACTTAATGAACCTCCACATACAGGATTTTATAAATGTATTCAGTATAATAAGGTCCGGTATTTGAACACCGAAAATCATTATTTTAGTTTCAACTGTGGAAGTAAACTTATCATCGCAATTGCGATATTAAAATGATAAACACAGGAATGCATCATTTGAGTTTTTATCAAGTCCCTGATAAGTATCAAATATTAAGGCATACAGTTTGGCGTATTTTGTGCGTGTTCTTCAGAAACAGGTCTTCTTTCTGTACAATGGCCTTCATCGTGTTAAGGCAATGACCGTGGCATTTGATCCCATCAACGTGTTCCCTTTAAACTGGAAGGATAAACGGCACCTTCCAATATCGCGATAAATTCATAATATACGTTTGATGTGTTTGAAGATTGCTATCGTGGGTACGTGCACAGTGCTTTGCTCTCTGAGTAGACAAGCAACAAACAAACAAACAAAAAAGAAAGCAGTAAAATAAATACATGAATAAATAAATAAAATAAATAAATAGATAAGATTGGCTCGCAAGCGTAGAAAATATAGGTTCTGTATCATTCATGTTCCAGAACGTATTCCACCTTATGTAGTTTTCCTGTCGAATTTGTTGATGTTTTGGGTTTTATTTTGTTTACCTCATAAACTAACACCACCTTCAAGTTGAACTCTTGTTGGTGTCCACATCCACATTACACTTTGCAGCTGTAAAGTTAACGGAACAATCCATAGCATACAAAGGGTATTCGATAACGGGCTGAAGGATGTAAAGAACGCAGTCTATATCCTCTGTCACGGTGCTTAGGCATATCACAGACCACAGTCACCTGTGGTCTTCTTCTCAGGCATATGTACACACGTCTATGGGGCGCATATACAGACGCAGAGCGGAATAGACCACAGGTGACTGTGCACAGACGAGGAGAAATTTCCCCTTGTCCGAGGGCCGATATTCTCCGCGGCCTTTCTCGGAAGTTTTTGTGAACGTAGCAAGAAGTTGCAGCTATCACATTGAAATACTTGATGCTGGATGTTAAGAAAACTGCCGTTGTTCATACCCTCTCGGCTGAAAAGTTTGATGCGTTGCACGATGACTACTAGTAGATACCAAAACCCCTTATACCACCACGGCTCATCTTCCGACAGAAGGTAACGTACACGACTGACACGATCAAGGCTGCGTTTTACATTGGAGTCCACCAAATCTCAAGTTGGCTTTTTTGGGTTCGACAGCAGATGAGACCCCGGATGAGACTTGTCTTTTGTCCCCAATTCAGGCGAAGAACAGAGATGATTCCGACAATTTTTTTCCCTACTGCTTTCCAAAGCGAGCTTACGTACACATCTGTCTATCTCTCTTAACATGTACACAGTCACCTGTGGTATATTCCGTTCTGCGTCTATGCGCCCCATAGACGTGTGTACATATGACTGAGAGACTGAGAAGAAGCAAGTCAGGAAACCAAATGGCTATTTCGTACAGAAACTAAGCCACCATATCATCGTCGGCGTTTTATTTTACTGTGAAAATTCTTCTCGGGCATATGTACACACGTCTATGGGGCGCATAGACGCGGAGCGGAATAGACCACAGGTGACTGTGGCATGTACAACAAAATATAAAGCAACATTAATACCCCACCAAAACATAAAATAGTTTAAATTACATCCAAGAGCTTTAAGATAATATTGATTTTTGAATTTAGAATTGTTCCCAAAAATATCAGATAAATAAATAATACCTTTTTGTGCAAATATGGATGAAAAACAGATTTGTTATCAACAAGAATATTTGCATTCTTCCAAATAACCTGCTCCGCTGGAGAGGGGTGGAGGAAAACGGACTGATTTCCTGTCAACAGTACAGCATACTTGATTATGATTGCACAATGCCCACAAGAAAATGAAGTATTGTGACGAAATAGAGAGCTTTGATTGTAAACAAGTTATATGGACAATTCTGACTGCAAATAGACACTCAGCCAACCTTAGTACTATAGTTTTGATGCTACTCAGAAACTAATGACAAACTAACCAGCCTTTTCACTCAGTACGTCAGCTTTGTGCGATGGAGGTGCATAGAAAGCAAGTGTCTTTGAAGTAATTTTGTGTCAACTACCAGGTGTAAGAAAATTAGCCATGATTTGCTACACTTCAAAGATACAGAAAAAAGAATGCAAGAAAGTTTGGTTGTTTTCCTTCCATTCTGACTACAGCCATGATATACTACTGCAATTGAACAAATCAAAGATAAAACTTGAAAGTATTCAACACTTGTGAATTCAAGATAAAAAGCTACTTACAGCATACCATGACAATGTGTATAAAATTCAGACAGTGCAACAGATTGTCATTTTGAAATCTGATTCCTAGGCTGCTTTTCCATGAACACACCTATTTGGAACTGATAGCAGATGATTTCACTTTTAAAAAATGTACCACCTAAAAAATCATTTTACTTACGTAACAAAGTCAAATTGATGTTTTCTGTGATGGTTATGGAAGTCATGGAATACTTGAGAGAAGGAAAACCCACAATGGAAAATTATTTCATTTTGTGAAAGAACAATTTATTTAGCAATCCTTTGAACAAGTTGCAGCATAATACACAATTTTCACAACAAGCAAACAACAAGAAGGTATCAAAAATGTGTTCTTGTACAATTTATTGAGCAATTGAAAAATTGGTCAAGGAGTACATCTTTAGTCCATGGAACAAACTTCAGCACTTTGTAACAACAAATCTGTTTCTGAACTTTCAATTTGATTTTGTTCATACCTAAAATTTCAGCAAGATTTCATTAATGAGACTGTAATCTTTAACATTTCATGCAAAAACCCATTGCAGTAAAAATGGAAATATTTCCTTAAAGGCCCCTTCCAAAATTTCTCAGATTTTTATATTTTTGTAGGTCACACTGCATTTCAATTTTCATCAACCCTTACACCAGCTATACCCCAATTCTAAATCCCCTTGAAGGTCTGAATTGATGTTTTTCCTGCAAGGACAATCTCCAGATTTCATTGATATCAGGATAGGGGCCTCAAGGAAGTCCTGCCCAGTAACATTTTGCCGGATGAATCATTACTATGCTGGTACATGGTAGCTAGAGTCAATAACGAATAAATTTGCATTCACAAACACTTGTAAGTAACTATTGTTCAATATTTTTGCAATTCTGTTAATTTCTGGAATCATATTCCACAAACAGTGCACACACATAAAAACAATGCATTTCTAAACGTGGCCACTAGAGGGAGGCTCAGCAACCATGTTTTGAATTCAAGGCTGTATAAAAGACGAACAACAGTATATCAGAAGTCCAAAGCTAACTACATGCCTTTTGTGAAAATTTAGCTCTAAAGTATCAAAACATTGAAGTATACATGAAATAACAGGTGTTATGTGAAGTACGGAAAAACTGACAGTTATGAACTGATCACATGGATGTTCAACAGCTTCAAAGCAGGTGAGTCACTTTAGTCAGCATCACAACATGATTATTTTGTTACTCTAATCCCTCCTACAGACTGAATACATCGTCCTGGTAGTGTTATCAGGATTCTAGCTGCTTCCAGGGATTCCATATCGCTGTGCTTCTTCGTTCTCCAAATATCTCCATCGGTGTCTGGCTCCTGACCTAATTTGGTGTTGCTGAAAATTGATGCAAAATTTGAATATGGTTTACAACTGAATATTCACATTCAGTTCATAAAAGAATACAGAAACCATTTCACTCTATAATATGAATGTATCAACAACAGATTTGTAAATTGATTCATTCAACATATTGAATAATTTAGCTCCAAAGGGAATGATTTCCATGCAAACAGAGGAAAATAGGAAAATCAATGAGAAACAAGCCATTTGATTGCTGTATTAACTCACTTGAAAATCAGTTGTCGGGCTGATTTTGGTTTGTCTGTCTTGGATTTTTTTTCATTTAAGTTTGTGTCAGATGAACATGCTGCTCTATCAAGACTTATCATTTCCTCATCATTGTCAGACCCTAGTGGTAGAAATGATAAAATAGATGTTTTTTTTTATTTGTCTTTCATAAATAATTACACATAACACAGTAAGTTAGTTGAGGTGAAAAGAAATTTAACATATTTTTAAATATAGGTACAAAGAGGACCATACCAATTCTATATTGACTGTCTTTACCGTAATATTGCATTCCTTGAAATAAAAGTTTTATACTGTTGCTTATACTATACTGATCTCCTCAAGAATAAAACTTTGTGATGAGAATGCAAGTTTTTTGGATTTGAAAATTGAATTATATAAAAGTGGCCGCCATAAACTCTTTGAAAAAATACAAATTTTGATACATGATGGTGAAAATTTCATGTTCTTTGCGTGCAATACAATATGTTAAGAAAAGGATTAGCATTGCAAAGAGTAGACTTTTTAGACTCAATACATCTGAAAATCAGCTTATTTCTCTACTTACAAAACAAGAGTTGTCTTTTAATGAACAATGTGCAGATGATATTTTTACTTTATATAAACAAAGAAATACCTACTTACATTATTATTAACTACTATTATTATACTATATTTCTTTATCTTTATTGGAGAAAAGTTTGAACTTATTTTTGTATCACACTTTTATTGCCACAAATGTGATGTAAATCCTATATTTACAAGCAAGCAATAAAATATTATTATTATTACATCTGTGTCTGAACTGCACCCTGTTTCCGTATCGCAAGATACAAGTTTCCAGGTTCTGAAACAAATTTAATTGGCTGGATTGACACTGTTACCCATTCTCTCATGTAAAAGGGCCAGTAGATGTAAATTTTGATGATTTTTTTTTCACTTTTGTTTTGTATATCAATTGTAAGCTTGTTTTCTATCGTACTCCCCTGAGTATGTTAAAACACCAACTACTTAGCTTGTCAACAAAATGGCTATTTGTGCAGGAATGCGATGTTATTGTTAACATTTGAATTCTAGTCTGGACCAAAATAAGCTTGTCAGAAATAACATTGCAGTCTACATATATACTGGTTGGTTGATAAGCTGAATACTGTGATTCTGAAACATGCTTTAGGCAGAAGAGGAAGAAACTGAAGTTGACATTAAAAAAAATGGTGAAAAAACCTTCAAATTTACAGCTACTGGCCCTTTAAAAACAATTTAGCAAGTAGGCTTGATATGACTTCACTTAAACCAATGGGACATAATCAGATGATGTGATTGATCACTAACCTTTGGAAGCTTCAACAAGTGAATGAGGTACTGAGCTTAGCAAATCTGATGGTGGCAATGCTCCTGGTAGGGGACTTGTGTATGTCAATTCATACTGTTTGGCCTTTTTATCAAGGTTGACAATGGTTGGAGTCATCTCTGGGGATGCTGGACATGAAGAATCATCTGCCTTGATACTGGCAAGGACGTTATCTGAGAAAGGGTGGGTCACTTTGTCAGATGGACGTTTGACTGGAGGCGCTGAAGCGATTGCTACTCTCTGGCTGGTAAAAACAGGTGACATGTTGTAGATTGGGGATAGTGGGTAGTACTGCTCATATCCACTATTGCTGCTGGTTAACGGCCATGGTTGAAAGGTGTAACTGCCACGAAGTGGGTTGTAGGACCCAGGTATAGTGGTTAACTCATACTCTTGATAACGTTGAAAGTTCAGGTAGGTGTCATATTCCCTTCCACTGAGCTGAGGCAGGCTTTGGAAGTGTCGCCAATAGTCCTGATATGGCTGACTGCAGGTACTGGAATTCAGTGATCTGTCTTCAGCATTGTCTATGGTGACAAGTTTTTCATCTTTTGCCTTTAAAGGTAGCACTGGCTGAAATGCAGAGGGTTGTCTTTGTCTATTTAGCTGCTGGCCTCCACCATCTACATTTAAGGAGACTTTTAGCTTTTCTACTCCTGGTGCCTGAGAGCCATCATTGATGCACATCCCCGGTGTTGGCACCTCTTTAATCACTGTGTGTTTCCTCTTCTTACCAGAACTTGAACCCTTTTTGTACTTTCTAAATTGCTTGTGTGACATCGATGACTTTCCGGTGGCATTTTCCCTCTTCTTCACACGTCTTCTCATATTTGCAAACCATGTCCTCACCTGTGTCAGGGTCAATCCAGTTCTTCTGGATAGTTCAACCTTCTGCTCCGGGCTTGGGTATGGGTGTTGCTGGTGCTCTGCGTACCAGCAATCCAAGATTTGCCTGGCATAGTTTGGTAGAGTGTTCACCTGACGCTGTCCAGAAGGCAAGATACTCCTGGGTGGCGGAAACCTTTAGAGACCAGAGAAATACATGAATCTAAGATATGGTAGTTTGAGCCTCGAAACTAAAAGATGTAAACTTTGCTCTGACTTTCCTCATGAGCAAACTTTTAGCTAGTCTCTTTCAAAATCAAGAATACAAATCAGGGGTCCTGGTGCAATAAGTTTGGCACTAAAGCAACAAATTAAACAATGTTTAAGGTAGCTAAATACCAATACTTTGAATTCAAAATGGTCACCACCACCCCTATGTATCTCTATGAGGGAAAACAAAATTCCTGATTTTCATAAAACTAAACTGGTGGAAAGTTAATGTACTTATACATACACTTTAAAATGAGCCTCCACAAGTGGTAGCCCAAAAGAACAATGTTAAAGTTTGAGTCTGAATGCCTGTCCTAGAGGTACATTCAACCGTAATTATGATTATCAATGAAATAGAGAGCAGTCTAAAAATTTGATGACTTAAGATTACCTCTGATGTCCTCACTGTGTCATCTTTTGTCTTTGAGAAATTTGTAAAGCATGCAGCTTGTTCAATACTTTCAGAGACAAACTGATCAATACAGCTGGAATAAGAGTATTGGCACGCCAAAATTGCTGTTTACATGGATATGAGAAACTTCTATTGTACCTTTGGCGAACTCTGAATTTAATCAAAGGGGTTAGTGGTTTGTGGTCCCTGTTAAACTTCTCCAGGTAATGCGCTTCATCCCACAATGAAACAAGATCTTCACCGTCATCATATGGGTAGGTCTGTAGGTAAAATAAGCGCTTACAGTCACAATAGAGCCCGATTTAATGAAACTGTTAAAATATGCATGTACAACACCTGCGGTAAAAATTTAGACTGTATACTCTCGTTCTATATATGCCATGTTAATCCTTCCAAAATGTATTTTCACAACTGTTGCAGATTGCAATTTGTTTGAGCTCATTATTCTTAGGCTGTGAATACAATGGCTGTAAAAGGAAAGTGAAAACATATTTGTTGTTTATTTTTCGGGCACCTGGGAAGAAATCTTTGAGAAAGCAAAACAGGATTTCTGTGGTTTCGACATGGACAAAGGGCTGTATCAAGAGGACACGGTCTGCTACAAAATATAAAGGCACCTGATTTAGAAAAGGCACCACTAACAAACAAACAATGCTGACGATCAATAACCATCAATATGTCATCATGCATTATTAATGAAGACAGTTCGACTGCATTTCACCGGGTGTCCACATGCATTGTTGATTTATCTGGTTACAATACATGTTTTGTTACTTTCTTTGTTATAAAGTTGTCCCGAATGGTTTACAAACTATATGACAGGTATTGTATTTCAAACACTGTATCCATGCTTTTTTTAATCAAAGGAGACAGGTTTGACCATGTGTGATCAGTGTCTGATGTCTCTCAAAATAACAGACTGGCTGTCTGAATCAATTTAATATTCAAAGAAAGCTATACACATGCAGCAATGACAGAAAAGCTGGAAGTACACTCTGTCTACCGAAACCAAACAGTGCTAAAAAATCTTAACGTCTTCTAAGTTTGCATAATTTATGATAAGAAGGATCAGACAGGTATCAGTATTAAAGGATTGTGAAAGGGACTGGATAGTTTTTGCATTGTAAGACCAAGTATATAGATTGGAATTACACACCAATAATTCTTTCAAGGACAAAATCTCTTACACTACTTGCAACCACAATAGTGACTGGTGTTATTACTCTCTGCTAGTCTAGACATGGCTTGGCGTTTACAATACACAATCACCAACATTAAATTTCTTTAACCTTTTAAAATATTTTTGCACAAGTTTGCAACTTGGTGAATATCATGCCTTGCAGTTTACTAATGCCATTCCAAGCAGCAGCTTCTTTTCTTTGACTGTATATTAAAAAGTATGATTCTATTTTTGTAGTTTAAAAACAAAAATCTGATGTGTACTTGACACGGTATAGGGTATGGAGGGAAAGCTGTAACTTCTAAGTTGACAAGGATGAGTAAAAATAGAATTTGTTTACTCTGCCATCCATACTTTGAATTAATGCTCTTCTTTGATGTGGGCAACAACTGGTCTAGTATCCCAAAAGTTACGATGCGTAAATAATCAGCAAATAGGCATGAAAAGGTGTCATTACCACCTTTAGAAATAATCATTATCCAATAATTTGAGGTAACAATACACAATTGCCCTACTTTGTAAAGTGTCAATTTTGTCATTTGTTAACACAGTGGACTGTGCCAGACTAGACTTATCAGTTTAAGTATGCGTAGTAGGCCTACACCTGATTTCATATCATGTGACCAAGTGAAGGTTGCACAGAACCCAGAACATTGTCACTATTTGATACACAGCTCTACAGATCATGTGTTTGGGTTCGGTATGGCACCCACAGATGTGGTTTATCTGCAGTGCTTGGATTGACATGACGTGATTGATGTGATTGATACTTGTAAGATACCTTTATTTAGTTGGTGTGCCAATCCAAAAATTTCTTCAAATTTTCTTCAAATTCTCTGCTATGATCACAAGTAATATATTTTATTCAAACTGATGAATTTGTGACATTTATTTGTGCACAGGGATAAGACACTAGCTTATGGAATGTAAATATCTGCTCAAGCCTCTAATTTGTGCTCCAATGGAATACTTGAATTTGACCTATAACATCAGTAAATGCTTATTTAAGCGAGTTTAGTCATGAGTTATTGGCTAAATTTGTCTGAAATTAAATATCTTAATTTTCTGAAGTTTCTCTTTATGTGGCACTTCCCGTCCATGCATTTCTAATATTGATAAAAGAACAAACACTGAACTAGAACTGAAGGCAATGTCCTCCAGGGACAGCTAACATAATTTATTTGTAAGTGATCTCTTTCGGACAGGCAAGTTTTTTTTTTCTATATCAACAGATGTAGATTGTTTGGGTAACAATTTTTCCTCATTTCAAATGGGGAGGTTTGTAGAGTTTGCTGATAGAGAAGAGGAATGTGGGAGAGGTCTTCTGTAGAGGGGAGAGGGCATTGGGAGTTTTGTTGATAGGGAGAGGGAGAGCAGGGATATATCCTGGTGTGACAATCTCTGAATGTTATCCCTTTTTGTACACCCTAGATTCCCATCTACCGGGAAATTGGGGATAGTAAACAGGAATAATTCTAAAAAACTGTTTGTTCAACTCCACAGATGAGACGTGATGCAGACAATGAATGGGCCACGAGACATGGGTTTTTGAAACACTATTAAATATTAAAAACTGCTAAAAAATTCATATAGGCATTATCTATGTGGGGTCAGTCGGGTGCACAGCATTGGCTGTGCTGTGTTTGGTGACACTCCTCAGAAACAATGGTAGTATTATCATGCAAATGAGAAGTTACTCAAAATGATATGTTCAGCATTTGCCTTGGAACATTCAGCAAAACCTTTTAGTTCACAATGGGTGGCCTATGATTATATTTGTGACTTTGCTGGGCAAGAAATAAATGTTGTGAAACAATTTCTTTTGTGTTGTTTCAAATAGTGAAGAGCAAAGTTTCTTCTTTTTATCCTGATATTTTTCTCTGTGGCCTTTGACAAAGTTAAGTCGACAGGTTGACTGAATTTTTGAAATGGTATGATGTGGACCAATGGAAGTTAGCATGTTGACAGGAACAAAACTTGATAATAGAAGACAAGGTTTAGTTCTGTAATATCACATGACATATGTAAGCTGTAACATGTCTGATTCTCTGCTTAGAATGTTGGGTTGAGATTATTAGTTTTCGATACCCAGAATAACCCCAACCCATGGGCTTGTCTTTTGGAAAGAAAATTCAACTTTTAAATGTACCAAAATCATGTTTTGTTTACTCATTCTCATGCACTGTGATTTACACTAGCTCTGTCAGCCTGTTTTAACATTTGTTTGGAAAAAATGAAATATCAAATAAAACAGTGAGCCACTACTACATCAAAAAGTAAATTACTGCTGCATCAAAACATTCCTGATTTTGCAATTTGTATGTCAGTAATTGAATCTTCTGAACTAAAAAACGGAAATGAATTAAAGACTATGTCACTGCATAACTTTCAGAAGATAACCAGAGCAAAGAAACCTGTAAATTTTATCAGCCTTAGTCTGAAAGACATCCCTTAATGTCCCATTTACACAATGAAAAATCTGTAGATGACAAATGTGTTTACAAGCTGACTGATTGAAGATAAAGAAGCAGAGCTCAAATTATGAAGTTCACTTCCTGGATCTTCAGTGTCTTTGTGAAGATGCATAAAGTGAGATGTATATCTACCTCACTTAATTGGACATTCTCTTTAAAGAGCATTTCTGGTATGATAAAAGGCACCTTTAAAACCCCTGCTACTAAACTGCAAGTATGACTCCTACAAAGAAATTTGCTTTGGGTCAGTGAACCTGATGTTTGTTTTCAAAAAAGAATTAAACATACAGAGGTTGAACTAATTCAATTCACATTTCTAGTATTTCTTACCTCTAGAAGTTCATATACTTTCTTGTAGTCTTTGTTTTCCATGGCCAGTTTAATCATAGACCTGATCTCTGCTGAACTCATCCTATCAAAACAAAAAAAATCTTTTCTAGGTAATAAAGTGTACAGAGTAAACTTTTCACAAGCATTTTTGGTCCAGGTTGCCTACGTTTGGAGACAAAAAATCAATATTGTGGCTAATGGTGAAGACTAAGATTAGATATAAATGGTTATTCTAGATGACAATAATCATAACAATTATCATTTGATCATAAAATACACATACAGGCCATATGTGTCAAGTTCAACTTGTTTAAAAACAATGTATTTCGTGCACGATATCTAGATGCACATCATCATAGTTGCAACATTTAAATTATACGATCTAGATTATGACAGACATGTTTTAACTTTCATCAATTACCATCATACCTTGAAAACAGTGTTTACATTGGTCGTATGGGTCCCATACGACCTTCGTGGGCAGTTCCGACGACTGTATCCCTTGAGGGACGGAGCATAATAAATCTTTGGTGGGGGTGGTCACGATCAGATTGCGAATATTTTTTACAAATGTGAATTTTTTTTCCAAGTGAGCCACGGTGTGCTAATTTTTTTCTAAGTAAACCGTTAGATTTATCATTTTTTGCGTTGTTATTTTATTGTTTTTATCTTGCAAACTAGTCTGAAGATTGTTTCCGCTAATTTTATGCTTTGAAGTTTTTTGTTTTTTACCACCCCCTCCCAAGATCTAATTGTCCATCCCTGAACTATCCGGCGATGTCAAAGAAAATGCACTTCAACGATCCGTTGTTCGTGAAGGACATGTGAGGACGTTTCTAATGTAATGGCAGCCTTAACGATCCCTTGCTAATATTGTCGCAAAGTAGGCTGGCTGTGACCATGCCCTGCCCATCGCATTTTGATTGGTCGAGCTGAACCACGTGACTAATCACAAGTGAATTTGAATAATAAGATTAACAACTCAAAGTATCGTAACTTTACAGCTCAAACGTAAATCATAATCAATCACAAAATAAAATGGAGTACTTGTAGGTCAAGTTGAGATACTTTTTTCTGAAAACATCTCCGGATTTGCCAATTTTTTACAGCGCGCGTGACAGTGCGTCGCGTAATGCTCAGTATCTCTGGCCCAGTCAGTTGTCGTTCGCTCATGAAATTTTCGGAAATTTTGACGATTTTCTTGGGTTCGCTGATAATATAATGGAAATAACAGACTCTGCTCTGACCTTAACGTTTATTAATGGGCGTGAGCTCGACGAAAGCCAAATTAACGGGCTCAGCAAGCCTCGCCCGTTAATTTTTGGCTTTCCTCTCGCTCTTGCCCACAAATAAACGTTTATGGTCAGCGCGTCGCCCGTTATTTCTATTATCGTTCTTTAATTACCGTAATTTTATTTTTCAAATATATCTTAACTAGATTAAAAGTTTCATACAATGTTGAGTATCAATTCAAGTAAGTGAACATCTTTTAGCGCTGAGGCTGGGTAAAAGCCCAAGGTAGGTGCATGAAAGTTTCCAGAGTCCTTTAGATCTTCCTGTCACAATACCACTGTTCATTAGTGTTTAGATGCGACGAAGTGACGGCAGACCACGATATTTTCATTCTGAGATGTGCACTTTTGCACTGATTAATTTTGCAGATATCCGCAGTAGATGACGCCCCATTTTTTGAATCTAGCAGTAGAAGTATAAGCGAAAGTGAGAGGGATACAGCTCGCCGTGCTCATTGCTTAATGCTTCGCGCCACTTTCATCTTGCAAATTTTGTCGTGCGCTCATTTTCGCGCCAATTTCGCTGCTTTGCCATTGTAATTTCCTGGGAGCACAAGTCCGACATATCATTACACACGACAGTGATCTGTTTCGGAACGAATATTTTGAAACATGTAATTCATTATAGGAAAGATGGTCGATGACTATTTAGTTCACTTTTTGTTCACGTCTATGTTTTTTTCCGAGAAGAATGGAAAGTTCAAACTAATCACACAAGATGAAGATTTTCGAGACGCATAATCTAAACTTTAAGACACTTTCCATATAATCGGTAACGCAGAATGGTCAATATCCGACGGACACACGTGTTGTTTTCGAAACTACAACTCACATCATAAGCAATCATTTTTTTCGACCTGTACGCCTAATATAGCTCAATAAAATAATAAAGGAAACTCTCCACACATGATACGAAGGAGTGTAAAAGTGTTGCTTTTCATTTTTTGTTTCAGCTTCAACATTAACTGAAACCCATTTTTCTCAGAAAAAAAAGAAAATTGCTTACTTCACAACTGCTCTCTATACAGTCACCTAATTCCAGACTCGATCTTCGCCGGCGAAGCGAATACTGTTGACCTCTGAAAACCAGGACCAGACTAAACTTTCTGACTTCGGATGACCGACCAGTCCATGTTCGTTCCAAACTCGTGGAGAAATATGATTGGGTCCCGGCACGCGCCATTTGGAACCCTGGCGCCAGGATGTCTGGGTAAACTGACTTTTTCCTTTTTCTCAGAGATGAAATGAAGGCTTTTGTGGGGAGAAATGTCAGCAAGCTGGCAGGGGCAGCCTTTCTCCATTTATGGTTCGGAATCCAACTCTACGGCCACTAGGAACTGCAACTATAGCAATGGGAGTTCAATTGTGAATTTCGTATCGATAACATAGATTTGGCTATTCTGTCCAAAGTGAAGCTGAAAACCTGAAAACACTTAAGTATTACCGAACAAACAACCAAACAAATATAGGCAAGCATAAGATATATATATATATATATATATATATATATATATATATATATATACACGCACACACAGAGAAAAAGAAGCTACTAAGATGCAACAAATATTATTACTCTATGTTTGAAATTAATGCCATTGGTCATTGTTCATTAACGCTCTGCTGTGACATCGAGCACTGTTGCATCTCATCAGTACTAGCTTTTCCTTTTCTGTGTGTGTGTGTGTGTGCGTGTATATATATATATATATATATATATATATATATATATATATATATATATATATATATATATATATATATATACACACGCACACACAGAGAAAAAGAAGCTACTAAGATGCAACAAATATTATTACTCTATGTTTGAAATTAATGCCATTGGTCATTGTTCATTAACGCTCTGCTGTGACATCGAGCACTGTTGCATCTCATCAGTACTAGCTTTTCCTTTTCTGTGTGTGTGTGTGTGTGCGTGTATATATATATATATATATATATATATATATATATATATATATATATATATATATATATATATATATATATATACACATTTGTATATATATATATATATATACATTTTGTATATATATATATATATATATATATATATATATATATATATATATATATATATATATATATATATATATATATATATATATATGTCAATGTTTTCTCATCATGTTCATTGTAAGGGGCACTTTGTACTCATTCATCAAAATCAGGGGTCAGACTTGACATTTTATGTTGGTTTTGCCTTCCTAAGAAGCACTTTCCCGACGATAAGCTTATCATGACAATCGTCACCCCGTTCAGTTGCGTTGTATATGACGCATGCAACACCCGTACTAATATCGACCTCATGATGTTTGTCAGCTTGTGATAAACTCGGCTGCTCTCTATCTGCAATAATTGTAGCCTTGGTTGGCCGTGGGTCTTGGGCTTCTGTCGCGCGGCTTGTGCCTTGCCCAAACCAAGCGCGAGACGCTCGACAGAAGCCCAAGCTCCGCCGCCACCAAGGCTACAATTATTGCAGCTAGACTGCTCTCCATCTTCTGTCGATATATCACCCACAGGTTTCCCCTACTCAGAATCTGACGCATTTGTTCCCTGGCACACATTTGGTCCGACTTTGGGGATTTTATATTCATGAAAGTACGCGCCCGGCGCCGAATGGGTCACTTTTTCACGAATAAAAAATTCTAAACCATCGGCCGACTTTTCATCCCAAAAAACCCTGAGCATGGTTCGATAACAAAGCAAATGTCCAATGCTTCAGGAAAACCTTGAATGAACGTGAAAATTCCCCAGATTTGTCAAGCAATCCCTAATAATGGGTAATATTTTTTGAGTATAAATGGTTGATTTTTTCGACTTGGGCGGCACACCCCCGTATGGAAACTTCAGAAGTATTCTCCCGGCGCCGATCAAAAGATGGTGTTTCATTACGATTGAGATCAATCGTCACTGCACTGCAGCATGGATGCTAAAGCTATAATTTTCATCAATTCAATCATTGATACAGTGTTTCAAGTTCTGCTTTCAAACTTTATCGCTGTCAAAACATCAAGTTGCACTAGTACCATGGAGACTGAACCGCAACTAGCCCGTCGATATGTACACTTCACATCATTTACGTCACCAAAGCTCAATGACAGGCGGTATTTTGTCTTTTCCGAGGGATTATTATGACTAGAAACAACAGCAAATTCTCAGGTACCTACAGTGCGCTTGGGACACCCTCATGTATGGGACGTCTTTGCATGCTGTGTTTTGTGCGCGATTTCCGCGCGCAGACAATAGCTCGAAATGCTCAATTTGCGCAGCCGAGAGAAAACCATATATATATATATAATATATATATATATATAATATATATATATATATATATATATATATATATATATTATATATATATATATATATATATATATATATAAATTCTTATGCACGTATAGTGTAAAGCCGTGTAAAGAAAATTGTGTGTTTGCCATACTTGGATTTTTGAAAAACCTATACCAGCCAGCCAGCAAAAAAACCAAAAAAAAAACCAAACAAACATTTAAAAAATTTAACATAGATCAATTGCATAAACTTTAACTTTCCCATCGCGTTATAGGCCATAAGTATGATAAATCATCTGTTACATTTACAATGCAGCGTTTCTGGTGCTTGTATAAGTACAACAAGCATACTTATAGTTAGGTGACTGTAACAAGATCTCAATTATGAATACAAAGCATATTTGCAACAAATGCAAAAAGATGCAAATTACATATTACGAAGACAAATACGAAGTTTTAAAGAAAACAAGAATATATTTGAAATATATTATGAATGATGAAGGTAGTCAACACTTATTGAAGGAACGTGAGAATTTACGTAATGGGTTCAATTTTGCAGCTTCGCTCAGTGACATTTGTATATTAAGGCCAAAGTAATGAAAGTCTTTGTTTTGCGTCCCGTCCTGCTTAGGTTTTTAAGGTTTTCATGAAAAACACACAGTGTATTTATTTGAGTAGGAAATTTTAGGACATAACATACCCACTAAGCTTTTCTGAACTAAAAATTTTGTTACAATTTTTTATTTGCTGCAATCAAATTACATTGTGTTAATTTTCTTGTGTGTGGTATTCAGCCTGCTTAGACGCGTACCTTTTCCCATTTTGAGTGGACGCAAAACAAAGAATGTAATTACTTTGGCCCAATTGTGACATGTAAATTTAAGATCGAGACCTGTATTTATGTGAACAATTGGACGTATGATTTTTAAAAAAATTCATATCTATTGTATGATCACAGCCAAGCCTTAAAGATAACGTTTAGAATCCAATTCTAAAATTACACGGGAAAGGGGCTTCAAAGGACAAGAGAAAAATACAATAGGTAGGGCAGGAGGACAGAATAACCAAAGCTTGTCTGCCAAGGAAGAAAGTATTTATAGTACCAACGAATTCTGAACATCTCGTGTAGTCAATTGAAGATTACTAGTACCCTCTCAGCAAGCTATGGCGAACCTATGATTAAAAGCAGGCCAAGACGAGGTCACATCAATATTATTTTGGTGAAATTCCAAAATCCAATTTCTTACAAAATTCCATTTGTAACCACCCTAGTCTAATTATCAAAGTACATTAATAAGACTAATCAAGGGTACATAAATACACAGATTTAACTATATTTTTATTGGGAAAAAATTGTTCATTCGACTACCATGTGAATCAAAATTTCGATGAAATTCCAAAATCCAATTTCTTGAACACATATCCATTTGTAACCATCCTAGTCTAATTAAGTACATTACTATGAATAATCAAGCATACATAAATACACAGATTTATCTATTTTTCATTGGAAAAAAATATTTGGATTTTGAATTAAATATCGCTTATTATTTCTCTGGCGTACAAGGTAATTTAATATGGTTATTTTTCTGCCGATTAGGCCAAAAACTAATAAATAAATTGTGCTGTTCCGACAACATGGTTTTCAAAAATAGGGCATGTAGGTCGGCAGGGATTTTTTTTTCTAAATATTTTTATTTTTAAGTAATGCATTTTCCAGGGGTTCAGGGCCATCAAACACTGGTCACAACATTTCCAGAAAAACGTATCATACATATAATAGAAATAAAACCATAAAAGACATCCTCGTTCAAGCAAAAATCAAATGCCAGGTTATGAATGCGTGATTTTATGGTTTTTTCTTTCTTATTTTTTTACTTCTATGTTTATGTAACTTTAAAAAGTTTAGGGTCGGCAGCTAAAAAATAGGGTAGGACGGGTTGTCGGAAGAGCACAATTTTTTTTCGGCCTTACAGGCTAGAATTCCACACTCGTCCATGTTTAGATCAACTTTAAAGAATTATTAGAAAAAAAAGAAGTCAATGAAATGTTGCAGGCAAGTTGTCGAATATACACGTAATCTATCTATGAAAAATTCATTTATATTCTCAAATCTACATTACTGAAAAAACACTAGACGAGGAAAATGACAAGGGAAAATATGATGCAATTTTGGCGACCCATTTCCGCCAGCCGAACCTGTTCACTATATATTGTCTGTAGCGGCATGAACTGTGCTTGGAAGCAGATTTGTATTTCACTGGTAAATTTGACGTAAAACATGTAACAGGTGGCCGAAATTGGTAGAAAAATTACCCAAATCATTGCTGAGGTCAAGAACTTGTAAATTGAGAACGGAAAACTACAACAAACGAAAACTAAACTTCGCCAGCTCTGTCGATGGAGATTCGATCTATTGACATGTCAGGTCTTTGACATGTACAAGAAAAATAACGAACAAAAAGAGAACCGAAGGCAAACAACGAATTCACAGCTCAACGTATTCGCGACATGGGTTTAGCGTTCATCCCACCATATACTCGAAAGTCTTCCTCCGGTTACTCTGTTATGACATTGATGAGCCCACAGACTCGGGGAAAGGCTAAATGAAAATTGAAATTCATTTGCATCGTTATTACCACGTACGTACAGTTTGTCCACAATTCAGCAATTTTTATATTTGAGTTGAGCAAATGTGGTTTTTTTTTTTTTGCTTTAATTTAACTATAATTTGATATGTAGTATATATAAACCAGTATACTGTATTGGGTACAACCTAGACACCTGTCGATGTCCTGTGTATCCGTACTTGTTCAGCAGGTATTGCAGAGCGGAAGAAAGATCGACTCCCAGAAATACCAAAATGCTCTTATTAACATATATAATATTCTTGTTGTATATTTTATTCATAATTTTCATATTGTCATAATTAATAATGAATGTGATATGCATGTCTAATTGATGTTTTACGGTAGGCCTTCTGAATCGCCTTTATATCTTGATTCAAGATTTTGTGAAATTCAATTTAAGACTCCCTTTCTCCCTGTTTTCTTGGTAGTTTATCTTTCACGTGCAAAAAAATATATCCCAGCGCGAGAACGTGGGATAATGTCCGATTGCGCCACAGATTATAGGTAGGAGGGTAAGAAGACTGTGATTGAAGTGGCAAATCGATTTATAGCAGTACAGTGTGCATCAATACAACCGTCACATAGAGGGTCATTATAAGCGGGATATTCGAATTTATCGTCACAACAACAACAACAACAACAACAACAACAACAACAAAACAACAACAACGACAACGACAATGCAAATAAATCCATGACTTTAATTGGACTAAATATCGAACAAGGCCAACGCACATCACTTTCATCCGTCTATGAATGTTCACAGCGCCCTCTTGCAGAAACTATGCATGGCACGCAACAAATGTCAAGGCAAACCTCTTTAGAAATTTGTTTCTCCTTGACCGTATCAAGACATTCCTTCCCATTCTCCTATTCGTCTTTATTAAAACAAAACAAAACAAAAAAGCAAACAAAAAAACAATTGCACATCACATATCAGTGGAAATCGTAAACAGTAAATGTTGAGAAAGATAAAAGTCTAACTACCGAAACGTTCTCGAGTCGGACTTTACTGTAAATCTTTCCTTCCAACTATTGTCATGTATATATGTTCTAGCAATACGACGCAGTGTGGCCATGTGGTGGCTTTCATTTCGGCTCAAATGCGAAAGATCGTCTTCTGAAGATTTTGGGCCTTGCCATTTGAAAACCTAACACTTCAAATTTGTTGCAGTTTCACTGGCTACCGTCTCCAACCACTGAAAAATGAATAGATATAAACTGTAGGTTGGCATCGCCACACAATAAAACTTCGATCTTTTGAGGCGTACTCGTGGAGCTTTGTAGTCCACGATCCATAGGAATCCATTCATGCATAATGGGAAGCCTTTGTGCGCGGTATGTGCTTGTTCTCCGCGCTCTGCTTTCCCCATTTTGCATCAACTGGCTAGTAAATTAGCATGCTCACGTGACCATTTATTGGAATAACTAATGTGCCCCCCTTGTGGAACGGTTCGAACGGTTGTTGCTTCTTATCTTGCCTTTGCCTTTTTTAAAGATATTTCCAGTGATCTGGTGTTATTCTAGTAAAATGTTTCTATATGAAGTATTCAAGATCCCCGTCTACTCACAAGCATTTTCCGGCAAATGCGGTAATTATCTGTAGCGATATCTACCGGAGGGTGGGTGAGTGTGGAACAGCCCTAATCATCAACACGCCCTATTTCTAAATACATATTACGAGTTGTACTGAGCGTGAACGTGTATGACTGTGGAAAACTGCTGCTTTTAGTAGGATTTTGTCATCAACAACCGTCACTGGAGCGTTTTAGAGAGTCACTGGCTATTTTTGTATCCAGCTGTGTTCACAAGGTATAGTCTTTTTTCAAATTATTCGAATTATCGGAGAATTTTCTTCGACGGACGGGCAAGGCAATGTACGTGTAGACACGCATGGAAACCACGGATATGTGATAGCAGATATCATCGGGTGCGGGTCTATCGTTTCCGTAATTGCCTTTGCACAAGTGAACAGTTTCAGTCCTCCATTACATGTAAAGGATGAGTATTCATAGAGCTCTTACGGATATAATTAAGTCTTTCTGTTGACTGTTCAGGACGTGTACACGGAAAAAATCAGACTCCGCCAGTTTGTTGTCCCCCGAAAGCCGTACCCGTCTTACTCACCTGACCGTGTACACATAGACGTCATCAGAGATGGGTGTCAACATTTTTCAACCGCGCAGTAGCTAGTTAACTTGCCGGCCACTTCTCATATCCCAACGGTTCACGTATCTAAACAAGTTGTATTTCCTTCCATCTGTTTTCCGCCCAGACTCTGGATTTGATAGAGGGACAAGAGTTCCGTCATCTTGAAACCAGTCGTGCGGGATTTCTTTGCTTGCCTCCAGGTGGGTGGAGTTGTTCTATTCTCGAAACAACATTGGCAAACACGTCGTCGTCATCAGCTGTTGGGGAATCCAATGTCCGCCCAGAACTGTTAAACTTATGTCAGCGTAAAACTGGTAGTTAATTCATTGCCTAAGCTGATATTACGGTATGCCTCAGCTACTGCTATTGTTTTTGCATCTATAGAACAACAACAAAATCGGTTTATCCAGCCAGTTAGTCCTGATATAGGGAAATAATCCCTCCACAATACTGTGGGTACGACTGTTATATTATAATACATATACATAATCTGTTAATCTGGGTTTCTGTCAATGGGAATATTTTCGGTGTAAACAGGAACAGGCAAAAAAATCTCAAAAACACAGAAAACTTTCAAATTAACATCGTAATACAGGTGTTATTTATGTATGGGTCGTTGACAGTAGTGGGACGACTGGTCCAGACAACAACTTACAAGGCAGTTTATGATTTACTGGACGGTAAGTCCGTGTATGGCAGCAGTGTTATGGCAAGCATTATTATTTGAATAACGTGTTATTTCCTTAGGCATCTTACAAATGTACCTGTACAAGATCAACCACATCGAAACACAGCCTTTATTCACAACAAACTGAGGACAAGGTATTAAAAAATTGCTGGCATTGGCATGCACAATAATTTTATGATGTCAGGCCATCATATTTAATCTGTTCCTGCCATCACCAAACTTTTGAACTTTGGACTTTTGGAGTTGACTTTTCAAGATTGCGATCACAATCACTCA
Organism: Ptychodera flava; assembly: GCF_041260155.1. Taxonomy (NCBI): domain Eukaryota; kingdom Metazoa; phylum Hemichordata; class Enteropneusta; family Ptychoderidae; genus Ptychodera; species Ptychodera flava. The sequence goes on from NC_091936.1 coordinate 38,826,070, forward strand.
TCAACGATAAAGAAGAGAGATTGTGAGGGTGTGGTATACATACCTGTGATGGGAGCAAAGATAGCCACCAGAACCCCGATCTGTTGTGAAAGTGCATTCGCTCAGACTCACATGTGTTATGCTTACAACATGTTCTTCCTTTTCATATGTCAAATTGTCATCCTATAGTATTAGTGGCCCTTCTTTAGTTTGCTATACAGCAGTCTTGGGTTGGGCACCTAGGCCTGTGTGGTTGCAAACAATTGAATTGGGTGCGAACTGAAAAATATTGGCCTTTTTTTTCTCAGAGCCAACAATACAGCAAGGTGTGTGCTGGAAAATTCCTATTGAAATATATACATGCAACGTATGTGTTGCTTCTCACCACTATGTATATGGGCCATACTCTAGGAATATGCCACTATTACCATAGTGAAAGATTTTATGGCATTTGAAATAATTATCCCTTCTTTTCATACTGTTGATCAAAGTTCTTATCACACTGATCGAAGTTCATAAAAGGTAGATCAATAAAGTTGGGATGTCAACTTTTAAAATAAATTGTCCTTGAAATTGTCACATAGCAAAAATGAGACATTTTATTCGCTGGCTTATCTAACAGCAAAGCTGTTCTCCACAAAGATCAGAAGGCCATTTTGTAGGACATCAACAGTACTTTATTTTCATAGTTTTCATTGTATTCAAAACTTTTATATGCTGTTGCTATTCATAGTAGCTGTGGCCAATTGTGAAGTCCAAAATCTATGAATATTTGAATAGTTGCATGATAGTGTGCTGTTTCTTTCAAGTGTAGCTAGCATTAGCTACTGTCCCTATTTGTCAACAGAAGATGCTTTGATTCTAATTAAAGACATGTCAAGTGTGTCCGTCAGTTTGTCTGATGTGATTTGACAGGCTATTGCATTGCAAGAGATTGGAATTCAGAGTGGAGCGGACGTATTCTTTTTGTGTTATTGGAGTTATTAAATCATTTGTCTGCCAACATTATCATACAAGAGTGGATATAATAAAAAGGGAAAAATTGCAACTTGCAGACAGGAGAACCCTTGCTTTTAGACTCTGGGTTTTCTATCCTTTCTTGTATTAAAATTCATAAATGAATGAACAGTTTCTGTACGTAAATTTACCTTTGAGGGTTGTTAAACAGGCATGGTACAAAAGGTACATCACTTGCTACAGTCAAATTTTAAGTAACCATTCATTGATTTGCTTCAATAGGGATGTATTGCTTTGATAGTTACATGGTTTTTCCAGGAATTATTGGTTTTCTGTGCACTTCAGCAACAAGGTTTTGCTGGGCATATTGTCGGCCTCCTTGTTGGTTACATAATCTCATCTGGGAGATCAGTTGCCAGGTAAAATTGGAGGTTAAAGGTCATTAATTTTCCAGCACACCTTTCAGGCAATGATAAATACAGCATTTGTGTTGCTTGTCTTAAGATTAGGCCTCTTCTAATTCCATGCCTTTCTCTTTGTATGAAATATACGTATGTAAATTTTACAAAAGTAAAGTGGACGCCACTTGAACAGCCTTTTATAGTAAATACCCCTGTCATAAGACCATCATTTTATGTTCTTGTCTTGCAAGAAAAGCTTCATAAGTGTTTTGTGTTTTAGTGAACTCTTTAAAGGGCAGTGGATAATTAACAAACACATGACTAATGAAACCCATGACAAGTGAAGCGCACGTTATTCAGGCATTGGGGAATTTAGCTGTATTTTGAATATCATTTGCAAATTGTCACTAACCAAATGCAACTGTTTCACCATGGAAACCGAGTGTACTTGTGACTCGTCTGATTTTCTTTTGAAATGTGTTACAGTCAAAATTCTGTGAACAATTTTAATTTTCAACAACCCATCGTAGCAAGTTCCAGCAAGGAAGATAAAATCATAGCTTTGATGTCTAATTTTTGCACCATCAAACATTCATGTTGGTTAGGAGGTTACTTTAGGTTTAACGAGATGGGTTGCATTTTTTGTGCGCGTTTTAATTATTCACATTCCATAACTGATTTGTAAAAAAATGGCAATGGCTGTCAGTCTCTCCTCTGCATACAGTATGCTTAACTGTGCATGTGGACATTGAGTCTGTCACTCAATAAAAGTGCCTTCTTGAAGTTCTTCCCCACAAAATGGATTTCAATATTGATTTTAGATAGACTGGTCTTAGCTGATCCAATCATATCCTGACAAATTCCAGTACATCCGTTGTCATAAGGTTTCTTGGCAGATTGACAACTAAAATGAAGGAAGATGTGTGTTTTAATAGCTTGGTGACGGTGTAGAGGCTCAAGTGAGCAGTCTTTCACCGAGACTGTGTAATGTAATAGTGTCCTTCCTAATGGACTATTTTTATCCTCTCTTATGAAGCATTACGAATATTAAAATGTTGCTTCATTAATTTGATTGCTTGCTCTGATGGAAGCTTAAGTGTGACAATTGTGCTGGTTGTTATGTAGAAAAATGACATTGGATGACTTATTAAGATTAAAAACCTGTATTTGAATTCAGGAGATCACAATACTGACCAGTACAACGTTAGTAGCAAAAGTGACATCATGCACGCAGAGTTTTTTTCGGAAAAGTAGTGGCAATAATGCCCCACCACTGGTTAGCTGTATTAACAAAATATTATTGATATGATTTCACTCCGATGATATCTTTCTGTCAAATGTCATACACATAGGTCATCATTTTATGAAATTAATAAGTTGTCCATTGTTTGAGAAGGTGCATGTGTGAATCGTGCATCACAATCATGAATATATGAAGAAATCATGTGCCTATAGTATGAAGAAAATAAAACTGATATCAGTATAGTTATTTTGTCAGAAAATTAATTAGAGGGTATAAGAATTATTTTTGCCACTCCTATCTCTTGTGATTTGTACAGCCATGTACAATGTAAATGTTGGATTATATCAGTGTCGAAAATCTAGTTAAATTCTTACTAAGTAACCCATTACTGTGATATAACAATTTGTTGCCATGATATGTTCAGCATGTTCAGAGGCCTGACGTGATAACCCATTCCCCCAGCCAAAGGCCATGTGCAAATCAATGTTTTTAAAACTTGCATAACATCTTGAAGCTTGGTGAAGTAATAACTGCTAAGTAGCATTTGTTGATGAACAGGTATAATATTGATGACAGGTTGATCGGCCTGTAACTCAATACACACGGCAGGTGAGAACCCAACCTGCATAATTTATGGCTCGGAATTTTGCTCCCAGTAGATAAGTGACACAGCTCTGGCCGATTGCCAAACCTGGTAAACTCATACTGTCATTTCCAATTCTTTGTGGTATTTTAAAACTAGCCCTTGTCTAAAATGGTTCTAACACTGGGGTTGGGGTAGCACAGGAATTCAAGAAACTACTTATTTTTAATCATCTAGTACCAAACCCAGGTCAGGATGAGAAAGGAATGGACGCAGGGGTAGACAGGATTTCCTGAGTGTTACCCCTCCCTCATCCAGGTGACATGGCAAATCCAATACAACTTTCACAATCTGCTGACCACGGCATAAATCAGCGTAACTCCTTTTAATATTCAGATGGGTTGGATCTTCCGCATTTCATTCACACAACTTGCTACTTTCAAGTCGTCTGTTCAAGAATGTTTTATTTGACCCTGGCCAAAAGAAGTATAATATGCAGATTTTTTGATAACTTTCTTCTGTGTGACAAGACCAGCTTGCTGACCAATCACAGTTCAGATTATCCCCTATAATTAAAGACACCCGATGGAAGGGGTCTCTGATTTTCTGTAGATACATATAAAGTGTGTAGCCATATCACAGAACTTCAGTAAGGACTGGCCGGGGGCCTTATGTAAGTATGCAATAGGGTGCCACCTGCTGACAACTGTTCAGCAGGTGATTGCCAAACCTGTGAGGGATTGTTGCATGTTTGTTAGTTTGACAGATAGACCTACCACCTGGTGTAAGATCAATATCGATTGGTCCTATGTACATGAACAGACCAGATGCATGCCAGGTGTATATATACTACAAGGTCATCAATATCACATCTGTTTCAACTGGGGGCAGTGTTCCATTTGAGTGCATCTTTTGATCTGTTTGAAACCTGTCTCCTTCCGTGAATATTTACAGTTTTATCCTGTTCTCAAAAGAGTCAGTTGCAGGGTTGACTACACTGAGCGTGAAAATAAAGGACAGGAAGGCAGCATACCAGTCAATTGAGGCTGAAACTTTGGTCAGCAATGTTTCAAAGTTAACAAGTGAGTGATCGAAAAAAAAATTAAATAAATTGAACTTGAACAATAGCTTACAGAGGGCGAAATGATGTACTGAAAATGACAGGATACATTCAGTAACAGTAACACTGTGAAAAGGGAAAAGGTGAACACCTTTTGTTGGTATGGCATTCTTTTCCATCTTTCAACCCACAGTGTAAATTTACATAGGCATTTGACAGAGTTGTCAAATGTCCTGGTACAGACTCCCTGCCCACATTCCAAATGTGTACTCTCATGCACCATGAGCAACCACTAGGACTTCTTAAAAGTTTTAGAGTGTCGGTAAGAAAACCTGAAGTGAGGTCTCAGACAGTGTTGAGTCATCCAAGGTTAAAGTTATTTGTTTTGGCATATTTTTGTTGTTTAAGTCCAACATCAGCAAATCCATAATGCAAATAAAGTTTATCTCTTTTGAAAAGTTTATCACTGTGGTCTACAAAATCTCATTTTAGCTCTTCTGTTGGAATGAGGTTTTCAGCCACTTGACAAGGTAATCCCAAATTTCTGTATAAATTTAAATAAAGAACAGTCTGTGTGTTTGTGTGTGTGAGTGCTCAAACTCAAATCCTTCCCAGTCTTTCAGTAAGTTACATGGACAGAGGTACCATGGTTCAGAAGTTCAAAGATATAATATCGCTCATCACAAGTAGGAATTTCTTTTATTCGTAGTTACGTACTCAAAGTGGAAAGAAGCATCACTGGTTATCGCACTCTTGATTTAGTACTTGAGTTGTGCTTAGTGTGTTTAGAATCGATGGACAGTGAGTTAATTGTTGGAATACAGTATGTGAAGCCTTTCAGTTCATTTGGAGCAGTTTCTGTGGTACACTGTTCACGTACAAGTGTACGTGTACCTCTCAGTTTGAATCGTAATTGCAGTTCATTGATGTAACAATGCTTGTAAATGTGATATTGTAGAACAGTTTAAATTTAGATATCTGAAACCTATTGGATTTTAGAATTCTCCCTGTGAGAAAGTAAACAATATCAGCGTTTTGTGCTGAAGCATGCTATGTTAAATTTTTTATGATGGTGGTTTTATTCAAGCACTGTAGATTATGAGAACTCTCCAAAACATGATAAGACTCGAGGATTTTTAACCTGTTTCAGTGCTTTTTATATGCCGGTTATAAAACTTTGAATATCTCATTGTTAATGTTCAAAATAATTCTCCCAGCTCGGTACAAGAGTCCAGTCCCGGGGCCTAGCCTACAGATGCATTCCCTAAGTGTAATCTCTTGTCCAGCATGCAAGTTCAGGATCTAGACACAGCTGCATGCACATTGCAGGGTTCTGTCAACTTTACTATTGTAAAAGAACACAGCTCCATGTCAACCTGGAAGGTGACAAGGTTGTTCACTGCCAACTGCAGTGTAACTTTAGTTCAGCTTTGTGATGTATTGTGTTATACAACATAGTCATCAGATGGCAATTGTAATGGACATGTATTGCCTTTCTGCAACCATCCCCAACCTGTCGGAATTCTTCCTTTGTTTGTCAATCCAAGGCCTGTTAATGTTATTCTCACCATCATGTGACAAGTGCATGCCTCTGTATAGAAGGAAGTAGAAAGAGACTTCACCTATTATTATGCAGCAGTTGTATTTGTATGAAGTTCATACGACTCTTTGGGATGTTGTTAGGTTTTCCTCCTCGCTGCCCCGATTACACGGACATTTACCAGAATGCTAACCCTTAGCTATTCAGGTTTTGCTGCTTTTTTGTTGCATCGTCCACAACCAATTAATGTACAACTTGGCTGTTTAGTAGTGTATACACACAGACATACATTATCTACAAAGAGGTACACACTATGAAATTACAATACAAATCAGTGCCGTTATCTGGGTGATACACATGTAAATAACATGGCAGTGAACCTATTCCAGTAATTGGTGGCAGCATCTAGTGTTGAATCACAAGTTTTCCACAGGTAGTGTTGAATGGTATGGATCAATTATCAAATTTACAATTTTTCAACATTTTATGCTACTTCCCCCAGTTGCACCTGCCTTTCTTACTGTAAACAGTACCATGGACAAGTGTCTGGATGTCCATATAATTGGTTAATCTAATGTGCGTCATGACTGATGCTTCGTATCACAATTTACCTGAAGTGTTAGCCTGGATGAAATGTCGGGAGAGAACCAAGCCAAACAAAAGTTAAGAAAGCTGGAGTATTTGGGTAAAGTGAGAAAAACACAGAGACAAATTTCTTAGATTGTGTTGTGACATATGGTCTACAGCTGTAACATACAGTGTTTGTTTCATTGCAGTGTACATTTTACTAACAACATGTGCTCCAATATCAATGTTATTTATCAAGCAGACATTATGATGACATCAGTGTGTGATGTGTTTCACAATATTTCTGAAGTCTCAATCCTGCAATTGTTATCCAAATCAGCTGATCTTGAAAGACTGATGGATGAACACAAATCAGTTGTATCATAAAAATGGATTACAAAACTACCAAAAATGGCTCAGAGCCACAAGATTTATTTTACACATAAATAGATAACTGTGTATCGTTTCTTGTGAAATTGCACTTGTAAACTTTCCATTTTAACATGCAGCCTATACCTGGTGAGTTTGTTGTGTGTATAAAGGATGAACTGTCATTCAACATTGAAGTAGAGTTTGAGATTTAGGATGTACGTGTTCCTCTGTGTATCGATCCATCTGCATTTAGAGCTGACAGATTTATGTGACCATTTTAATGAAATGAGTAAAAGCCATGACAAAAAGCCTGTAAAGCCAGTAGGTCACAAGTAATTTCTTTCGGAGACAAAACTTCTTGCCAGTGGTAATCAAGTTAGATCAAGACTAATGTGATCTCGTAAACTACCCGTTGATGATGTCTATACGGCAAATGTACTTCAATCCCTTCGTCTGATGGAAGGATATAAAATTCGGTACCTAGAATATTATATGTATCTGTTTGTAAAGGTCGAAGTGTGTTGAAAGTTTAAAGTTCAGCATATTTATGTGGATATAGCACTGATTACTTTGAAAGTTTTAAACTTGTGCCATGGGCATGCTTGCATGTCAGTGAAAAATAATGATGGTTTCTCTGTTGTCTTTTCAGAATTGTGTCTGATCGTATCAAAATGCAAATGTGAAGTACATGAGTTATTCAGATGACAGAGAAATTGAAAGTATTTTTTGACTCAGTGAAAGGATTGAATTACACTTTCAAAACTGGATTGAACTGAACTGCAATGTAGGTTGTATCATAATAAATTACTAAAGTGGTTCTACAGATTTTGCGATCCCAAAATGTATTAGCATTGGGAAAATTTTTCAATTCCGTTTTCAGCTAGAGAAACTGAATATTAAATAAAAGGCTGGCATCCTATAAAGTGTTCATTTTGTACTCATGATCTGTGTTTGTGAGTTGTAATTTACCGTAAACAGCGTTTGTAGACAGTGTTGTATATCAGGGTCATCATTGCTGACATTGAAGTCGTAATTGAAAGGTATGTGGACTAGATAACACTTAATCGATTAGCCTATTCAATGTAAGAGTTGATGTCTTGCTGTGGTGTTGTACACTTTCTGTATCCACAACCCAAGTCAAACCAGTCTTTTGTGATTCATGTCAAGAATAAAACGGTTGCCAAGGCAGTTTTACCTACATGATGATGGTACTAATAGATGGTTCAGTAAACAAGTAAACAAGCTTTTTGTTTGGCTTGACTTGGCTTGAAACAACAGGGTCAGTTAGCCTTGAATGTGTATTGTGAACTAATGTGTGATCAATATTGATCTTTGTTGTGTACATGTTCAGTAGCACTGTTACGGTGTAACTACCGCTTTGCATCTGATGCAGCCGATCCCCACTGAGTTCATTGGAGGGACACAGATGGAGTCATCGTTCTGGATGGAGAATTTCAAGGAGAAATAGTCTTCATGAAACCATAATTAAATTTTCTGGTCATTTAATTTGACAAGGCAACGTCAGAGACCAGAGACACAAGTTATTGATGTAGGTGGGCGTGGTTGATTAGTCTCGCTACACCCAGTGAGAGATGATTCATTCACACAGCATCTTTAGCTTATTTGTTTCTTGGCTCCCCATCCCTGTTTATTCCCATACATACGGTAGCTTGCCAGAATCAGTCAAAGTATATCTGTGAACTATTTTGCCTGTGTTTCATGAAGATATGAGGCTTGTGTGAGTGTACATATAAATCTCAGATTGGCGGCACTGTTTTGTACATTATCATGTAATTCATTTATGTACAAATTTATTTGTTTCTGTCATGCCAGTTTGATTTGAAGTTAAAGTTTTTTCCAGTGCATACATATCCCTTGACATTATTGTCAGTCCTGGGTACAGAGTGTATTTATTTGATAATATTTTTCTTTTGATCACAGTGACAATAGGGAGGCATGTGTTTGTCTTGAAAACAAGGAATCTGAAACTGTCTGCAATATAATGTAGAGCATCAAATAGGACTGTTTCCAGCTACCGTACTATGTTACTTTGAGGTACCGGCTCTCTTTATTTCATTCTTTGGAAATTGGACAAATAATATTGTCTGTTAGTTACTGACAGTGTACATGTACATCATCAAAGTACTGTGTCTCATGGCATCATTGGTTGTAATAACTTGTTTAGGTATGGTATCATTCGTGAAAAAGTCTGCTACTACCATTATAACTTGTGCCACACTCAATCAGATATCCCAGATTTGCCGTTATTGAAGGTTTACTGTGGTTAAGTCCTTCCCAAGACAGACAAAATCTAATGATAAATCAATGAACTGTGGTGATAATAATGTGAGCGGCCTTTGTTAATTTGTCTCAGAAATCAATAATTTTCTATTAGCCACTATCATGTTATGACAGTCTGGTTGCTTACTTAAATTGTTGTGTCTCAACCATGCAGACTGTATGCCTCTGCCCTTTGTCAATAATTTATTTAGGAAATGGCAACAACAGTTGGTGTACTGCAAAACCTGTCTAGCCCATTGCCCTGTATATAGATGTACACTCATCATTGAAAACATTGGATTTTGGACCAAACCATTGTGAAAGGGGTTGCAAAGGAGTGGCCAGTGTTGTGTCTGCATGTTTTGAGTGTAGGAAGTGCTTGCATGCTTCAACTGTACCAGGAAGTGACCTTGGAATTGAGGTCACACCCTCTCCCAGCTTGAAGTTCCAATTGTCATGTTGTTGGTAATGCTATGGGTAAACTGCCAAGTGCAGCCAATCTAGTCATCCTGTTCTTTGTATCTGTGTTCTCTGCTCTGTGTGATCATCACGTGGGTGGTAATTGTTTAGAAACTCATTATGCAATGCCCTGCCACAGGAATTGTACCAGGCCAATTGAAACTATCCTAGTGAAGATTGTCTTTACATTCTGTTGTTCATCTGTTCATCCCTCTTCACTCTTTGAAACAATTTGTTACCGCAATTCTATTGCGATATATCCAAATACAATTTACCTAAAAATGCAAACTCAAAATTCTTCTAAATCTATCAAAAGGCATAAAAGATAACTAGTCAACCAAATGTCAGTGTCCAACTCTCCTTTTCATGCCAAACATGATGAAAAATTTCATGTAACATATCCCTGTAATTAGCATTGAATGACTTTCCGGGAGATATTCTATGCATCCAGGATCTGTTCCAAAACTTTATTGATGGAAACCTTTTGAAGTCTTTCTAAGAATGTGTGTTGTCAACCCACATCTTTCAACACTTGTGAGATATCTCTTCATCAAATGATTGTTGCACACAAACATTTAAGTTGTGGAAATGATGAAATACGGTAGAAGTAGTGGTAAATGGAAACAGGAGAAGAGGCATAAGACGGACATTTTATAGAAAAATAGTTTTATAAAACCATCGTAATGTAGTGAACGCTGTATTGGTCAGGACCCTGGTAGGATGCACCTAGATTAATGTATAGAATTTTTCATGTGTAGGAGTAGTGCGGCATGTCTTTATTATCGAGTACTTGCCATACATACGTATTTTTTTAAAGTTTTTTTCTGTGCATTACTTGGTACATGTATGTATATTTCTCTTCCATGTTGTGTTATAGCGCTTTCCTTCCATATGTGAATATTTTTGTACATATTGGTCAGTATGTCCCATTTCTGGTCAGGTGACCAAACCAAGTCAACCAATAGGAGGCCAAGAACGCCAGCATTGGAGGGGTCCGGATTAAAGCCCATTATGCACTTATCGGGAAAAGGTGCCTTACTGTGCATAATCCAGGTCCCAGGTCCGGAGTCATGTCAAAAGCATGTAACCATGTAAGGAGGAATCTTAATTGGGAGACAAGACAATGGTTGCTGCGATGTTAATTGGATGCAGACCTGTTTTTCTCTTAATAACTGCAGTCATGATTCCTGTTAAAAAAAACAAAGGCATTTATTACAGTTGAATAGGTTTAACTCATTAAACCGTGCCTGTTCTATTCATGTCAGCATGTTCTCTCTGTTCCCTATTCACCATTTCATTAATTACGGACAAAGCACCTTTAACTATTGGAATGTAAATTGTAGATATCATAGATTACTAGGACGGCTGAGGTTTGAGAATGTTTTTCTGGGGTTTCAAAAATTGTCAACAACTGTTTAAAATCATACAGAGGCATGCAGATACAGATACAGTGAAGAACATACACACTTAGACACTGATACAAATTCCTTTGAAAGAAATTGTACAAACTCTTGAAATTAAATTGAGAAAGTATTCATAGTTACTGAATTGGATTTAAACACCAGCTAATGTTTTCAAATCTGTGGTTGTCCTGTTCGAGTCCCAGTGAACAGATGCCAGGGGCTTGATACATGGACTTAACAGAGAATGCAGATGGCAAAATTATCACACATGAGTTGGGTTGTTTGGTTGATGTAATGTCGATCTGTATTACTGTGGTCAGTCTTGTAAGAAGAATTGAAGTGAAAGTGACAACTGTAGTCTCAACACAGCCTGATTCCAAAGTGATGCCCACCTCCTTAAAGTCTCAATCTTGACCTCACAGGTCATCTAAAATCGATCGTTTACATTACTGGCTTGTGTTCAAGTCGTTAAGCTCATACATTTGTAATGGGATTGAGGCTAATGTGGTTTTCTTCAAATCATTTCAACTCTTTTTTCAGCAAGGAAAACACTTTGTTCCATCATTGTAAACACTTTCCTTGTATTTTATCAGAGATGAAACTCATCATGGGTGTAATATTTTACCTGAACTGAAGAGTTCAAAACTGATGTCCCAAATGAAAACGAACAAAATTGTGAATGCATCAATTATGGGATGTATAGTTCTGTAGCCCTGATAAAATTTTATTGGCATAAGAATCTTGCTATAGAGGGACAAAGTTGGCCATTTTTCATGAATTTTGTGTGATACGAGATACTACTTACATTGCTTGACATGTTGAAAGATAATGAATGGGTGGCCATATATTCGACCCCGGTTTTAGACACGATACATGAAACCATCACGAAAATGAATTAATGGTCATGACCATTTATTCATTTTCGGGATGGTTTCATTTAATTTGTCTAAAACCAGGGTCGAATATATGCATGGTCACCCATTCATTATCTTTCAACATGTCAAGCAATATAAGTAGTATCTCGTATCAAACAAAATTCATGAAAAATGGCTGACTTTGCTGGAACACAGTGCCTCAACTGTCCTTGATTCAGATTATAACTGCTAACACCTCAACAGTATATCGTTTAATCTTCCTAAAACATACCTTTTGTGTTTAAAAGATGTAATTGGTTTTGGAAGTAGTCGCTTTTCTGGTCAGATAAAAGCCTTCCCCAAAATAAAGGAGAAAGAGAGAAATAGAGAATGGAAAAGCCAGGGGGGAAAACGATAAAAAATGAATAGCTGTGAAGGCTGCCCATGGCCTCATGTTTAACTGTTCCACCGCCATGGTTTGACCTGAACCTGTATGTATATTAATTGCTATCCATGGTTGTTGTAGAGCTGTTTACAGGGAAGTGGGGATGAACAGGTTCATACTGACTGGTAATCAGTGGTGATTACGGTCAGAAAGCTGTAGTTTTCCAGAAATTAATAGGAGTCATTCTTAACTGACATGAAAACTCCGGTTCTGGAAAAGTAACTTTGTCATACCAAAAGTGAAGCATACATGTGTAACATGGAAATAGAAAAACAGCAGTTGGGAACCAAAATTTATGCAGTGGCAGGTGGAACTCTGATAATTTTAATCAAAACCTGTGAAGGTTAACGACCATTATGCAAAAGAGGAGAAGCAACAACAAAAGCAGAAACAGTGTTATTTTACCTGCAACTTCCTAAGCATATGATGTAACATGGGGATGGGAAAGCTCTGATTTGTCAAATTTCGCGATTGTGTTCTTTTCCATGTGTGTTTTAACAAGTGCAAGCATTGACAGCGAAGGATGCCCTACGGCTATAGAGCTTGCAGTAGCTCCCCTTTGCTTTGGAAGTAACCCTAGCCACTGACACAAAGGAAAAAAAGAGATTATATAATGCTGGATTTAACCCTTTCAAGCTTTAGTCTTCAGATATTGCAATATTCCCCATTGTTTCCATGGGTATTAACGGTATGCATGCATTTGTTAGAGTTATGCAAAGCCAACCAAAGGTTGACAGTTTGTTGACGAGGGTCCTGAATGTATAAAACCAGCATGTCAGCCAGTTGTGATGAGCAAAGCATCATCAAAAATTTAATCATTTGTCCAAATATTCAATCACTGCATTGATGTATCACATACATGAACTTGTTCACTGTATTTTCCTTTTCATCCCAAATAACTGCTGTGCATGAGACTTTTGACTGGATGTGGATTTTTTGAACGCTTTCGCTTTGTTTTCGCTGTTTTTTTTATGTGCTCTTCTCGGAATAACTGGGGCGATTTGTTTAGTGACATGTGACCTTAAAAAATTTAGCTGGCTTGGCATCACCACCTTGCAGGTGTCCACAAGAAAAGCTCTGATAGCCTTTCAGTTATTTAAAGAATCCCCAAAACGCCCTGTTGGTGTTCTTCTGTAAGGGTAAGTACTGCCTTCCAGGTATGGTGTGAGCAAGACTGGCAAATACTGCGTATCATTGTCATGTAAGCTTGGGAAATAAAGGTATTCTTTGCTGGAGAGTTTTTCAGGAAATTTTACGTGAAAAAACCTGTCTGAATATCAAGGCTTGTTTGAAGTGTACGTAGAACACTGTGCAAGTCCTTTTGATGGAAAATATTTTTCTCTTAAGTCGTGTCAGTAAAACCTTATTTCACATTTTTGACATGGTTGTTCTATTACATCATACAATGCAACGCGTGATGTCCATTCAATCACTGCCAAGATATTGTTCAGAAAATCTCAGGTTGAAATTTAAACGAATCTAGACTCACTGACTTTGGTACTTGTACCTTACTTTTTTTTGGCCACTACACTGAAGAAAATGCAAGTGAACAAAGAAAGCACTCAGTACTTAACATTGCTGATTGCTTGCCAAGTCTCTTATACTCGCTGAAATTGAACTGTTGGCCTTAAAAAGTGGCGCTACGTGCTGATTTCCCCATGTTGGGACATTAGTTATGGATATGAAGTACGCATGACTTGCAGCCGTGGAAATACTTAGGCTCGTTGACATCATGAACCGTAGCCTTTGGTTGAAATACCTGTCAAAAAAGAACAAAGGAGTGAATGGAATGAGAATGTTTAACCTTGTTTAATGATAGCCTGGCTCTGTAACACTGTGCTTCTTGTGCAGTTACTCACCCCTGGCAACATATTGAAAACATACCCTGCCATACCTGTCACTTCCCCATTTGCCAAGTCAGTAAAAACCAGCCAAATCGCTCGACACATGTCCGTACTTGTCAAATCGGATTGAGGAAGGTGGGTTCACTCTCTTCTCTGTAAGCTATTCTGCCATAATAACAGTCAGGTGTGAAGACAGAAATGTTTTCACTGCCGTTCCTCTGCAGACCCCTCTTCAGATACAAAATTGTTCGCAAACTCAGAATGGTTCATCATGTGCGAACAACACTGTACAACTGACACAGGAAATGTTTCATTGTAATATGTGTTCACGTACTGTACACAGCTTACATAAATGTAGTATACAGACATGGCTCCACCATTCAATTTTTGCAAATCACCCACACAAAGGAGTCTGTGAGTAGAATTTGTGGGGTTTTAGAATTTGTCGTTTTTACTGATCACAGAGTTTAAGGATACAATTATTGACGTAGCAAAGGCACACAGTATGAACTTCTAGCTCCTTGTGGCTATTCAAAAAAGGTAAAAGAGAATGACTTTGTCCCTTTATTAAGTTTTACTCGGTGTTGTCTGCTGCTTTGTTAAATTTTCTCTTCAAATTTTGTCCATTTTGAACTTTTGTAGAAAATCTTTTTCAAAAGAAAACTGTCTCGTAGGTTACATGTAGGCCAAAGTCTTGAATGGACTTTTTTATGTTTTTGTCGTTGCTAGCAATATCTTGTGCAAACTTGCATTGTAGTTGTCCAGTCTTGCTTGTTTGAAGTGACTAGTGTAGACTGATTTAGCTCACGTAAGTGTTTGATCTCAAAAGTTCTAAGCTGTAAAGACTTCCGTTGACAATATAATGAGATTTTCTCATTGTCCAAGACTTTGTTTAAAATCATTCTCAGGCCTGATTTCACCAACAGTCCTTTTTCCTGATTGAGATTTGGTGTTAGTTCCGTGTCTGCTGGATTCCCTTTTGTTAAATGGTTTTGTCTAAATATGTACACATCTTCTGAAAAGTTGCTTCGTAAACAAAGAATTCAGCTACTATGACTACTGTGATCAAATTTGCGAAGAACCCTTGTTTTTCTCTTCCCTAACGTGTGACTTCACTTATCATAAATTTCATGCCTTCTTGGGTAGGCTGCATATTTGGCACTAGAACTTGATATAGTCATGTGGATCGGTGTGGTAGACTTTAGAGACAGCATTGTTTTGCTTTTTGTAATTTATGTAAAGTGATGAATCTTAATTTGTTTCCGGGATGCATTTCAAACGGCCAATTGGTATGCATAATAATGACGACATCTATCTATTCTTCCCTGCACAGTGCTTTGAAAAGTCTCTCTTAGTAGAAGGAAAACTCACTTCAAGCAAAGCAGACTGTTCATTGGTACATGTAATTGTAAAGAAGGCGGGTTGTCCATCAGCTGTCAGGATCAGTACCACTTTTCGACAAAAGGGCCCAGTCAAAGAATATGAGAATTCGTCTTTTCTGAACCACCCATTCTGGGACTGCATGTAAGAGAATGCGATCGGTGAAAAAAAAAGATCAGGTTTGTGAAGCAGTCCTTTGTGTTAACAGGCTTCAGTGCAAAGTGTGTGTAGTATAATGCAAGTCTTGGAACAAAGTTGGTTTGTTTCAGCAAGTAAAAATTTCTTTGGGACAGAAAAATCTGATGTGGCAAAAGAAAGAGACCTTTGTAAACGAAGGTTTTCAAAACCCTATGTACAGTACATTTACATGTACTGCGGAGTCTATGCTGTTCGTCTGCACACCGTTTCCTCCACTGGACGGTGACGCGATGTGTATGCGTGAATTTTTTGTTCCTGCTGGCAATTTCTGTCTCAGCGGCGCTACTGAATGTGATGTTCCAATAACACCTGTTGATTTGGTGAAACCAAAAGGATAGCAACATTCATGTTAGGTGATAGGTAATGCTTGGCAACAGAACGTCTGATTTGTTTTAATTGTTCGAAGTCATTTGCCCAACAGTCAGTGAACTGTTAGGGTTTATTTAATTTTCATTAGTGCGCTCAAATGGCATTCCACCAGTGGCGTCTTTGTTGCAACCAAAGTTTTCCCATAGCCCCTGCACTGTTAGTCCTGTCTTGGATTATCTTAGTCGTTTTGGTTTCTTGGCTAAAATCATGCATCTTCCAGAGATGATTGACTTTGACTCTTTCAATAATTTAGGTCAAGATTCAGCATCTGTGTCCTTGAAGTAAAGTCATGACCGATGAAAAATTTGGTTTCAAATGAAAGTGAAAGAGAAGTATGCAGTATGCAACATGAAATGTCAAAAAACACAAGTGCTCTGGTGGAAAAAAATAGAATGTAAATAATGAGAATTTGTCAAAATACATGTATTGAAAGTATACACATAAATTCCATATTTCTTACAAATAAAATTCTAAGATTTTATAACTACATGTATTTTAATCAGCAAAGATGCTGTCTTTGTCGTACCCTAATCTATATCTTTGTACTGTTTCCAAAACCTGTAAAGTCATGTGTGCTATTATAAAATATTTGTCACTAGCATTTTTTCCAAAAATTGAAATCCAGTACTCTGGTTTTATCCAATCTTTGTCTACAATAGAATGAAGTACACATTCACTTGGCAATCAGTTTACACAAAGCAAATGACCCCCCTTTTCCTCAGTGTCAAGAGCTGAATCCATTGCTGTGCATGAAACCCTTTTGGACTGAGAGTATAATTCCAGAGAGCCCAGTGTTGTGAAAGTGGTTAGTTGTCCCTGGGGTTCCATAAGGATAACAATCGTTTTCATTGTCTACTTTTATAACCCCTGCCTCCACATCATCATAGTTATGTACCCCTTCTAGTCACGGCGTAGCAGGATGTTAACTTACAGTAAATCTTTTTTCCTTGATGCCACACTGGCGGCAATGTGTTCAGTTTTTCACTGTGGTGTACCCTGTTTTATGCTTCAGATGCTCTTTATCTCCAGTTTTGTTTCCCACTATGGAAATTGTGATCCCTGGTTCCAGCGTCGCCATCAAGTGTTTTGTCAGCACAGTTTTATTCGCAAGCTGATAATGTCAATGGTTCCTCTCACACAATACATTTTGATGGCAGGGTGCTGGGAGATTGCATTCAAAGAGGGGAAAATGAGGGCCCACTGGCACACCCTTGGATGATCATAAAATACTCTGAGTTCTTTACAAAATTTATTGCTCAAGGGCAGGGCATATCCTAATATCCTAGACCATTTGTATACAATTAATTCACATGTAAGTATGTCACTTTCCACTGAAGAGTGTCTGCGTCAACACAAACATGCAGACACACAATTTACATATAAGCTATACACAAATGTATCAAATGTATGTACCAAGTGTATGTGTGTCTACAGATACCAGTACAATGTTATATATACACACACACACACACACACACACACACACACACACACACACATATATATATATATATATATATATATATATATATATTATCATGGCAGTCAAACATACTCTTACACGATACAGATTAATTTGTTCTGAAGTTAGTGAAGTGCAAATTATTTTTACCTATTTTCACTCTATCTAAATCAAAGGAAGAGATATTTCATGTCCCTGCCTGGCTGCAAGATTTCTGCCAATACAAAATGTGTTGAATAAATAGTCAACAGAATAAATACTGGTGAAACATTTCTGATATTAGGGGCTTTGTCAGGGTTATATGAAAATGTGTGACAACAAGTGAAATCTGTGGTAGCTACACATACATGTGTATGTAGTGTGCACTTCAAGTTCATCAAGTATTACTAAATACTGTCAACTAAATTAAGCCTTCAAGGTGTGAAATCTGACTCAAGGGAGAAACAGAACTCAACAAGTTAGGTTTAAACTGCAGGCTGTTCATAAATGCTCTACTTTTCACATCGTTTGGTTTTGTTGACACACTTTGAATTCTGGTCAGTACTTCATTGAAGCCATTCAACTGCCTCTATGAAAACAACGAGGAAATGAGTCCTCCATCTTTCTCAGCTTCTCTGCTGTTGATCTCTGTTGTCTTGGTTGCAGCATAATTAGCGATGAGTGAAATGCCATGCTTCTAGGGTAGACCAACTCCAGTAATTGAACATTACTGTGACTGTAATTTGCTAAATTAAACGGTTGTATTTTCACACACCAGTGAGCACATGCTGAAGGACGAATGACATCCTGAAGGGACCTGTTCTCCAGGGAGTGAATTAATAAAATACAGGACCAGGTACAGAACTCAGAGAGTGCATTCATCATTCACCTACATGCATTGCCGCCAACTGTCAATAGAACATTTTATTATGAAAATCTAAAAACATATTTGGCAAAAATGAATAAAATATGTATAATGATAACTTTTCATTTTATTTGCTGTACGAACCATAATATTTAATCTTTGCAAAATTTCATACTTTTGGTAATACCCTATTTTATTTGAAATCTTCCATTTTCTAACTATTTAAAATCCATTCGTTACTATATGTTTACTGTTACACTGACAAGGGTTGCTATTCACAATACCTACGATGCAGATCAGCTTGTATACAATGTACGGTGTGTGTGCCTTATATATCGTCAAATACCAATGACATATAACATAAGGAATGTAAGCTATGCTACACTCCCAGGGTAAGAACTTGTATTGTACCACCAAGTTCCGGCACCTTTGGCTATTTATTTTAGGGTGGTTTCATGGTGCTCACGTTAAAAAATTATAAAAGTACAATGCCTTTATATTATGTTACATCCTGCAATATGTATTATTACGTACACATTGTTTATGAATCATTGATATTATTACTGAATGAATGTCTGCTGAATGCAGGACTTTAGAAAGATAGAATGATTTGTACGGCAAATGTTTGGACTCAGGTGTAAACTGGAAACTTAGATGTAAGTGTCCTTGTCCAGCGAAACGTTTGATCTGTAAACCACCTTTGCTCAGAAGAGCTGCACCTTTTCACAAGACCAGCATTCCAAACCCCAATCACAAAGACTCATTGTTGCATGAAGACTGCTGGTGAAAAAAATCATACCTGTCACCGTTTACATGTACAGCGTATGTCATCGTTAACTCTGAGATCAGCCCCTCAAGTGGCAGATATGCACAGTTGAAGAAAGTTTATTGTACAACACTTGAAGTATACATTATTAATACTTTCTTTCGAATATGTCATTCATATTTACCTTCATGCAAGGAATATATTGAATAAAACCATTTCAGAATTTGCATATCTGTACGGAAAAGTCACCCCATTTTGGTGTTTAACATACATGTACATGTAGTAGGTGTGGGGTTTTTAAGGTGACTGACGATAGTTTCTTATTTATTGACATTTTTGGGTTCTTGTTGATTGATATTGCTGTTGTTGTCTGGGGTTTATTGACACACTGTGCCCAATTAAAGTTATGTAAGACTCTTAGAGTGGCAACAAACATCAAGTTGGCTGTCTGTTCCATCACTGAGGACGTTGTGGAGCACCACTTACAATTGTGAAAAAAAAAATTTACTGGAGACTTATTCCTCAAAAGCTTCCCTTCAAAGGTAGCAGTTGAATGGTAGATTTCAAGAGTGTGATCGATAGTTGAATTTATGCCTTTTGATGAAAGCACTTCTCAGGCTCGTTAAAATTGCTACTTGTGAAAGTGTTCAGGGAGGTTGATCAAGAGAAAGCTACTGTTGCTGGTAGGGTGATTTGATATTTGATAAGGTGGTTCCCATGGCATGTTGCTATGCTATCAGTCAACTTTGAGTTTTAGCACAAATGTGTGTTATGCCAGAAAATTGTTTGATTTCAGCAAATTCAGCAAATAAGGAAACATATGTTTATTAGAGTACTCAGTAACCATGTAGTCAGAGGAAAAAGTGTATTTGATATTATATTACGGTACATATTACAGTTTTGTCAATATCAGTGAATTTTGTGACGTCATAACCCCCCCCCCCCCTAATTATTACCATAATGTATCCAGTATTAAAGTATCCAATTATTATCCAGCATTTAAGTCCAAGATATTTTCCACATTTAAAAATTCACTGGTATTGACAAAACTATAAAACAATAGCAATGATGTACCCCCATCCGGCCCATAATGGACTCAAGCAGACTTTGTGCTCCATATTACTCAGCTTAACCTTGTACATTATGTGTTCAAAGTTTGCTTTTCTCCATTATCGAACGGGAGAGGGTACATTATTGCTTTTATTAATTGTGCTATTCATGGTGCATACGCTTCAATTTAACTTGCACACATGCTTGTATTCTCTTGAGGGATTGTGAGTAGCACAAATTCTCAGAGTGAGCTATCTCTGATGTACATTTGTATGTAACCCTAATCCTGTCAGACAGTGTAACTTCCCATATTTAACTAAATTCATCTACTTGACTTTTCAGTGGTATGTTAAAACAGGTCATCAAAAATCATATTTACAGTATCTTGGCCTTCAGGGACCTTTACTATAAATATTCAAGTCTTTGTTAAAATGCAACATACGGGACATGTTATGCCTCACTGGTGTTAAAGGTATACAGTCACCTGTAATCTAAATATGCCCATATATGGTCAAAGGGGCGTTCCTTGGTATTCAAAATGCCCATGCGAGGGCGCTGTTTTTAAAAAGTGGCCACCCACCTAAAATCTGTGATTGGTTAAATATTCTCTTTCCATGGTAACTGTGGCAAAATTGGAACAGGTGACAGTATACCTTTAACCCTTTCACCATCATGGAATGGTCCAAACCCATTGTTATCAATGGTGACTGTGAACCTGTGAACAGGGAATTGGGGTGAACAGGTTAACAAACTTGACCTGGTGGTGATATATGGACTTGGCAGGATAAGGGTTATGCAAGACTTTCTACTCAAAACTCTATACACGCTAACTTGAATCAACAGGTGGCTTATAGTTAATATGCAGATTTGATGTTAAGTATTTGGGGGGCATTTACGCTTCTACATAACTACCGTACTCGTCCGAGTATAAGCCCCCGGTTCGGCAACACTAAACAGCGGTAAAACTAGGGGAGGGGCTTATACTCGAGCAACCCCATGTTATCTGGCATGGACGCTTAATTTATGCTAATTTTATGCACGATTTTTTTCAACACCACTCGATCTTTCTATGGCTTTCAAAATCGACTTACACATCCAAAGAAATTGATTGTACAATCTCTGAATACAGAAGTGACATTTTGGTGAAATTTCAGCGTCGAAAAAACCCCAAACTTGAAGCAAAGACGTCATGTATGCTGCTGATCAACAGTAATGTGAACAGGCATGCATTGCCCACACGGAAAGGCAACTCAATATTCCAATATCAAACTGTCTACATCTTGTGAAGACAACAACATAGCAGTGAAAATTGTAATAGTCACAAGGAAAAGTCTTCACAAATGAAAGGATATTGCTTCAAACAAAAGAAACTGCATGTTTCAAGCATGAAAACATCGTGGCCGTGAATGAAAATAAACAATGGCGGACGTGAGTGAGACTATTCTATTTAGGCGACGGGGGTGAGTAGGGTCAAAGAATCAAGATAGTACTGGAAAAACGTGTCATTTTTCTTACGATATTGTCAAGGGAACTCCAGTTTCCCATTGTTTTAACATCTTTTAATGGTTTCTTTATTATCTAAAATTAATTTTACCAAGTTAAATGACCAAATATACTTTCCTAACCTTTCTGTATTTGAGTTACACTAGGGTAGGGGCTTATACACGGATGTAATGCATTTTCTAAAATCCTCTAAAATCAGTAGGGGGCTTATACACGAGCAGGGGCTTATACTCGGACGAGTACGGTATATATGTTGACAGAATAGATACGAGATATTGATTTTTGAAATAATTTTTTGTGTTGAAAACTGTCGAGTCAAAAGATACACAGTCAGACCAAAGCAGAGTGAACTTGTAGTTGTGGCTATATAAAAGCTTTTTTATGCTGCAGTTTGCATCGAACCAGCGCTTCCCAATTCACATTGTATTTTTGGTATGTTCCTTGACATTTGGATGATCATTATACAACACTGCCTACAAGGAGTAGGGCTATATCATCTCTGCAGTGGCAGTAATTTCAAAAAAGACAGTTTATTTGGACCCAAACCAGAGAGTAGATGAATCAATTTTTACTCGTTCATGATAAATTCAAAAGCCAAGAAATAGCTTTTTCAGAGTTAGTGTCAGTGACAAGAGGAAAAATAGAGTGGTAGGGTCCTCAGTGGTGTTTGTTGTGCATGGCCGAGAAACAACTACTGAGAGATATATATGTTTGAGTAGGATGATCTCACTGCTCTTTTGTTACTTGTTTTTGAGAACAGCAATGACAGACTGGTGTGTATACATTGCTTTGTTTTATACTCTGCATGCTTGCGGTTCAAAACATCATAAGAGTGACAGGTAGAGGCCAATACCTCTGATGGCAGCCCTACACTGGCCGGCTTGCTGCCCACCATGCCCCTGTAAATGCACTGTCCAGGTTGTGTAACCCGTTGGCTGACAATTCTTCTTTGGGGACACGGAAGATGTCAAGAAAGGTCATCTGAATCACACGGAAATATGAACTCCAATTAAATTATATGATGGTCACACCCATTTCTTGTGTCAAAGGTGAGCAAACAAGGAGTTCAACACAATAGAATGCCAGGTCCAGTATTCCGTCGATACTTAGAAATAAAGTTGTTTATGAATCGGTTGAATGTTATACAATGATGATAAAAAAAGTCTTATATCGTGTAATATGTGTCTCTCAGCTTTGCATTGGTGAGGCATCCCTCGTTTTCATTTCTGTCAATTAATGATTAATTGTTTTGTGATTTAGTTGTAAAATTACTTATGGTCACTAGTTTTTGCAGTTTTGCATTTAAAAATTATTTCAGTATTTTCTAGATATAGCTGATAAAAAAAGCAAAGGAGTATTTAGAATTCTTTTGCGTCCATGAAGATTGCCTCTATGCAAATGAAAAGCAAACAATTGAAGCTGACAGTGTGGTTTTCAACCCAGTATTATTGCATACCAGTCATTACAACTAATATAACAGTCGTGTTTTTCAGAGTACCATTTCACAGTCTTTTTAAAGTAGAAAATAAACTTTGACTGGCATGGAAAGCATTGCAGAGAACTTTCCTCCATAGCATATGGGAAAGAAATTGGAAAAATATTCCTCTAATTTTTGGTCATCATAGAAAACAAACAATAGAATGTCATATTGTAAGCTGTTGAACAGTTCCATACTGTTTTTGTCTCTCGGTTCTACTTGACGTGATTAGGAAACTAATAAAATCGAGTCTATATGTTTGGAATGCTTCTGAAATCACTGAAATGAATACAACACACAAGACTTACCCAAGGTGCATTGTTTATGCATGGTGGGTATGTTGAATTGCAGTCCATAAGAGGCCACAGATCACTCATGCCTGATCAGGCTCTGGGCAGTCGTTGTCTGTCTCAGATGCAGCAATCAGGTAAGGCACCTGGGCAGAAGGCACAGATCTAGGGTGGATGTCAGAAAATGGCGCCCCATTGATATAACCATTATGGATTTGTGAATCATACTACACGTACAGGTACATTGTATAAAGACAGAAATGAATGGCAGTCAGCAAATGCCATGTCTGCCAGTGTAGTCTGCATTCCATGTCAGCTATATATATCTTGCAACCCGAGTATTCAGACCATTTTGTGTTCAAAGTTCTTTTTGACTACAATGGAATCGCTGTGGTAACGCCGAAACGACGAGAAGTAAACAATACTTTATTTATACAGAAATTCTAATAGTTCTAACTTTTATTTTCATTGCATGAGGTGTTTGATTCACATTTCTGTGTGTTAGTTCTCCAAGGTGGTGAAGGCATGGGCACTTTCAATTTCTTTGCATGGCCGTTTCCAAGAATTCCAACAAGTCTTATGTTTGATTTCATTTTCAGTTTTACACAAAAGCTCAATTTTGATGCCGAGAAATGATCCAGAAGTAGAATAAACTGTGGTAGTGTTTGAAAGTTATGTGTTTTGAACCAACGTAACATCTATTTTCAAATCTATGCATACGGCAAGAAAAACAGTGGCATAGCAGAAGAGGTATTATAATTGTAATATTGAGCAGCTATTGTTATGCAAATGATCATTCAGCTAATCAGGATGATTGACAGCCAAGCAGAATCCTAAAGAGTTGGATAACCAATCAGATTATATCTGTCTATGTTACCTGCTGTTGACAACCACTTGATAGATTCCAGTTTTTGAAGGTTTGACTATATCCCATGATTAAATCAGAAACACTGTTTATAACACTCTGTGGTATATTTTGTACAGCCAGAGTAATTAGTTTACAGGTTGTTGGTCAGGGCAGATGAACAGTGTAATCTGCCATGATGTAATCAATAATTGTAAGTGATCTTGACTCCAAATGAAACATGGTGGTTTTATGGGACAGGGGGGTTTCTTCATGGTATTTGTAGACGGAGGGAATTCCCTTGTGGTTAGTTTTTTAGGAAACTAGAAAGCCAATCTCCCCAGACCGCACTGAAGGTTGCCAGTTTGAAGACTGTTCTTGAATCTGGAGATGATCCCTATTGAGGGATTTGTTGGGGAATTTTACACCTTAAAATAACACAAAACATAAGAGTGGAACGAACATTGTTATGTAACGTTGCCCTTTCCATAAAGTGAAAGCTTTTTTCTAAACTTGTTGCACAAAGGACGGCATATGGACTGTAACAGACAGTGAATAATGGAGTGGGAGTGAAATAATGGGAAGTAGACGAGATTGCTTTCCCCTGACAATACAGATTTGTTTTCAAATGACCCACTCTGTTAATCCCTCTGATGTTCAGATATTCTTTCTTTTTACATACAATGATCGGGTTGAAGTGTTACCGTACACATGTTGGCACAGTTTGAACCAATGTTTCCATGTGTGGGCCATATTTTGACATGCCTGCAGTTTTTGATAATAAGTAAGCAACTTTGGGTGAATAATATGAATCCATGGATACCAAGAAAATATTCTGTACAGGGAAGTTGCTTTCAGTGGAACACACAACTGAACAGTAAGGTGTAATAGTATGTTTGTTTGTTTGTTTGATTGCAGTCTTTGCATGCACACGTGGAGGTGAATATTGACCTGATTCCTAAAACTTATAAAGTGATTAGTGGGTAGATCTGATCGGTATTTACACTTGTACATGTAATGTGGTGTTTATCACAGCTTCTGTGCAGGTTAGTGGTCAGTGTACCGATGGAAGGAAACCATTCACAAGGATAACCAGGAGTTCAAGACTACTAGTATACATCGCTACCAAAACAAAATTCATACACACTGCTACCTCACCAGGACCATCTAAACTCCATGAATTTTGAAATTCAATTTATGTACATACGTTGCACAACTTAAAATTTACAACTTTAATTGACTGGCCATATGGAAACTCTAATTGGTTAGAATTTAGTTACTGACTTGAAACATTGGCCCTTAAAAACAAAATATGTAAGCTTGAAACTGTAATATGTAGAAATGATATCCTGGATTTTTTTAAATTATTTGTCATGGGCAGTTAAGTGAGGTGATCTGGTAAATTTGTGTATTTTCCCTTCCCATAATGGGATGGATTTTCATATGTAATCACTCTGTCACAACTGTGAATCATCAATGATAACAAATCCTCTTTGATATTTAATATACTGATAATGTCAGGAAGTCATAGCCATCTTATCATATATCATCTGTTATTCATTGACATCAATATGAATATTTTTAACTGGGAAATCGTGAAATGCCCATTTGTCATATATTTTATCAAGCAATCCAATAGACAAAAAATACTGGCCGATGTTGTGTAAGTGAGATATTTGCAGTAGGTATGGAATTTTCAGTGAAATAATGATGAGCCTACATTTTGTTGTGGCCATCAAGTCAAACATCAAATCTCAACTGAGGGTTGACAGTAAGATACATGGATTGACATATTTATTGAAGTTGCCTTTAATACAGACTGTTGGCAGATAATCATGAAAAAAAGGACAGAGCCAGTTTTTGCAGGAAATATTTGGAGCAACTTCAGTTCCTGTGGAAAGACTGTATACAGCCTAGATCTCTTGGTTTAATAATATAAAAACTTCAACAAAACTATGGAGGTTTCTCAGTGTGCCTTTGAAATGTAACTGTTACCTGAAAAACACACAATCTGTAGTTTGTCAATGTACTTGTTTGTCAACACAAGTTTTGTCTTGATCAGTTTCAATCCTGTTTATGTGTCAGCAACTGTTGTTAATAGTAGGGGCATAATTTATGTATCGGACTTTGTACACATGCAGGCTGTTTTTAGAAGTTCAACTCTGCATTTTGATTAAGGCATGATTTTGACGTGGTTTTTTGAGTAGATCCGAAAAACATACAAAAAAACCAAGAATACTCTAAAGGACAGAAGAATTAATCGCAGATTGAGCTTTAACTGCAGTCTGCTGGCTACATGCAGGAATGATTGGCCCAGTAATGAATTATTGATTGTGAATCAACACATTGAATATGCAAAATCTCATCATCTGTTGGAATACAGATAACAGTTGTTTGCCATATGTTGCATTTCTCTGATCAAATTTAGATTTTTAATACCATCATTATTGCTTTCTGTTTGGAAAATTAGAACAAAAATACCAAGTTGCAAAATTATTATCACCAACACTGCCAATTTTAGGAAATCTATTTTTGACATTGATCTTGTGGCAATATTTTGTAAGTGGCATGGATTGCAGTTCTGCAAATTATCTGCCAGTATCCTTGATTCGTATCAATAACACTGACTGCAATTCTTGCAATGCGTGTGCTTATGTTCAGTGCTGCAGATAGAAATGTGGACAAATTTTCACCCTTTTTGGATTTGCATTTATTTTCTGCAGATTTGTGGTCAAATTCCTTGATATGTGATTTCAGTCGGTGTGTAATATTGACATTCATAATAACACATACTGCTTTTCATCTTTTACACAATTTCTGATAGACCTGTCAAAAATTTTTGATAAAACATTTATAGCTGCATATTAAAAATAGAACTGATGGCGCAAATGAGTTCCATTTATACTTGTATTCTACCGGTATTTCTAGTTTTCTTCTATTTTACCATCTGTATCATACATGAATATTATCTGTAAAACTATCTTCAGATATACATTCAGGGGATGTACATTCCTGAAAGGGGAAGACACTGTATTCTGAAAAGTTCAAGAATAGATTTTAAAATCATAGGCAAGGTCCTTCTGCTACTGTAAACATACGTTTTGCAAGCCAGTTATGTCAACTAGGATGGCCACCCTCTCCATGGAGATAGGAAGAGCTTCCTCCTGTCTGGGAGCTACTGTTATATGTAAATTTCTTTTGTTACTGGCCATTTAAGAAAACAGCCTGCTGAACGTGCAAGTGTAGGTGCCACTCAACGCCAAGGTTTCGTTCACTGTATTTTAAAAAAACATTTACAAAATTAACATCTTTCCTTATAAACAGCCATTGTCTTTCAGTGTATTTTGTAAATTGTAGAGTGAGAATAAATCATATGTCATAAAGTACAAAACATTTCCAAAATTGATGAAAAAGTTTTTGTGAGTGTGTGGACACGCTGATTTGGCCAGCTTCACAAAGCAATACCTATAACATCTGTCAAACTAAATGGTGGAAAATCTGAAGTAACTTATGAAGTGGTTTTGTTCAGATATTTTGAAACTACAGTGAGCAGACTGGTTTGTATGTCTACGCAATATTGCAGTGCAATATCATTTTTTATGTCAAATATTCAGTGGCAGGAAGTTTGAAGCCAAGGCAATAATAACAAATACCGGGCAATATTGAACCTGGAGACTTTGTGAGGTCCTGAACTCTCAAGTATTCCTTCACTTCTGATGAATTATTAAACTGTATTTTGGGGGTTTGAGTCAAAGTAAAGCAATTTCAAACAGTTGTAGTACTTTTTCACTCAGTGAAGACAAAGTCCAGAGTGTCAATGATGCTCATATGGACGAGGCTGTTCTGTTGCTCCACAGCAAAACAAGTACCCACAGGCATTTATAGTATAGCACATACAGTATAAAAACCTGAGTTACAACTAGTGCAGTTTCGTTTTGACTCTATATGTACTGGTAACTCTCAACAGTGCAGTATCACCCCTTCATACACTGTATATTCAATGAGGCTATGGGTTTGACAGGGAGAGCTGGAATACATGCACATGTATACACACTGAGACAGTCAGTTGAACACAGAAATGTGCCCAAATAATGACTTAATTTGCAAAGAAATAGTTACAAGATCTTAAAAAAACAACGTCAAAAAACACGTAGGTGTCCAGTATTGATGTTGCCTATGTAATCCTGTGTTTGCCAATTCAGAGTTTGTTTTTGCCGAAAACATTGTCATAAAATCGCAACTTGAAATAAACCTGAAAAAACGTGTCCATCTCTTATTGTATTATGCTTTGTTCTATTGTCCACTTCTCCTTGTAGAATAGCCTGCTTGTATTCAGCCAAAATGAAAGCATTTCATTCCATTGTAAAGCCAAAGGAATATAACAGGTACAAACAACTTTTTGGTGTGTGCATTTGATATGCAGAAAGGTCTTTATTTGTTGAATAGGGATGATTACATGCCTTGTCTTTTGTGTGGGTATTGCCATTGACAATAGAAAATATGCCTGGTTACAAAATGTATTATGGTGGAGATTGATCGGAATGGTCCGTATGTAGAGAGGCATTCCAGTCTATGGATTTGTTGACATCGGGGAACTGCTCTGCTTTTGAAAAGTTCCCCGACAGGTCAGGAAAATGTGCACAAGAAGTGACTTAGTTTTTTCCAAGGAGAAGAGTTGCATTAAAAAAAATCAATAGTTTCCGTAAGAATTCCCTTGGGTTGTCCATCTCGCCTGGCAGCTTGCCAGTGAGGTATGGCTCACTGATGTGGGGTCTAATACTGCCTCTTTCATCATGTATCAGTGTAAATACAGCAAATATGACAGGTGAGCCAGCGTATTGTCAGATACGGTACAAGTAATTTGCATATTGTCGTTGAGCACGTAGTCCATCCCGTAACCATGAACAGCATTCACTTCTCAGCATTCTCCTTAGCCAGAGGGCAACAACTTGAGTGAAGACTTGGCTGGTTGCTGACCCCGTGACCTTCAGGAAGTCTGCTATCTGCTGTAGAACTAGACATTTCATGGAGAAACAAACATGACTATATTTGGCATTTTGAATATTCCAACAAGACAAGTGCATACATTTCTCTTTGCTTGCCTTGGCTCGTATTTTTGACTGATGTACGAACACAGTAATTGCATTTAAAAGTTCAGTTCACATGTATGGTGTATGTATCAGGAAATGCTTTCACAACCACGTGTACAGTGTCTTTTGCATAAAATACCTTACACCTTTACACGACCAGACATTCAATAATCTATACTGTATTCATACTGTTAGGAATGATATGTTACGTATGGACATAACACGTGAAAATACATGTATGTATTGGCATAAAACACACTCACATGTACTTTAATACTGTATCTGCATGTGCCACAATATGCTTGTCGTCATACACATACATGTGATAATGGTTGTTATATAACAAAATTCTGTTAAATATTCTCAGAAGTCCTGATAAATTAGGGATTCAAAAGACAGACGTGCTTGTAATACCTCAGACAGATTTATCTATCACTGTTGAGATCAGCAAAAGATGTTTATGTTGTTTTCATTTTACTCATCAAGGCAAAGTTTAGGTAATGATTCTGTGCAAACGCTGCGTTTGTTTGCATTGACAGTAGCCTGGGGAGATTTATGGAGTCAGACCCGCTCAGTGTTGCTCATGTAGTAAACAGACACCTGTTGCTTCCATGCCAGCCACCGTAATCCTGCCTGGTTACCCCTGTTACCATGGTGATTTGATGACCTCATCAGTGCAGAAAACATGATATCGTTCATTATTTTCCATGGCACTGTAGAAGGAATTGCAATATTCGGAGGTCTTTTTTCGCCAGAAGGTCAATATCTGGTTTGAGGTTATCACATGACATGACATGTGTGTATATAAAGGATAGTTAAGGAGTATAAAGTGCACCTGCTGTGATGTGATTGATAGCACATCTATGGCAAAGGTCACAGAAACATCACCCGTGTACTTGTGTGGAGGAGCCATATTGGAAGGCTGTGCATTCAGAGAGCAAGGCTTCAATAGCTCTGCTTTGGGCAGGCAGCTCCGTAAAATCCAAAAGCCGTGCGCCAGATTCATATGTGGATAGGTGTATAGAAATTGAGCAGAGGATTGCGGTATTGGGTTACAGCACTTAACAGTGTATCGGCGTACCAGGGGGTTCTCTGCGAAGTCATCGGATCCCGCAAAGTAGACCCTACAGTGAACAAGGTAAAGAAAAGTGATTACAATCACCAAAGCATGATATCTATAGGTGTGATGACACCTTGAATTTTGTCAGACCTGAGGAATACAAAGTAATGGAGCTAAGTGAAGAGACATAAAACTTGAAGTGTCGAGCTTCTCAGGGGAAGCAGTGTGCGGTATAGGTACTCTACATGCCTGCATGTATTGTTTGAATTTGGATGTCATGCATGAAAGTTTTGTTTGAAAGTTTATCAGAAATGGCTCATGCGTATGTTGTTGTTGCGGCTGTCAAAGAGAGCATTGTTAATGCATGGCAGGGGCAGCAGTCATAAGAATGCCAACGGCCAACTTAAGGTCCCAGCCATTCTTGTGTTCAACAGCAACCGCGGTATTTGGATTTGCATCAGAGGTGACTTTTTTTGTGTAATGGGTCAGTGGTGGTCGTTAAAATATTCTGAATTCTGGTCAGGTTTGGCGATCAGCGGCTGGAAAGAGATGTGTTGACATGTAGGTTTTGTCATGGTTGGGAGGACTTCAGGATATTCTTCATGATCAGGATGAAATAGATCGATAGCAAATGTCCAAAAGTGCAAAAAACACAAATGAGATGCATTGATGATGAGAATGGCCAAGCAATCAGGTCTGTTTCATTCCAACCTTTGACATCCAGCAAACTCATTTATCACTTAAGTCAAACAAAAGAAAGTAAACAAGAAAAAAAGTTTAAACAAAAAGGCTTCAGCTTTATACCTTCAATATTTGTAGAGTCAAACATCAGTTTGATATTAGTGTTACTATCATAGGGATGTATTCATCTTTAAGGTGGATTGATTTTACAAATAGTAAATTGTTGGCTGAAGTGATTTTACCTGAGGGGCTATTGTGTGGAAATCATCTAATACGGACTACAAATGCAAGAATCACACATGTAGGTCATAAATTAGGACATGAAATATGTGTGTCGTCAAACAAACAGGTGGACGGTTCTTGTGTGGCAGACTCTGCAAGTACTGATTTGACTTTCCCAGGTACTAATAGGAGAATGTCAGTCACACAGTGAGTACAATTCTGAAATCTGTACCCTCGTTCATATTGACAAAGGTTCTTTTAAAAACTTTGTGCAAATTTGAAGACTCACAGTACTACTTCAACAGTAGGGGGGAAAGTAACATACCCAGTACATCATGAAGATGAAGACAACCAGATTGGAGCTGCAGAAGCTCTTCATCTACTTAAAAATTTTATGAAGTTTACAGGAAAATTTTCATTCTTCTAACTTGAATGTGATGCATTGAATGATCGATTTGCATCCAAGTGTGATGATTACATTCAAGACTTTGCATATCTTGATCGTACAGCAAACATGTTGTATGCACACATACTTCAAAAGCTGAAATCGTCTAATTTTCCCTGTGATGTTCAACATGTTGCTACTGACCCTAGCAATTTGAATGCAACATAGAGGTTGTTATCAAGATAAGATTTAGGGCTCCTTACTGGTATTTCAGTCTCATTAGAACGACGGCACAAAATGAGCATTTTGGTGTTGCCTCAATTATAGCCTATGACATTATAGTCCGGAAAGCACCAGGGATCAGATTTTCATAGTCAAAAAATTCTTATCATTCTTTACTGGTCTGCAGCTTTGTTGGACTCATTTTGAAATCTGGAGAGATTGGTATCTTTCTGCAACCCTGGAGTTTGAAAGATCAAAACTTAAGATCAGGTTTTCTACATAGAGATAATAATTCAGGATAGGTTACCAGTTTGAATTTCATGCTTAGATATATAATTTGTTTCTAGTGTATAAATTTGCGTAGAAAGGTCATCATCGTGAAAGGGATAGTATAAAGTTTCGTTTAGCAAGGTTTCAGCCAAAAATGTACGTATTTGAAATGCATCTGACAGGATGTCATTACAGGTTATGCATATGGATTATACCTGTTACAGGTGACTTCTCTAAAAGTTTTCGATTCATAACCATGCTCAACTATCTGTTGACCATCGTCATCAGCATTCTCACATAAATGCAAATGATCACTGGCTGACCTACATGTATCTTGTCATGCTTTTGCATTGCTATGCTTAATACTAGGTGAAGATTCAACGTTTGGTATGCCACGGGCACAGGAACACAGGAACACTTGTGTGTACCGTACATGTGTGTTTACAGATGCATGTATGAAATGTAATAAACCAGAGGATGTAAACACCTGTCAGCATTTACTTGACATGTAAAAGTCGTGATAAGCAAATACTTGTCTGGTCGGTACATTACGTTGCAGTCAATGTAGAAAAATCTTTTGAAGCTTTTATAAACTTTTCACTAAATATGAGCAATTATACGTCATGTGCAAAGAAGCAGTAATTAAGTTCTTTTATGATTAAGTCAGCAATGCTACAGAAAATTATGTGAAATATAATCTGACAAACTGTTTTTTGTTGTTTTTCTATTGAGTGCTTATGGCAATTCTTAGCCAGTACTCTCAAGTTATGAATGTCCCCAGCAGAGGAGAGGGTTCTCAGCGAGCTTTATATATACCATACATATGTAGCTGTTGACTCATTTATTACAGGAGGCATACCGTACTATTATTAAATCAGTTTCAATGCCATGAATAACGTGATTGGACCAATGTTCGGGATATTAAACGGAACATTTTCAAACTTTGGCTTTCTACATCCTATGTGAAACTCAAATTTTCAAAGTTGGCACAAAGCATTATGGAAGATATATGAGTTGTTAGAGAGATTTTAAGGGTGACATTTTCAGACTGAATCGTCACTCAAATATTTGAAATGTCAAATTAATTTTGCTTCATTTTATTTTCAATTTTGCAGGCAGCAGCTGAGGCTATCTGAGTTGTGAGACAGAGGAGTGCCTATAAGGGCATCGCTGTACACAGAGTAAACCATGCCGGTGCATGCGGGCAGGAGAGCCGAGCCTCCCATTGAAGTCTGGGATGACTCTGGATACTCCCAAAACTCACAGACATCCTATATGAATGGAATGCAAAAGTAAGTCACACAGCTACGTTTTGTGGGTCCTAATTCCATAAGTCAACTTTGATTGGAGACTGTATTGTGATCGCGTTTTTGCATTTTCTGAAGACAACCGTCAACTTCGCATCCTGTAATAAATCATGGAAGTTCCAAGTGTCTTCTAGACGGCCTGTATTGTAGTGTTCATGTTTGCTAATTTTACAGCCCGGATACTGAGCAGATGTTAGCATTGGAATATTGACCAATATCAGCATTAAAAATTATGTAACTTAATTAAGACTTTGAGTGCTGTTCCAAAATCCAGATTTCCATGAAGGTTTATCCCTTATCCTACCATGTTTGTATTTTATTATCAGACCAAATGAGTTTAAACCTGTGAAGCACAATATTTCTCATACCGTGCATTTTAAAAGAAAATTGAATGTTTGAAGGCCCTGAAAACAGAGATACTGTAAACATGATTTTTACAGACTAAAGCCACTGTATTATGCCAAGCCAAGTGGGTGAAAATACACGTGGTTTTGGCTCAATACCACTTTTTACTGACTTTGCTGATGGGGAAGTGATACTGTCTGGCAGGAAAGGTTTAAATGTTGATGATTTTAACTTCAAGTCATTATTTTATGAACCCTTTTAACCACTAGGATTTAGTCCTACCTGTCATTTTCAATCGGCTAAGGGCAACCAGTATACTTGGAATTGGAGGTGAAAGTGCAAACTCCAATCCATAATTGCTGTGTACTATTGTGGCAGTCTTTCTGTACATTGCTTCCAGTGCACAAACAGTTTTAGAACAAAACACTTTCAATTTAGACCATAAAACTACTATTTTGCCAACAAGCTTTCCATTGCAATGCAAATCTTAGTCTCCCTTGCCTCATTGTTAGTAATTTATGTGCATGTGTGCGTAAATGAAACTCTCATAACTTCTTGAAGTGTGTTTATTATAAAAGCATAATATTTAGCTCACTGTGATATAAAATTTTGATCAACGACCTCAGATCTCATAAAAATATATATATAGGTACTTCATACAATGTAGAGCTGACTTGTTAACATTTCATGTTTTGAAAAATGTTTAATTTGAGCAACAGGATGTGTGGATGTTTACTACGTGTATGTGCTATTTCAAAGAAACATAAATTTGACTTACGATAAATGCAGATGATAGGTAGTACTCCCGCATGTTCAAAGACAGCAGAAGTTGATGAATTCTTTTGATGCCTCAAGCTAATGTGGTGTCATTATTTCTATTTTTTCCGTTCACTGCAGTGGCAACCAAAAACAGAATGGATACGTACCAAATGGCTACCTCCAACAGATAAATGGTCCTGGGCCTGGGCCTGGACCCGGGCAGCCAGGCAAAATGCCAGCCTCTGGAAAAGATATTTACGGTAAGCTTTTTACCTTACAGGCCTTGTTATGGTAGCTGTCAAGTGCTAACTATTTTTGCTTTGGTACGTGTATGTGTATCGTAGGTGTCAGAATTTTGATCAACAAATGGTACCAGTGAATGAGAGTAATTATGTTCTGTTCCATTCTGTTCCACTAAGACTTGCCTCTTAGGGACAGGTTTGCTTTGTTTCATCTTCCTTCAATTCGGTTTACTTTAGAATCAGTTAAAAATGGTTGAATGTCATATATCATAATAATGTAGATAAGTGTGTAGTTATGGTGTATCCTCACATGATGAAACCTAACTTTGCTGAGGTCATACATGGTTTATAGAAATGGCACGAAACCAAGAAACTGTCTAAACAGTGATTATTTCATCGTACTTCAGTGTGTCGTTAGTTGTAACATATACCGGTACTGGTATCATGGAAATATATGGCTGTGCTCATCTACAGAATTGCCCTTATTGATGTTTTAACTAATCCAAGTGGATTAGTAATATTTCCTAAAGATAGATCGTGTCGACAAGCATAAAAAAAGTTGTACATGTGTTGACCAGACAGTCGCAATAGCTAAGAATCCACCAACGATCTCGGTGACGCAGAAATTCGTAATGTCCTGTACATAAAGTACGTGCACTGCAAATTACAGCATGATTTCTTGTCTGTTTATAAAGCACACACTCATTTCCTCCCACAAGTTGAATCCACCTGTAAAAAAAGGTTGTGAAAATACTTTAATATCACCAATTCCCCCACGATATAAGATATTATGTCAATCAAGCTTTTGAGATAAAGTTATTTGATTGTTTGTTTATTTTCATAGTTCAGTTATTGTTGTTAGAAACCCATATACATGTTGCTATGTTTATTATGACAACTGTCATCAGCTTGCTGTTATTCCAATTACTGTCCCTCCACCGTGGACTGTGTTCTAATATACATGTCAACCTTTAAATGCTATTTTAACGAGTACAATGCCATTCTTCCACTGGGTGTGAACTGTACATATTTATCATTATTGTTTGAGAGGCAGACCCACATAACATCCATACCAGACATCAAGCAGCATCACAGCATTCAGATATTGTGGTTTTCTCTCCCGTTTTCTGATTTCAGAGATTCGGAGACAGTGGACCGAAGGAAAACTCAAAATGTATAGTATGTGTCTTAATAAACATTGCTTTTTCTTGTAGACTTGAAACACAAATGGACAACTCTACATGTAGATGTGCACTAGAAACTCTGCTGGTTGTGATCTCTTCCTAACCAAGTCTGTCTGAATAGTTTTTTATATGCTTTGACATTGCCATTTTCAACCCTAATATAGTAATACCCTAATTTTATCATCCTCTCCGTCTCTCCCCCTTTTCTGTTGCCTCCCCTCAATTACTCAAATTCATCTCTATTTGGTCAACAATGTAAGCATAATTGCAGTGATGCTGAGGCAGTTCATACCTTGTCATACAATGTATCAGTTTAGTTTGCATCTTTCAGGCAGTGTATGTCCTAACTGACTGCATGTGTGTGTGTGTGTGTGTGTTTTATACATCTTTGCTCATGTATGCGATGTTTCCGTGTGCTTGTGTGCAAATGTTGTATATCTGAGTACAACCCAGCCCGACATTTACTTGGTTATGCATATACAGTACATGTGTGAAATTTAATTGACGATTGACTTGAATAGGCAAACACAACCGTTAAAGGTCATCTAACCAATCAAAGATTTTAAGCGGGTGGCCACTTTTTAAAAACAGCGCCCTCACATGGGCATTTTGATTACCAAGGATCACTCCTTTGACCGTATATGGGCATATTTAGATTACAAGTGACTGTATACCTTTAACCTGCCTTGCTGACTTCAGGTTTTAATATTGCTCTGAGTAGTCCCTGAAGTGTATGGTTTTGATGTTTCTGCCCAAAGAACAGATACACTGATTGCTGACACACAATACATGTATCTTTATTAATGAGCAATTCTTACACTTTTAATTGAACAATATGTAGTTGTACAGTACTCTTCTGGAAAGCAGGGTCCACTTGTATTTGTTTTAGTCTGGAAAATTTTCACATTCAACAATTTGCCAAGCTGTAGCTTTCAACTGACGTTTTGCAAGGAAGTATTTAGCTTAACAAGGATCGCTCAGTGCTTATCATTTGTCATTTGATGGCAATTGGTAGTAGCTACTGGTAAAGAGTAAATGCAGTAGCTACCCTTTATGACAAAGTCAACATCCCTCTGTACTCCATCCAGTGTAAACTGTGGATCCAAGATCTTTGTGGTTGAATACTGTTAGTGTAGCAGATGTGTAAACCAGTATACCTCATCTGGTTTTACCAGATTAAACACTTTTAACATTCTGACATTTACTCATAATAGCAAATCTTTTCTCATTTCGGGGAAGGAAGGAAGGGGAAAAATAAATATAAATTATATTACTACATTATTTTAATTTCAAAGGTCTTTTGAATTCTTTGTTTGATGACATATATATATATATATATATATATATATATATATATATATATATATATATATATATATGTATATGTAAACAAAGAAATTAAAAGACCAAAGACCTTAGAAATTATAATAAAATTAGAGGAGGTACATTGGTTGCACTCACAGATCATTGTAGATTTACAGAATGATATTGCTATAAATCTTGTCTCAGAGTCAATCCCTTCTGATGGTTAACATCTTGTATCATTGCAGTGCACCGTAGAAATTAATTGTAGATCTTGGTTGGGCTTGATTTTTTGCATACTAACTCGTAACATTTCTTATCAACAGATTGTAAAGGCGTAAGTTTTTTCCCTGCTTCTGTACCGGGCAAAAACGCACACACGCACACGCCGTGCTGACCAATACAGCTTCTAACTTTGTAGTTTCTTATTTAGATTTACCCGGGCAGTTCACTTTAGTAACTATTGCCCTCATGGAGGAAAAGTGAAAATGTTAATTGGTGTGAAGTTTTATCATGCCCCTAAGTTACCTGTTAGTGTCATTGATCTATTGAAGAAACACTGATATTTGTCTCATCATTCATGTATGTGATATATGAGTGTAATTATAGGGTATTTCTGTGAATGATATACAACATTTGGCCAACGTTACTAAAAAACTTCAAGAACCTTTTGTTTTCTTATTTCTCTGTCTCCCATTTTCTCACATCGTTTCATTCATTTTCATTTGAAACTCAAACAATCATGGCCATTGTGTCATGAAAAAAGGCAAACTATGGTAATTGTATTGAAATCATGCAAAAGATATGGTAGCCCAAAGCATTTGATAAGTAGTTACTAACTAATGCAGGCATCAACCATTGACCCATGTCATACTTTGTTCTAAATTCCACAGAGTCGTCTAACTTCCACTATTTAGTAAATTACTCTCCGTTAAAGGCATATCTCCTGTAATCCTTATACCGTGTGATTGACATGCCTTTCAGTTTACAGATTAACC
The DNA here is from genome assembly GCF_041260155.1 of Ptychodera flava. Classification (NCBI taxonomy): domain Eukaryota; kingdom Metazoa; phylum Hemichordata; class Enteropneusta; family Ptychoderidae; genus Ptychodera; species Ptychodera flava. The sequence goes on from NC_091936.1 coordinate 38,864,307, forward strand.
TTTGAACTCTGTAAGCCTAACTGGTAGATCCATGTCTGTGACCTCTGACCTATTAGTTCAGTTATACTGTGAACGACAATCATCATATGGATAGGTTAAAACTGTATAACCTCATCAGAGTGAACCCCCGTCACTGACATGACTTAGCCAAAGCCTTTGTTTTCAATGGCGAGTCTCGACCTGTGTGCAGGGAAATGGGATTGAAATGGTTACATCACTAATTAAGATTGTCTGGTTTCATCTCTTCACTAAAATGCTTAATTTTTCTTCGTTTTTCTCTCATCACCACAGGCTTTAAACTATGTAGATTTTGTATTTCTGGCCCTTTTAAACTACAAATTATGCCCTTACAATGGCAATATGTATTTTTGTCGTTGTTTTTATTCTTTGTAAGACAAAGAACATCAATCACGAAATACATTTCAATATTTTGTATGCCATCCAGCAATGATGCTCAAACTGCAACACTTTACCACCCAGACTAAGGGGCATTCCAGGGTTTAACATGGGGTACATGAACAGAGAAATTAGGAAAGTAGGTTGAAATAGCCCTTCCTTGAACTTCCTGGTGAAGTTCTGAAAATCTGGATACAATTTTATTGGGTTACCAATCAAACTCAAAGCAAGTTCCATATTAATATCTTTTTTGTATAGAATGTGGTGCATAGTACTCCTACCCTCCTTATGACAATGCTTTTCTTTTAATTTTTTTAACAGAACAAAGAAGAAATTGGACAAGACATGAGGGTCCAGACAATACATTCTACCCTGTGGAGGTAAGTATTGTTCTGGTGAATGCCGTTGGAGTTGCTCAATTTGAATCTGCATAAGTCACTGGAAAATGAACGTTTGTTCCTTCCAACGTTCAAACACCAACAGTAATAGCTGTGCCAAGTTGCTACAAGCCATTTTCCTCCGACACAATGAGTTGGACGCTGAATAACTGTTTGTTGTGACTTCAATACCCTCACAACAGATGTGGAAATGATTGTTGCCAAGAAGTACATTGGCCTGTGTTTTGCAGTGGCTGTGGTTCAATGAACTATTTGGTCAGCATTTTGTACATCTTGTCCTGTGTTGCCCAAATCTTGACTTTACTCTCGTCAACCCAACGGTTTTTAGTTCAACTCTTAAAAGAAAATTTGAAGAAGTGTAATCAAATATACATATCAAATGATAGTGAAGCCCCAAAGCTAAACCTTGTATGAACTTTTCTTCAAAAAGCCAGCCTTCAAAAATCACAATTTTGGGAAGCTAACTTTTCCGAAGACTTCTTGTAACAAAAGCTGGCATTCCTGAAATGCAAATAAACTCTACAGATAGACAAAAAATTCATCGCCACTGTAATGATATCGAAGAATTGGAAACAATATTGTTATATGATTGAAAAATTCACCAAAATATTTTATGTACATGTGATTGTATTCAAAAAGTTGACAAAGACACACATTTTCATTTTTTAAGTTGGAGAATTGTTGTTAAAGCCTATCCAGTTGTGCTCTTACTGTTTATGAATTTTTAGTGGAAACAAAAAATGTGTACACACTGATAATATTTTAGGAGCTCAGCTGTTGGCAAATTGGCAGGCAGGGCTGTCTATGTGACTGTGCTCGGTGTTCAAAAGTTAAAAAGAGTGAAGTAACCTTATGTAAGGCGTATGTGATCCGTAATCCCAACATTGTGTTGCATTTTGGTCAGCAGTGGTGCTTTTGTGTATGAAAGCTAGAAATGGGCAGGCACAGTTGGATTGGAATGGTTTATATGTTTTATTCAGTGTAATACATACCCTGCAAGCAGTGCCCATCAAATTCACACACTTTACTGTATTCTCTTCCAGCACTTGGCGACTTTCTCCGTGGATAGGAAAGAAGCCGTGCTGACAGTGGAGGACAGCATCCGCAAGTTGAAGTTAATGGATGCCAAGGGAAAAATATGGAGCCAAGAGATGACGCTACAGTTGACAGATAGAGAAATTATACTTATAGACAATGAAACCCAGGTGAGTAATCACAGAGCGATACAAAATATGTTTTTCCTCGCGGGGAGATTTTGTCTGATTGTCTTGTGATGGTGAATTGATCCAGTGAACCGAAGCTATCATTAGTTTATCTCATGGTTGGATAAGTTTTGCAACTCACCATATTTTCATGCACATGACATCTCCTCTAAGCTTTACGCAAAGAACGTTTTGCCGTCTGACTATGGTAAGGGAAATGTTTCAACATTTTACCACTGATAATGTGATATGAAATCAGACAGAATTTACCGCTGGCGTTAGTTTTGCATGAGACCGTTGTATAAGAATTTGTAAGCATTATGCAAGGTACTGGCTTGTGGAACCAACAAGGGTTTGTTATGTTTTCAACACAGTGGGAAAAGAAAACAACATGCCTTGCTCTGCCTGGAACGTTCAATTTGATTTCAATAGCCATGTCTGGTGACTCACCTTGTTGATGTCATGTGACGCAGTTGCTATTTTACACTCTGAAAGCAGTTCAGGCAGTATTTGTAACTTTGTCTTGTTTGTAGTCTGACAAGGCGAGGAGAGATGTTCAAACCACATTTGATTTTACAGAAAGAAAAAGTCAAATATGGAATTTACTGATCTTTTAAATGATGAGCTCTTTCATCATTTATTAATATTAGTATTAGTATTAACCCTTTGAGTGCTGTAATTTTTCCCACCACAATTTTAGTGCAACATTTTACCAGTTTTTTATGAATTTTTCAGTATTTTTTTCATAATTTTGGACCAAAAGGGTTTCACATTTCATTGACTACAGTTTTACATCAGAATTTTGACAAAAATTTGAAAAAATTTGACAGGGGTACATTTTATAAAGGTGACAAAAATTGACTTTGGCGCTCAAAGGGTTAAGACAACTGACTCATTATTATTTTTCCTTCATATTGGCTTTATCCTTTGACCAGTTTCAGCCATTTTACTCGTTTACTCTCACCTTTGTCACTTGCTTTAATTAATCAAAATAGAGTAACCTGTTACCATGATTGACTGGTCGATTTTGTCAGAAATATGTTTTTTTAGCTATGGATTATGGTTATTGCTTTTGTTAAAGTCAAAAATAAACATTTTACAATGATTAAAAAAGTATGAGATACACATCTGAAAGCAGGATTTTGAAAAGTCCAGTTTTATATTCCAGTCAGATGTTTAAATTGAAGGACATTCATTCTTGCTGTTTCACATACACTGTTTCCCTTTAAACTTTCCATAAGGTATAACTTTTGATATATTTTCCAGTGTTTTTGTTTTGTCTGTACAATATAGCTTGTTGCCCTACTCCCAAACTTATGTCGAGATTAGTACCGGTAATGTTCTACTTGTCAACATAGACTGTATGTGTGTAATGTCCGGTGTAAACTGTTGATAATTGAATTCTAGCCTGACCTAGAATTCATAGGTTGACAATTACATCGCATATTTTACACTATGCAATTCTACATCATACACTATGCAATACTATGAGGTTATTACGAAAATACTGCAAAGGATGCACAAGGACATTGGCGCAGCGTATCGCCCAAAATGAAGCGGAGGACGATGCGCGGCGCCAATGTCCGAGTGCATCCTTTGCGGTATTTTCGTAATAACCTTATTATTATACATCTTACATTCCTGATCGGGGCATCAAAATGTCAGAGTAGTGACCGTTTTCGTGCAATGTCAACAATTTTTCTTCCGATTTTATCGCGCCAGTGTGGAACGCTACCTCGGACGCGCTTCTGCAAGTTTTGGAGTGTGTGCACTACACACATACGTACGTACAGAGCGCGCGCGAGACTTGTTCTGGCACTCGTCCAAGGGGTCCCTTGAAACCGTTCAACAGTGAACGCGCAGATACAGCCGCAGGGAATGGGGCGCCTTGAAACCGTACGTGTTACGGAACGGGTGTTCCGTACGGCTTTTTTAGCGCACGCTAAATTCTATTGTTCTCGATGGTAGATGTATAATAATACACTATACACTATGCAATACTATAATATGAAAAGTCGCATCTATGATCCCTTTAAAGCTATGAGCTCTGCTAGATTCAAAATAACCTGAACTTGTGTCATTTATTGATAACCTACTGTAAATATCTGTATTCTCTTCACAGGAAACTCTGGAAAATTTTCCACTGAATAGCATCATCATGGCAACTGCAGTTATAAACGAGTGTAATTACAATAGTGTGTTAGTCTTCTCCTGCAAGGACAGCTCTCAGAAAAACCCAGATATGCATCTCTTCCAGTGTGATCACATCCCAGTAAGTTCCAAGCCTTTCTCTTCATGTTCTCTGTATATGTTTTATGTGACGTTGTGTTTTGGTTTCTACTTCCATGGGTGGATGGAAACGTTTTCCTTTTAACAGGCATTATGACAGAGAGTGTTAGGTGTTTCCTTAGGTTATGCATAAAGGTATGTGCACAAACACTTTGTGTTTACTTCCAGCTGTGATGGGATATTTTTTATATGAGAAATACCACTGAGAAGTTTCTTTGCAGCTGTTGTCTTTTAGATCTTCAAAATCCAAATTTGTCATACAAAGAGCCTCTCAAACAGTCAGCTTACCAAACAAATTTTTTTCTGAATTTCACTGACCCAGTTTCATAAAGTAGGGCAGGTCAAATTATGTGGCAGTTGACCCCTAGCCCTGAATCAATACTGGAAATCTTGATGATTGATACTGTTGAATAAATTGATGTTATCCAGTGTTTTGATGACAGGTGATCACCTATAAATTTAGGTTGAAGTTTAAGTTTATAGTGTTGGCACCATTACGCATGGGTATTGTCATACCTGTCCAGTAGATTTGTCGGACTTGTCAGTGTTGTAAGGGACTTTGTAGTTGAAGAGTAAATCAGACGCATGGATAAATATTGAGTGACATAAAACTACATCATGGGAACCGTAACTTTAATTTCATTTACATTGCATGTGCAAATTCATTTTGTAGATGGGAACAGCATTCCATGTCACATGTTGCCATGGAAACATGGATGACCAGAGAGAACCATGTCAGATTTGGGTTCTCTTGATGCGGATCTAAATTTCATCTTTTTACATTCCACCAGGCTGATGTAATCTCCGGTGACTTACAAAACGCAGTCGACTATGCAACCGGCAAAACTAAGAAAAAACCAAAGAAGATTCCTCCCCAAGTGCCTCCTCATCCCCAAAGACACCATCCTCCGTCTGCCCAGCACCATCCATATCCGGAGTATCCTCCATACCAGCAGGATATGATGATCCCCCCTCCCCCGAGGGAAATGGCACCAGAACCCCCTTCAGAAGGGAATGTACGGAATAAAGTAGCACTGTACACTGCTGCGGCAAAGCAAGGTAAAATTCCAGTTTATTTCAAAGATTTGTATCTCAGCCCCCCCTGACTGGCAAATTTCAGTATATTCCCACCGTCTTCTTGTAGAGATGTACCACAGCAAGGGGAAGCCAGGGGTGACAAGACAGAAAGTTAGAGGGGAATGTGCAACTGAAAATGCACTAGAAATTTCAAAAATTCATCAAATTACTCGAAAGGCTAATATTTTGAGTTTTTATCGCTTGTCAGATATATTCAGTTCGCTTTTTCTTCATAGTGGTTTTTATCTGTCTTAACCAAAGTGAACTGCTATATTGTGTTTGCATTGTTTACAAATTAAAGCCAAATAGTTGATGCAGGTGCTGAATGTATTCAACTTCTTGTCTTCACCAACAGAGAACGGTCAACGAGGTGTTCCCAGAGTTCCAATGCCTGTACGATCTCCAACAGGCAAACCATCAGGAAAGGATGACGACTCAATCGAAATGCTGGCTCTGAGAACGGAGAGGGATGTGGTGAGTAAATGGAAACCAAATGACAACTTTCTGATCAGAGGCAAGAGTTAAAAAAAGCAGACAATATGCCGTAGAGGAAAGGAAAGTGATAAATATCAGTTGCATCATCAGCTAGATGTGTTCCCTTTTCCTGAGCTTCACACAATATTGCTTTGTGTTCTCAAATACACGGAGGTAGAAAGAATCTGAACCTAGGTTTTTCTCATTCAAAACCTTTCATCATCTTTGTGGAGTGCTGTTGACTTGTCAACAATTGTATCTTTCGCATGAATTATTTACTGTGAACATTGCACAGCTTGCAACCCCTTACACCCAACACTCTCTGAAACATTCTAATTGGTCTATAAGTCTTCCCTATAGTACATATTTACCAACTGGTATAGAAATATGGGAAAATTTGCTGTGTAAACAGGTGTATCGGATAGAAATGTCAGTTGAAAGAATGGGTGAAGATCATATCTTCAGATGGTGCTGGGTGAGATACGTTAGGTTCAGTGCAGAGGCCTGGCTCCACTTTAGTTCAGTTCACAACCAGTCAGTGTGCCAGACTGGACATTGTATCAGTTTTAAAGTGAGCAAACTGTAATAAATTCATAGCTTGTTCACCATGTTCATCAAGAATCTGTTAGATTGACTGTTGGGAATGGCAAAGTGCTCCTTTCTCAAGGAAAAATTAGTGACATTTACTTTTTTTTATACCTGTTCACTGTGATGGCCATTTTAACTGTGCTCTTGGAAAAACCCAACCCAGTTTACACCATGGCATATGTGTCATATTGAAGGGGTTCTGTCTTAGGTGTTCTTCAACGGAAATACCGGTAGTGCAGTGATCTGGAACTTGGCTCACAGCAGATATTAGTGTACGTGTTTGGAGTTATAATTTTTGCCTTGGTGGAACTGGCCGTACCAGACTGTTCTGCTCAAATTCAAAAAGAGATGAAATATTATTTGCTCCTTTATTAATTAGGCACTTAAAATGAAATTCTTTGTTTATTGTCCACATGCTGGTAGGTTTTCAGAGAAATTGAGAAAACAAAAACAATGTTGACAATACTACAAAGGACAATATTATTTTTCCAAAATAAACCAAATAAATAATGAGCTTAGGTTAATACATTTGTGTTTTTTGTTCTGTGTTTGTTCTTTTCCCTGGCTGGCTGATTTTTCAAAAATCCAAAGACGGCAAACAAAGAAGTTTCTTTAAATGGCCGTATGATTTAATACCTAAGGCTCTGAATGTGTAGGTATGGTCTTGAGACCCATTTCGGAGGAAAACAAATAATTCTTGGTATGGTCAGTGAAGGATTTAACATTGATATGTGGTGTGAGAGTGAGGCTTGGTTTTTTATGAAAAAAACGGAAGTACTGCTCCTCAAAGGGTAAGATCTCTGACGTGTGTCAAAATTTATAACTCTTTCCTGCTTTAAAAGACAATGTAAAGAAGAAGTGGAATGAGTCAGTCTATTTCTGGTGATGGCAAGTCTGCTACAGTTGCAACCATTTTGTGACTTCTAATGGTTAATAGACAAGTGTTGAGTTTGGGATCTGCATGATGTTTTAGGTATTTATAGACGTCTGTATAATTTTTCGATGCTGCAGACCACCTTGTGTGGCCATAACAGGTTATATTCCTACAAAAAAATGGTTCTGTATCTTATTTCATATACGCTTGCACCATTGTTACATCAGTCAGGACAGACACATGCATTTATGGTTTTCTATTGGTCCCGTAAGAGAATGAACATCTTTCTATCATGTCACCCCACAGCTGTTGTTACAACACCATTGCACTGTGGCTTGGCCAGACCTCTGTGTACATAAAAGGCAGTGGATGACAGGATGAAACTCAAGGAAGATACACCACCTCATCTTAAAGTTATCTGTTTCTTTCTTTTTCAGGAAATTCTCAACCACTGCTTCAGTGATGTGAATATTTTGTGGCCAAGTTACAGAAGGCGGCGGATGCCTACAATGATTGGCACGGAGGAAAAAGAATCGTAAAAGCAAGAAGAAACAAGCAGGAGATGGTGTTCTGCAGGCCAGATCCAGACCGCCTTCCGAAGACGAGTATTTTGACGTTTTCCAGAAAATAAAATTTGCTTTCAATTTACTGGTGAGTACCTCAAGTCTTGTCTGCCTCGTCAGTTTCATGTGAGGGGTCTTGTCGGATGCTAGGTTACCTTGCTGCAAAGGCTGAAATATACATAAAGGAGCCATCCAGTGTACAGAGTGTATGCCAATATCTGTCCTATGTAATGTATAGTTTATCAGTCAGCAATTAAGAAAACTAACCAGTAGTGTTTCCTAGTTCAAGTACGTCATTCATTCATTTCAAATAGGCATCTGTTTATTGGTTAATTTTGCAAATGTTGCTAGAATTAATGCTGTGTGGAGCAGTTACAGCGTGGGTAACATCCTTAGGGGACACATGGTCTTCTGTGTTGATCAGACAATGATAGCCTGATTGATGGCAGTTCGATGACATTACAACATTCTTTCTCTCTGAACACGTTGAACAATGCAGGGGAACAGAGTATTCAAGGACAAAAGATGTGTTACCGAGTCCCTGAGTTTGTGTCTGAAAGGGCTGGAGTACTGGTAATTGCTAACCAGTGCTTGTACTGTACCCCAATTCTGGTCCATAGGAGTGTGTCAACACATTAAGGAATGCTCAGCCATGTGAAATATTACATGCTAATCTGGACAATACTCTCAATTTATCCGACTGTTGATCCAGTCATTCCACTTCAGTCACACCAATCCATGTGCCCTTCAACTTTCATCTGAGAGAATCTGTTGTGTCCCAGGAGAGAAATACAAATGTGGCCGTACAAATGATTGTGAATGGTCCGGTAACACAATTCCTCTTCCATGCTGCTGTATAAGGCATAGACTCATTAAATTCCAAGAAAACCTGAGTTTTCTTTATTGTAACATGTATTCTTGGCTGCAAATCAAACATATAAGTCACAATCCAAAGGCTCTGTAAAAAAATTTGGAATTCTTTTGTGGCAAGAAATTCACACAATTGTAAGTCAAGAGATAGGGTAGTATTGCAGTACAGATGAGACAATAGCCCTCCTAGTCAAAGTAATACCATGAAATTCAGAAATAAAGGTGCAAAGTAAACAAAGTCAAGTTCATGCACATGTGTTGCTTGTGTTCAGTAGAAACCAAGTGGACACCAATGCTATCCAGGTGTGCTTGTAAGAGTAAATATTTAACAAACAATTGAGAAGGCGGCCATCCAAAACACTGTTTTTACCTGTTGAAATTCTTAAATGTCCATAAAACATGACTCGCTTTCTGCTGTGTGTCTGACCTTTGAGTCAATAAAAACTGAAAGGAACAAGGTGGTAAAGTGGCGTTACTATTTATCTTCAACATAAATCACCTCTTTTATGGATGTGGGTACCTGAGTTGTATGGCAAGGGGGTGTTCAAATTCATCATGTATGTGCTAGTCCATGTGGGTCATAGACCAGTTTTGTGTCTGGCTACATTTTTGGCCTTGCATTTGACCATCAGTTCTCACTAGTCCATCAGACTGGCTGAATTGTAAATTCATTGGCCCAAGCATAAAAAATTGGTAGTCCCAGACCCATACCACTGGACTGACTCACCCCTCTAGTCTAGTGTTCTGCTTTTGTTCAGGGGCAGTTTTGTCCACACAAGGGCCCAATGCCTGCCGTCATGCCCCATTTACATCGCCCCAAAATCCTTTCATCAATGTCATACTCTTGCAGGTAAATTGCACAATTCAAAATTGTATGGTAAAATTTTCTCTCCTCATCCTGTAGTCAAACAGAGAAACGTTAAGATCATGGCTTTGGCATATAGGAAAATTAAAACTTGATGAAAATCATAAATCATGTATTTTGAAACACATGCCAATGTTCAAATTGTGTCACAGAGGCAGACCTAAGTGACGGGTGTGGCTATTGTATGCATGTGATATCACTGTTGAAAGAGGAGCATCTCACGTGAATGATTGCCATTCAAAGATTTGTTTATCTTCATACATGTGAAGATGTCGTTAATATCAATATGCATCTTTTGTCACCTTTACAAAGAGTCATGTGAGAATATTGTCTGGTCAGCATGAATTATAGCTTTCCAGACCATTTTGCCCATTACCGTATTGACATGTAAAATTTGCTCTTTGCAGACAGGATGAACAAAACAAAATGAAAGTGGTGATAAATAATTATGCGCAAGTTGAAAATATGATGGAATCAAAATTTTTCTTTCACAAATTCAAGTGTAATCACAGGCCATGATGCAATATTGTTGTATGATTTATTTTCCTCCAGGCTAAACTGAAAGCGCACATCCATGATCCAAATGCTCCAGAGCTGGTTCACTTTCTATTTACACCATTGGAACTGATCATTCAGAGTTGCAACGGACCTGAGCTGGCAAGGACTGTCGTCTCACCACTACTCACACCTCAAGCCATTGAACTTCTTAGGAACTGCCTGGCATCAAGGGAGGGGGAGCTCTGGGTCTCGCTTGGACCTGCATGGACAACACCAAAGTGAGTACTATATATGAAAGTAGTCTCAATGGTGGAAAGCTGTAGGTCAGGAAACATCGTTGCTATGTAGAGGGACCATTCATTTATGCTGAAGTGAGCTTGTGTATAACAAAGTCTGAAAAAATTGTTAATTTTTGTTACTTTGAAAAATTAAAAAAATTCATAAAAAAGTTCCCCTCTTCCTGAAACCCATTTAAGATGTAGAGTGTTCCTAGACATATGTATGATTAGACTTAATTTCCAGGTAATCTGTATTACGTAGATCCGCGTTTCAGGATTATGTTTCTGGTAGTGTGAATGTATCAGTGTATATACAAAGTCTGCAAGTTCAGTTCCACAAGGCAATACCTAGTCCCTTTCACCGTTTTGCCACCAGACTTTGGAATATTCATTGTTTTCAATGGCACGGTTTGACCCACAATTAGGGAAAAGAGGGGTGAAATGTTGAATGGTATCAGATTAATCTGTGTCATGAGGCCATGTCTGATGAGAGACCGCAAAAAAATTGTAACAACTCTTCATTTGTCAAGCCATGCAGTGTAGAGATACCAGTCAGTGATGTGAAACATCATGACGACCCTCTTCCCCACAGAATTCTAGATAATTCCTAGATAGGCTGTGCAATTCCGATGACAGCTCTGGTTTCAGGTGCTGATCAAATCTGCAGGCAATCAAAAGTCCCAGGGGAGATGGACTGAGCTAATCTCAGGACACATCTCTGTGGAACTTGGCACTGCGACAAGATGAACTTTACCATACCTGCAGCACTATATCTCATTTACGACAAGGCTCTGTATGCTTTGCAAATAACGAACAACCAAGTATTTTGAGATAGTGTTCGCTGCAAAAAACAGTCCAACCGATCTTTAGTGTAAAATATTAACCTAAGTTTCCGTGGTGAACTGAAGATCTTTATCAATGTAATTAATTTGTGTGCAGAGTGAATAGGCATTTGAAATGACAATAACTCCACACAGTTATGATATTTCCAGGCCAAGGTCAAGCCTTGACTGTACTTCTACCATAAAGTTAGGGCTGCCATAGTTCTACCATGAAGTTAGGGATGCCATAGTTGTACCATGAAGTGAGCACTGTCATATTTCTACCATGAGTTAGGGCTGCCATAGTTTACCATAAAGTTAGGGAAGCTACAGTTCTACCATACAGCCGGGGTTGCCATTTCATGTGACTGTTGTTACCGATGACTTACTGCTCTCCACTCCATAAGTCAGGCATGTAAATGGTAGTCATTTATGTCAAACTATGATTTTCTAGCAGATATTGTATCTTCACAAATTTTTGTGTAACTTTTTTTGAATGAATGGAAAATATGGCATGTATCGGGCTTTTTGCAGTTTTTTAGAGCTAATAATGTATGTGTATAAAATTCTTGTAATGATTTTCATCCTTAAAAAGTTGTTTATCAATGATATTCAGCTGCTTCTGTTTTAAATAATCGTTTGAAAGATTTTTGAAATTTTGATGGTGTGTTTATACTTCAGGTGTATAACAGTCAGTAAGTAACATGGTAAACAGATAGAACTTCAAAAATTTTGTGTAAAATGAGTCAAAGTGTTCCATCTCTTTATTAAGAGATATTAGTTTTCTTCAAATGTGCAGGATTAGTTAGGAAAAAATAATGCTTTGAAGAAACTCATCAAGTCAATGCTAATATTCTTGTATTCAATGCCATGATTGACGAGGGGATCTGTGCAGATTTTGTAGAAATAGCATCTACAGGAAGCACTGATGGTCCATACAACACCATACAATCATTCATCATATATCAAATGTAAACAAATGAGATATTACAAAATTAAATGGAAAATGCAATCTACAATGAAACAAGCAAGACAGCATTCAACAACAGGATTATCTATGTCTCCCCAGAGCTGCCTGGCCTAAGGACCAATATGTACCTCCGTTTGTTGTGCCCAAATTCCGTGATGGCTGGGAGCCACCAGTGTTTAACTCACACCCAGACAATGCTAGGGAAGAGATCGAAGCTGCCGTTGCCGCTAATGCCGCTGCAGTGATGAGGGCTGAGGAGGTACGCAAGGCCCAAATAGAGGTGAGATGAACAGCTGTCATACCTTGCTAACTTGTTTATGGATAAATTTTTGCTAACTTGTTTATGGATAAATTTTTGGAATGGGTTGGTCAAAAAAAAGAAGAGTACAGCTTGGAAACAAATTGCTGGCAACCTTACTGGGTGTGCAGAAAGGAATCCATGGGTCTTGAAACTGACAGAAAAGATTAGGAAATCAAAAAGAAAAGTTTTGCATGCTCTGCCAACTCGGGACAAAAAAAATCTGTAAAATCTTGAAATATGACAAAAAATTACAATGTCGTCATGCAGACAGGCCCTATACCTTGCTAAATGCAATGGAAACGTAATGTTAATGGAGGAATATAGGAGATACATTCATTTCACAACGGCTGCAGATTTGATACTTTGTTGTTTGTAGCTGTTACGATAAAATAAATGGGAAACAGCTTCTGTTATGAACATAACAATGAGCAAAGTGCTGTATGCATCTTGAACAGTTTTCAATTTGAGCATTAAGTTTGACACTACATCGGAGTCATTCTTGTTGTGCTCATTATATATCTACACCACTGATGTACCACTGAAATGTTTTCTCTACCGTCACAGGGAGAGGAGCGTGTCTTTCAGTTTCCACCTCCCTCTGGCACCAGCTATGGGGATACCTACTTTGCCCAGCACCAAGGCCAGCAACCACCACAGCACCAGCCACATAGCAAAAAGCCAGAGCTAACCCCTACTACTGACCCAGCAGTGGCTGCATTCAAGGCCAACGTTGCTAAGCATGTGGACAGGTCAGTCTGTCTTTTTCGTTTTCTTGTTGTTTTTCTCTAAACTGTGTACGTAAATGTAAATCTACGGTTTCTTTTGCAATACTGATTGATGAACAATCTAACACTTCGGCTCTGTAACAATTGCTCTGAGAAATGAAAACAAATATTTGTTTTTGTCATAAATCGTGAATTTTCAAAGATGACATTAGACAACTGACAAGAATTTCACAGAAGTGTATTATCAGTTAATCTTCCAAACTTTCTGCCACCTCTCTCCCAGTTATGTCATCTTTATGATTCAAATAAGTGTAGTATGAACATTTGATTCAATTAGTGTAGTATGAACATTGAAGAAACTATGCTCAATCAGTGATTTGAGATTTGGTATCAAATCTGTAAAGTTTTGTATCATCTCAAATATTGAAATTATCACATATTGTTAAGTTTGAAGGGAAGACCTCAGTGATTTTTAAGTGCGATATCAAATGAATATAGACAGCGCTTTATCTGGAGAAGTACATCTTTTGAAAGTTTTGCTGACAATTTTTTTTTTCGCATAACAGGAACTATGAAGCACAGGCTTTAGCTAAAACCAGACAGCCACAACCAGTAGCTGCGGCCCAGGCACCTCCCCAACAGGCCAGCTATTACTCCTCTCACATCCCCACCCCCCAACAGCAGCCAAGTCCATCAACACACGCATCCAGAGACAGAGAAGCAACTACTGCCAAATATGACTTTGTGGCCAGAAATTCCAAGGAGCTTACAATCATGGCGGGCGAGAGTCTTGAAGTAAGTTATGAAAAGGAAAAAACCCAGTGTAGCTTAGAGCTGATTTCAAACTCTCACATTGCTGACCCATATGCATGCACATGTTTGTCGCGAAAGTGGAACAGAATATGTGTGCCCATCATAAAAAGAATGAAGTGCAATAAGTTTAAAACCCTGCTCTGTGACACCAGACTCCTCCTGTTTTGTCTGTGGAATTTTAGAAGTCATTTATGCAACTGTCATCAATAGAAAAAAGTGAAAACATTTACCCAGTACACATGTACTCTCCGTGACTTCAAAATTATCTGATCATCAGTGCCAATTAAAATATTCAACGATGATATTCACAGGTTGTAGATGACTCTCGCATGTGGTGGTGTGTCCGTAACTCATCAGGACAAACCGGATTCGTGCCATCTACTATCTTAGAAACATCTCATACATCAGCTCATGCCAGCAGAATACCCTCCCCACCACCTCAGTCCCCTCCCCCAGTACCTCAACAGCCTGCTCAAGATCCAGTCTACCACCACCATGTACAGCAGAGAGCAGTGAACCAGGTAAGAATTGTTGTACAAAGTTCTGCATTTTTAACCCTTTGAGTGTTGTCATTTTTCCCACCAAAATTTTAGTGCAACGTTTTATCAATTTTTATGATTTTTTCTGTAATTTTTTTTTGATAATTTAGACCAAATTAACATCACTTTTCATTGGCTACAGTTTTTGATCAAAATTTTGGGAATAATCTGAAAGAAGTGACTGGGTTGTATTTTATAAAGATGAAAAAAATTGACTTCGGCACTCAAAGGGTCAATATTGCAAATTTTTTAACCTAGGGGACAAACAAGAAGCAAACATGGAAAAAGCAGATTGTAAATACCGGTACAAATATTTTCAAGTGATAAAAACCCCAGTAATTTTAATATCCTTATGTTGAGTACAAATGGCTGTCAACAAAAATATGGAGAACCTTCGATGTTTTGTTGTGTCATGTTCTTGTCTGGACAGCTATGAGATGATGTTTTATGGAACTGTATGAGATAGACAGTACTTACTGTATTGTGATGACATGCATCTCATAGGTTCCATAATTTGCATGATACATTACATAACCCACAAGCAGGTTATAAACAGGTCCAATGGGCCATCAACTTTGAGTTATGTAGGTCAGCAGTAGGCTTCAAAAGACCACAACAATGGCTACACAATTTGCCGAAGAGTTTTAACTGTGGTCTGTTTTCAGTAAAGACTTCCATTGTCTGGCACTGCTTGATGGAGCGCATTTCAAAGGGAAAGACCCTGGGGAGTGCACCCCATACAAACTGACTGTGAAGGTTTTATCAACAGAAAAGTTGGTCATGTTTTCGGAGACAAGTGTTTTTGTATTCACTAGGGCCCATATCACAACCACATAAATCATCCTTGGTTTTTTTTTTCAGTTGCGTTACATCACAACCCGTAAAACTCATTTTGTATTTAAATTCCATGTACAAATTCCATTGTTCCCATACTGTGCCGGAGTCTACTTCCTTTGTCATAAAGCATGGAGGGTTTACATCCTTGTTTCAAAGACTTTACAGATTTTCCTGATCTAAAGAACACCTTTTCATCAAAAGTGGCATGTGTACTGTATTACCGGTAATGGTAATGATACGCTTACACTGTGAACTCAACATCTCTTTCTCATATTTTTCACCTTTTCATCTCACAAAGTGGAAGTCATTAATATCACAGCAGAATACAGAAGCTGGTGATGATAAGGTCTGCTGATGTTCTATGCAGAGTTTGCATTTATACATACACTTCCATTGTTGTAAAGATGTTAATAAGCTAACCCAATGGCAGATACCATATTCTTTTGTGTCAGTACAGTGATGTGAACTTTATACAACACTGAATTAAGACACCTTAATTACCCCATTTCCTTGTCCCATTCAAATTTTAAAAACAACTTCAATTTGATCCAGCTCTGCTTGTCACAGGGCCAAAAGTTGACACATCTCTCTAATCATGATTACACTGAAACATTCCATACTGACACACTAATTGATCAGTAAGTATGTGTTAATATTTAATTGCAAATATTTAAATAAGACAATTCTTCTGGCTCAGAAAATTCACCATCCTCTGTATGTATGTGTTGTGTTATATATATATATATATATTATATATATATATATATATATATATAGATATATATATAATATATATATATATATATATTATATATATATATTGTAGAAAAAATAATGAAACCCTTAGAAAACTACATCATTATCTCCTTATCTCCATGGTTTTTGCAATATTTATTTTCACATGATGTCAACAATCATACTTTAGTCAATATCTGTAAGTAGATTTTTAACAAGTATTTGGTTTTGAAAATTTCTTGTTTCCCAGTGTACAGACAGTTCATGAGTTTCAGAGATGAGCCAAAATGTTAATTATTGAAAGGTGTACCGTTACTTGTTCATGCTATGTATTGAATTCTGATCCATAGGGATAGTATTTTGTATAATGCTAATGCTAAAATGTACATAAAATTTTTTCCCAGTAATGCAAAACTAAATCCTTGCAGTACATGTTTGTTATCATTTGTATTAAAATCACATGTATAAATTTTCGAATATAATAAAGCTTCATTAGCAGCAACTGTTAATGTATTTTCAACTTTTTTTTGCTTTGTTGAATTGATAAAATACAGTTTCATTTTGCAATTTCCATTGTTTGCTGTTGATAAATGAATGTTAGGTCAAGCCAGAACTTATTTTTCAACCATAATATTGCATGTTTTACTCAATGTTTTATGTTTGCTAGAATAATACTTTGTATGTCACTAAACTTTTTGTAAAATGAACAAGAAATGTGCCTGCCTCACAAAATCAAAATTATGAGAATATTGTCAAAGATATTGCACTGTGCCGTTAACCAGGAAATGGTGTAATGGTATTTTGGAACGGCAAATGAAGTTAAATGTTGCCCCACACACAGATATACACATTATAGTTTAATGTATTTATGGGCAAATGATGAGAAAAACTTGATTCCGTTACAAGACTAGTATTTGGAGATGGACGACTGTTCACAAATTCTACAAGTGACTTTTGCTGCAGTCATGGTTTTCACATGATGCATTTCATAAATTCATTCGATTGGCTTTATCTCTCACTTGACTCTCCTTATGTTTGAAGTTCTATTTCTGGTACATGCTAAATTTGACAAAACTTTCTTGGTGAGCGGTTTTACAGTTTTAATGACTAGAACAGAGAAGCTCTTTTGAAAAACTCCTGTAAGACAACAATGTACAGACCTGAATAAGTTCAGTCTATAGCTGTGTTTCTGCCACTAATGTCAATAGTTGCAAACAATATTGCGCGGATATCCTGTATATTCTACTCATAGAAAATACAGGGCTCAGTGTAGATCTTGGCAGATTAATCTCAATTTTGTTAATTTTTCTCCTTTCAGAACACAAATCAAACTCAGAGGGACTCTGTCTATGCCAGCAATATCCCAAGACAGACGCAACAGGCAGCGCCACCTCCACCACCCCCACCCCCTCCTCCCCCAGGGGTCCCACCTCCAAATATTACCTATGCACAGGCCAAGAAGCCACCAAACAGACAGTCATCATTCAGGAGAGGTGAGTGTTATATGAACATGCCATGGCTTCATGCAGAGACTGACAGACAGAGGTCAGGAACAAAGGCTGAAAGACACATAGATGACCCAGGGACTGATAGATAGACAGACAGGGACAAAGACAGTCGGACATACTCAGAGATAGAAAAATGGACAGACAGACATAGATAGAGACAAAAATACATAGGAACAAAGACAGATACAAACATACATATAGGAACAGAGGCAGGACAGGTAGATGCAATGATACACAGGGACAAAGACAAATCAGCAAATAGAAAGATACAAATAGACAAAGACAGACAGAGAGACAGATCTGCAAACACAAAGACAGTAGGAACAAAGACATATAGATTGCTATATTGACCTTTGACCACAACTAGAACAAAAGGGCTGACAGACGGCCTGTCATTTTCATTCTATGAATATCCTTTTCTCCTAAATACAGAAAATGTTACTCCTTTGTCATGTGCTTTCCACTTACCCAGTGTTTTTTCACATTTTGTGCAAAGTCTGTATTTCTCTCGTAGCAATGCAATACCTATCAGCATAAGTTCACAGACCAAAGGAAAAAACATTCTCCTGAACTGTGTATCATTTAACTTTGTGTACTTTCACACTTCAGATTCGGACGCTTCAAATGATTTGCAGCAGCAACTAAGAAGTAGACAGGCGTTGAAGAAAATTGATGCTGACGTTGAACGAGGTAAGATAAACAGGGAGAATAATTAAAAGAAAACCAATGTGGTTGTAGATCTCCCAATACTTTAAATTAATTGTAGATATCCTGGGAAATAAAATACATAATGAAAAGTTTCCTCTTTTGAAGAAGTCGTATGGTTCTAAAAGGGACAGCAGCTGCAACTTTATACAAAATTCATATTTTGTTGCTGAAAAACTAGTACATTTTTTTCTTCTGTTTGAATAAAGTATATTCAAACTTTAGTCTTGTGAAGGTAGCGCATTGTGTACTCTTTGTGTTATTGTTGTCAACAAACATTTGTCCTGACGCCAGACTGAAACCCACTCGTCAAAAATAACATTGGGCATTCACACACATGCGGGCTCTGTTGACAACCCAAACACTTGGAATTTCAACTCAGTGTCAGAGATCAGAGCAGGAAACTTTACATCACAAACAGAACAGCAAAAATAGCAAACACATCAAAAGTTACAGATCATTTAGCTGTGAAAGGATGATGTAAGAAAACCAGCTTTATAAATGAACAGTGTTCACGCATGGAGTTAAAATGAACTACTGTTGCTCCTAAAGTGTTGGACTGAAAAATTGAGTTTGTGGCTTGTGAAGGTTTTGATGAGGGCGTATTATTCTGTCTTTTGTAAGCATCTGATTTCATCAGTGATGGATCTTTTGTTACAGCCAAGAGGACAGATGACCTGCATGAAGAGCTGAAGAGGCGAGTCAACCAGGGAAATAAGAGAAACTTTGTACCACGTCAACGAACCCCATCTGTCAACATCACTCCAGACTCGCTTCCAGACGAAGTCACCAAGTGGTTGATGTCCAAAGGATTTAGCAAATTGTAAGATCCTCAATAAAGTCTCCCTCTTTTGAGATTTTTATCCTATGTTTGTTTTGATTTTCTCAAGAATTTTGAAATCATTTTGTGGTCGGTGAGTAAGTGGGAACTAATTGTCCACAAGTGGTAATGCAAGTCACTTCAAATACATGTATTGTCATTCAACTCCTGGCAGTGTGATGAAATTTGAACGTCTATGATTCATGAATGGTTTTTAGCATGAAAACTAAAATATTAAGACCCGTACCCTGGAAATGATTGAGCAGAATTTTTCCAGTAAATGGTATCCCTTGACCAGGAAAATTACAAATGGAATCCAGAAAGAAATGGAGAAGAAGCCTGAACTGGAAAAGGGAAACTTGTACATGACATTGTGTTTTTGTAAGAAATTAGCAGTTATATCTTTTCAAAGTCGACTTGAAAGGGCTTGGAGGAATTGGAAAAAAAACCAACCAGAGTGAAAATTTGTGTTTGACAGGACTGTGGACAGTTTAGGAGTGCTGACAGGTGCTCAGCTGTTCAGTTTGACCAAGGAGGAACTCAAACAGGTCTGCTATGAAGATGGCTCACGAGTGTACAGCCAACTTATGGTGCAGAAATCCAGACTAGAGGTAGGATTCCTGCCTAAGACGTCAAAACAAAAACCACTGCTAATGTCTGTGTTACTGTATGTTAAAAGATATAACCCTAAAATAATAACCAGCACTGGTAACTTTAACAGCACTCGTCCACTTCAATGTATAAATTACACCTTGATCCATATCACTAACATTCTGTGGTTGTTAACGTTCATTTTCCTGGGCCAGTGTTTTGGAGGTGGAAGAGAAACAAAAAAACAAAGAAAGAATGACACATTAAAAAGATGAGGAGACAATAAATTTTTTCTTGTTTTGATCTGGTCAGCACAACAGGCTTGTCTGTTTCTACACCTTGTGCGTGTGTTCTTTTTTTTTCCCATTTTGTTAACATTGATGTTTTTGTTTGTGTGGGGTTAGGATTCATTGAATGGATCTGCTGAACTGCAGGCAATAATGCAAGACGTAAAGAACGGGCCAACTCCGATAACTATGAGGACTCTGGTGCATTTCACCAGCCACCCCCAGACTTCAGCCCCGCTACACCCCCTGGATTCAATTCATCAGGAGGTGGGTTTCAGATCACAAAAAATATAGAGTGATCAAATTCCAACGGATTACATATAGCCACGACTAACATTTCATTCATTTCAACACATTAAAGGCATTAATATGTAGACGACCTTTTAGAAAACATAGCTGAATCAGAAACGCCATACTGTGTCTTTCCCATTCTTTAGATATTCTTGTATCAGTTATGTAATAACTTTATAATCAGCATATCTTAATCTGTTAATTGATTTAGAAGCAGTAATTGTCACATGGTTCAGTGACATATGCACGCAGCTAGAATTATTTTATATACGCACTCACCTAGAATCCATAGATTCTTGTATTCAGATCTCTGGAAGGAGTGGAATGGGTATATATGGAGTGATTGTTTTCGCGTGAAAAATACAGATGGAGATATGGTCACACGTTCTTTTGTAAATTCAATGTGTGTATCACTTGAAGACTCTATGTTTGACTCAGTATTTCTAAATGGAGAAGATATTGTAGATTTTTCTCTTTCAAAGAAAACTAAATACAAAAATCCTGCATGGGATGTGACTGGTTGCAGCATGTTAAAACTAATGTACTAATGTACAAGAATAACCAAAATATTCTGTGGATGTAGGCATCTGATAAAATTGGTGAACTTTGACCCGGTGATATAACTAGGTACAGTGTGTGATAGCATATCTTTAGCTGATAATGGTGCAAGGAGACCTCCAATACTCCTGATTAAATTCTGATATTGATCTTCAGCACAAACATATATAGCTAGATAAAAAAGAACAGAAAATCTAGCAAATGTATGGCAACCAAAACCTAGCCTGCAAATTTGGGGAATTGTCAACAGACCCAGGGAAGAAATCATAACAGTATTAAAAAGCCTGGTGTCATTTCACGTCTGCCCCCTTTGTTTTTGATTTCATTTGCACTGAATATCTGTTATGCACCAAATATTAAGTTAAAGCATGCATGTCAATCAAAACACAAAATGTTTTCTGTAATCATGGTAACATTGATTAGTGTCGTATAGATAGGGTGTCATCATTTCTGTTTGTTTTAAATTTGCCAGGACTGCAAGACTCTGATTTGACTTGATTGTGTAGAGCTGGCAATGTGTGTTTTTATGTTCAAGTTTACTTATCGCATACATGTTTGTGTTTTCCTTATTTCAGATACGTCACCAAGCTGGTGATAAGTATTAAAATTCAAGGAGATGCAATTTAGCAAAACCAGCAAACAAGTGTTGTGTTCACCATGATCAACAAGGGACTGTGAAACCTAGACAACTACTGCCCTCTATAGTCCAACTTCTGCAAGGTTCTGTAGAGCTAGGCCCTAATTTCCCACACCCAAATGAAATTGTACAGTTTATTTTCTATAAATCAAAGACTGATGTAAATAGTAATGTTGAAATTTTTTTTTGCAATGAGTAAAGGAAGTGTTGCGGAATTTGTGGGAAGGGGACTTCCTACGCAACATCCTCATCCCAGGGAGTGATGCTGTGCGTCATGTGATCAGCATGTGATCGGTTTTCTAATGTACAGTAATAGGACACTGAACTGCTCTTTTTGATTTCTCTATTTTGTGATGATGGAACAAGCAGAGAGTGACTTTAATTATGATAATTTGGGGGGGGGGAGGAATGATAGCAAATTGTTTGATTGGATTCCGTGAGTCACATGTAACCTGCAAAAAAAGAAAATTGTGACTGAATTGTGTCGTTTCTCAGCAGCTGTGAGGTAGACCAAATGCAGTAATAGTTCTTCCCATTATAATATTGCTATATGTTCGTGATTTTTTTTCCAGGAATATTCAGTTTACTCAGTTATTGAATTTTGATTTCTGCAATGCGGATGACAAATTCTTTCATCAAAGCGTATTTAGTTTTCATATAATAATATATAGCCTGGGGGTTATTTGGACATATGAAATTGTTAGTTTATTGAGACATATTCTTAATTATGATATATGCATATACAAGGGTAGTTTTTGGTTGCAGGTACAGAACAAACATAGGTAGATTATTGTTGGAAAGAAATATCAAATACTGGTGACCTAAATCTGATCTTTTTCTATATATGCAATATTTTCAGAGAATTATCTCACAAAACTATTTCCTTTTCTGTCAAACCAACCTTTTTTTGATGTTCATACTCGCTGAAACCAGGTAATTTTGTAAACCACATTTAACTTTGGCCTTTTCAAGAATTGTTAGTGTAATAGTTTGAACTCATTTACTCTTTGAAACCCCCCAGTGTTAAATGTATGTAGGACCATGTTTACCCATTTAGCTTT
The DNA here is from genome assembly GCF_041260155.1 of Ptychodera flava. Classification (NCBI taxonomy): domain Eukaryota; kingdom Metazoa; phylum Hemichordata; class Enteropneusta; family Ptychoderidae; genus Ptychodera; species Ptychodera flava. The sequence continues at coordinate 38,886,878 of NC_091936.1, forward strand.
GGCTTGGATAATGATTTTATACAGAGTTGACAATAATCTGTCTGCTGTTATCACACCTAGCAGCCACTTGTACGTGAAGTTAGACGTCGATATTGGAATTCAAATTCAAGAATTCAATATCAGAAGAACTAAGTCACAGTCTTTCTTTGTTTGTCTCTGATATATGATAACTTTGACTGTCAAGTTATTAGAGATGTTATATACAGCATAGGGAGTTGCACCCCCTGTGATGTCAGCAATGTTTTCCCCAGAGGAAGGCCAGCCATTTGAAATTATTCATCACAGGATAATATTTCTCCCTGTCAACAAATCAAGTAATTTTATGTTATTGCTGTCAGTTTACACGGTAGGTCTGAGAAAATGCCATGTCAGACAACTGGCATGTCAACTAGAGTATGGAAATGATGTATGGAAATTGAGTTTGGGATTTCATGAAAAAAATATTAAACAGCTGTACATGCTGTCTGTGCCATGAGTTACGTGAATATCCAGAAATTAGGACTAGACATGGTTTAGTAAAGAACAAAAGTATAATGTTAATCTAAGAAAAGTATCTATATATATGTTATACTTGAGTTATTCACTGACTTCCACTTGTTTATTTTTCTCAGGGGTGGAGGTATACTGTAAGTTTTTGAGGGTTAATTGGCACGCTGCTTAGCGATCTCCAACATCACAGTATTACAGCGCAAAGGAAAGTAGTATTAGCTGACACATACAATCCTCAAAAATCCCAAGAACACATTTACCAATCTGTGATATCCGTTTATGGTGTACCTTATTTCTGTGTTATTGTTTGTGTTCTGTGTTTTTTTTTTTGCATTCCTACTAAAAATAAACTAAAAAATCCACAAATGAAATGTTAAGATACCCCGTAGCTTCCTCTGATGTGGTACTTCGCTAAAAAGTTGAAAATTGAAAGAAAATTGTGATCTGCAAAATTGAATGCGTCTTCAGGTCAAGGTTGCATGGTTTGAAAATTTGCCATTTTTCAGGTGCTTCTGCTATGGTAGGATTTGACATTCTGACTCTGTAGGGAATTTTTCTGGGACTCCTGTTTATTTCTGTTGTTGCCAAAATTAAGTTGTCATCATTCCCCTGATGTGATATTTTTTTGTTTATCAAACAGTATGAATGTATTCATTAAGTAAACATAATCAGCAGAGAAAAACATTCCATTTACATTATATATATCTATATATATGAATATGAAAAATAGGTCACAAAATGTTCTAGTGAAAAATAAAGGGAGAAAATGAGTAATGAAGTATATGGCATGGTCACTGATGTAAGTTCCAGAAAATATATGTGAAAATAAGTTGTGGGACATTACATCAAGATGATTTGCTAAAGAATTTAGTTTGGTTAAAATGATCATGAGACATGTATGAGAGTGGAGATTGTGAATGATGGAGGTTTATTTTTGTTCGGTCTCAAATTGTGGAAAGTATAGGTGTGACCTATGAGGCGAGCAATTATGAGTTTGCAAGAAAGATATTATCCTGCTGTCGTGGTGATACAAGAATTTTTGCGACAGTAGGTGAATATTCCTTACAAAAAATTAGTTATTCCAGATTTATAACCTCATTGTTGACTAGGAAAGAGGTTTCTAGGGAGATGGTTTTTTTTTTTTGTAAATTTTTGTCAAATTATGGGTGTTGCCGATTTCTGGTATTGTCAAAATCAATTTCAAGTGTACAAGTTATGAAGTTGGATAAATACATTTTGTTTAAACATTTGGGGCGGGGGAAGCGATTTTGTGTTATTTTTGGAAATTGTCGTAAACCTCTTTTCTATTCACTGTATTAATTGTTGTCAATCTTTATGTAATTATTTAATATCTATATATGTATGTTAATATTTCCTACAATGACAACCCTGAGAATTGTTACTATCATTTAATATGTTTTTGGTAAATAAAAACAATTTTCAACTTGGAGTAAGTGTCTCATCACATATTATTTGAATTCCACAATTACTTCAAAAACTTTCAATTTTTGCAGCTGGTTTTGTTCTGCAGATATTCCCTAAATCTTTTAACCTGTACACCCCCAGTTCCCTGTAAACAGGTCCACAATCACCATTGATGACAATGGGTTTGGGCCAAACCATGGTGGTAGAAAGGGTTTAGTGTTCAGTATTCAGTTTGTCAGACAGTCCGTATATGTGTTGACAGTGGAATTTCTGTCCGGTCATTTCATTTGTCAACAATAACAGTATCTGTCACAAATGAACCAGCCTTCTGGACAATCTAAAATACACGGTATTCCACCATACTCTTCAGAGTTCACGGAGCAATCGCTGTCGATACAACAGGAAAAAGATCCCAAACATTGCAAAAGTTCTGAAAAATGCAGAAATAAAGAACAAATTCTGAAACCATGTCAAGTGTCACAGAATTATATCACAGATTCATGTCATGAAGCAAATTCCAAAAACCTGGAATGCTTAAAAATGACAAAATGAAGCTTCACTGTACTTTGAAGGCCCTACGTCAAATATAAAGTTCTGCAAATTCAAATTTATAAACAAGTCTCTGTGGTTCAGCCAATATCGACAATATTTCAATAAATGACCATGATCTTTATGTTTAGTTCTTTTGATAGCTTTGGATTAAGATGCCTCACATCTTAAAGATGCAAGTATTTAACTTACAGCTACTTGAGGACAATTTGTGGACAAATTGAAAGTGAAGTTCATAATCCTGAATGAAAATCAAGGGTGACCACGCAAATGTTTTGATTTTAGAAGAAAATAGCCTCCAACATGAAATGGCTTACACTCTGTGGAAAAATATGAAGTTTGCCATTTCGACAAAAACATTTTTAAGTGTGCAAAATGTGAGAAGGAATTTAAACTGTAGACCAGCAAAAAATAGCAAAATTGTTAAAAAATCTGATCTTTGGTGTATAATGCTCAAAGGTAAAATGGCAAAGCTGGACCTGCATACTGTGAAATGGGACTGAAAGGTTCATACATTTCTGCGTGTCTGTGATAATGGCAGGCAATTTTCCCACTTTTATTACTTTGTATATTTGCTCTCTCAAAGTTATATTCGTCATAGTATGCACTCATTCCTTTGCTTCTCATACATTTCTTTTCCACTGAATAAACACAGGAGCTTTACCCACAACTCTTATCAACTGCAGCAATGCTGGGAACGCTTACATATAGCCATATTGTGGAAGGCCCGGCAAAAAAAAACAATGTGGCAACATGACAAACCAATGTGCTTGAATGTCTAGTTTTTGATCAGTTAGGGGGCCTCTCTTTGGATGAGATATACCCTATCTGTAATTCATGTGTAGCTGTGAGTTGTGATTTAACTAATTCACACACTGTAAATCTGTCTCCCATAGAGCATTAAACAACTTCATTTCTGTACAGCGCATCATGTCCTGTATGCTGCCCTGCTGAGCACAATACTGACGTCTATCTCAGGTATGCCACTGCTGGGATGTTTCGCTGCTTAAACGAACACACTGGGTAGGGCTGGAAGTTTGAGAAACCTGTCAAACAAACTCATTACCTCAACCATAATTTGAAAACCTTGTGATATTTTATTCAGAAAGTATTGGGTTTATATTCAACACTTCCTGAATAACAACTATATAATAATTTAGATCATCTTTCATGAGGAAGTTCCAACTGTAATCATTTGACTATATTACTGCCAGAAATTTTACATGGATTATTCCAGTCTAGAAAAAATCTCTGTCAAAACTGAAATATATTTTATGCAATCAAATTTTGTAAATGTACTACCCAGAGACTTAAAACTTTTATCAGACAAATCCATAATTTAGCAACAACATATCACATCATGAACAGAAAACGATCAAACTCCACTGTAAATCGAGTGTTGTTGTTACACAAGTTTAGGTATTTCTGATCATTTAAATTGTAAAAAAATGTCATTTGAAATTTGTAATTACTGTTTACTTGTACTCTCCCAATTTTTGCCTATCTTGACAAATCTGTGAATGAAAACATCAACTATGCAGAAATAGATAATGACTCATTGACTGTGTACAGTAAACGATGAGATGTTTGCCAAAATTAGCAGAGGAGAGGAACTAGCTTATTTATTTATTTCAATGTTTTTGCTTCCATGGCAATAAGTGAATATAAAGGTGTGGCTACACTATGCTCTAGGAACTTTTGGAATAATACTACTTTCGTAAAAAAACGGATAATTTCCTGACAAAATAGTTTACTAGGGATCTTCAGGATAATATTTGTAGTTGTGTCCAAAACGTGATAATTTCATAATAGTGTTGCATCTCAAGACGATGATTTTAGCGTACATGGAATATAAAATAATCAATCTTAACTTGCATCGTATTGGACTTTCATGACATGTATCACAAAATGCAATAAGAATGCTGAACTTCTTTACCATGAAGTCTTGAAAGTAGTAGATAAAGTGTTTGTTTTGTGTTGGGATTCTGTCACAAAATAGTGAACATGATTTTTAAATGGAAGGACGTTATACACGGCCCCTCCCCAATCCCCAAATGATGTGTATTCTCTAAACATTCAGTCCCAAAGAACAGGCAGAGGAGGTGTCAGAATTAGGATAATTTTCAAGTGTAATATGGAACTAAAATATAGAGAAAAGAAGACACTAATTGATTAGGTAAGGAGTTTTGTTATATTGTTGCCAAGTTCCATCAAGAGTTATGCAAATTTCGACTTCTTATTTTTGTCCACCCAAGATAATACACCTGTTCACTAATATTGAATTATTCATCTTTCAAACTTTTGGAGAAGCGGATAATCCTGTGTACTCGTGTCTGTAGCATCTTTAATCAGTCCGATGGGACAATGTATTTAGCGCCACCAGTGTCCAATTTTAGAATACATTTGTTTTTATTGATTTATTTATTAGCTCGCGTGTTCACACACGTTGGCTAATGTCGCAGCGATGTCTCTCTGTCTGTGCGCCCGATATCTCAAAAAACGGCTCATCAGATCACAATCAAATCTGGTACATAGATTCAGCGGCAAGAACTGATTAGTTTTTGGTGGGTGTGGCTTGCTTACTTTTTGCTCATTTGCGTAATTAATGATTTTAGAAAAAACGGATATACATTGAGAACGACTTAGAATTGATGAGATTTGCTACAAATGTTGATCACACCAGAATATATCAGCCTTGAGAGGCATTAAGGGGTGACATGAACGAAAGTTGCTGATTTGTATATTTAATGAACTTTCCTAATCAGGGATATATATCTAAATTGACAAGACCAAAGTTGACGAAACTTGCTACATATAATGAAGATACTATGATACAACATTCTAGAAAGTCATTAAGCATTTTCACTTTCACAATTTGCATATTTCATGAATATTCCTGATTAGGGATATATACTGGGATTTAATTCAAAGTCGGCAAAAATATGCTATATACATTGATGATTATACCTGGTTAAACCAATATTGAAAGTCATTTTGCATTTTCATGTCAACTAATTTATAATTTGCATGTCTAATGAGCTTTCACAGTTTTGCATATATAGCAAGTTGAAGGACTTGACCAAAGGCAATTACACTTGCTACATAAAGTGGTGATACAATGACATCAGTCAAAGAAATTTAGTATTTTTATAACGTGTAGTTTTCCCTGGAAAATCAACTAATCAACAATAAAAGACAATACTCTCCGACAATAGTGATAGTGAATATTTTGACTTGCTACTTTGCCGGAACTCGATTCGCCTCGTCCTTCGTTGAGGGCCTTCAATTCAACAAATTGGAAAACAACGAAGACTTTACTATCCACAATTAATAGAAGATAGATCAATTGGTCAATTAATTGATAGCCTGATTAAATGTAGATTCAATTGATCGTTCGATCAATTAATTCACTGATTTTCTGTTTGACTATCTGGCTGACTAACATTTTCCTTTCTTAATATCATCAGTCAAGTCTGACTGATTTGTTGTTCGGCTGGTTAATTGATTGATTAACTAGTTGATTTGCTTTCTCATCGTTCTCTATTAAGGTGGTTGGAAAGGGTATATTTATTTTTGATCCCAGAGGTTCATGTTATTAAATTTCATTTCTTCTAAGTTTAAATAAAGGTACAGACTTAAAAATTTCAGGATGTGGTATTCACATATTCAACTTTATCTGGAAAAAGGAATAATCGTAAATTAGTCTCAATATTGAGAAATATGACTCATTTAAAACAATAATATTAATAATTCATTAATATCTTACAATTTTTGAAAACAAAATCTACTCAAGCATTTTCGCCCTGGTTTTTGTACAAAAATATATTCCAAGGCATTCGATAATGCTAGCTACGTATACGGGACAGTTTTTTGCGTTGATGTCCCCCTTCTGCTAATAACCATCGGAAAGATATTGATACTAGAGTGACCGGACGATTTTTAAAACCGAAATTTTTTGCCAAAATCTTGATGGCACCTGTTGAAAGCGTTGGTACAAAGTCCAAATCTGAAAAAATAATTTGGCTAATTAGCATGATCACAATTTGGCAGCCTCTGGAAAATCAAAGTTTCCAAATTCTTTCCCTGAGAATATTGTAATGAGGAATAATGAGACAGTGTGACCAAACATCGGATCAAATATTGTTAAATGGCTCAAAGATGACTAACTGTACAATAATGAGTCCGGTGAAAGGTGCATTGATAGTTTCCAAATTATTTCTGTGAGAATATTGTATGGGTTGATAAGTCCAGTGAAAGAAAATGGAAGATTGTCCTCACGCTGACCTTTGTGTTTCCAGTATCATGGATACAAGCCATTGTTTCTGGTCAGAGACAGGTGCGCACGGGTGAAAAAGCACGTTGTTCAAGTACGGCACTATTGCGAACTTTACTTTCTGCTTTGGGAAAACCGTGGGCGCTAATTTGCGCTGCATAGTTGAGCCTTTTAGAGCACAAAACAAGTAGAAAAATATTTAAGGTACAATTTGCCCGCATGGCCATTCCTTCCCTTCTTGGAAAATGCTGCCAAAATTCATAGCCGTTTCAAAGTAAAAATGTCGTCTTCAGTTTCTCGGAAGAAAAAAAACCTTTTTAGGAAATTTTTGCACTCATCTATAGTCTTCACAACATTCATTGTGAAATGCAAGTGTTTCCGTTCACGCGTTCTCTCAGAGCGACCGTTCGCGTGCGAGTAGACGACTTCCAAGATGGCGTCCCCTCTGACGTTTGTTGACAAAATGTGTTCATAAACTTCAAGATTTTCACTACATTACCTTGTTCACAGACATAAATGTGCACAACTGTTGCATACTTAGGGAGCGTTCAGTTATTATGGCCGGGGGTGGGCCGGCAAATTCTTCCTGCGCATCGGTCAAAATAAGTGAACCCCCTACCCATTGCAACAAAAAATTGATGACCCCCCTTTTAAGATGACAAAAATTTCATGACCCCCCTCATTGCTTGAGGAAACCCTGCACACACAAACACCTCGGGGGTATGATAGAATAAAAAATGAGGATTCTCAGATTTTTTCAAATGACCCTCCTTACAAGCTCACAAGTTGTTAATGTTCAAATTTCCCCCTCTGACTTGCTATAATTTTGAAATTACCCCTCAAAGGGATTGGACAGAAATTAAAGCTGGATCGCATTATATTTTTGCGCAAGCATATGTGTACAAAATTTTGATATTTGGATTTAATTAATAATCAACTGTTGACAATGTTGATTCACTATACATGGTAGTCTATGAGAAAACTATGTAATACAAAACAAAATGTAATACAAAACTATATCTATTCACCATTTATAGATATTTGATAATTGACCTAATTGTACTTAATTGGAATAGGGTTGTTACAACTGGTTTTTGGACAAAAATTTTACTTTAAAATTTCACCAAAAATGTTCATCCACTATACATGGAATTTTATGATAAAATTGTGAATAATTTTTTGCCATCATGAAAAACTTGCTATACTTGTGCATATACAGATGTTCAATAATTAGCATAATTTTACGTGCATATGTTGGTGCATATTATTTGTACAAGAAATCTGATTTTGGAATTTCACTGAAAATGTTCATCCACAATATAAGGGAGTCTATGAGGAAACTATGAGCAATTTTATTCCAATACAAAAATAGGCAAACCTGTGTATTTATGTACTCTCGATTATTAATATTAACGTACTTGATTAGACTAAGGTGGTAACAAATGGATTTGTTCACCAGAAATTGGATTTGGAATTTCACCGAAATGTAGATTCACTTTACATGGAAGTCTATTAGGAAACTATAAATAATTTTTTTCCAAAACAAATATAGGTAAATCTGTGTATTTTTTTACTCTTGATTATTAATATTAATATACTTGATTAGACTATAGTAGTTACAAATGGATATGTGTGCAAGAAATTGGATTTTGGAATTTCATCAAAATGTTGATTCACTATTTATTGGAGTCGATGAGAAAACTATGAATAATAATTTTACAAGCTGAACATGTGCTTTTATAGGTGTTTGATAATTGATACAAATGTTCTTGATTCAAATAGGGTATTTGAAAGTTCAGATGTTGACAATAAGTATGATATTGGAATTTCACCTAAAAGTATTATTTCACTTTTCATGGTACTACTAGTCTACAGGTAACTTTTAAATAATTTCCCTGACAAAACTTGCTATATCTCTAATATGTATGTAGTAGGAATTGTTCATTGCCCTCAGTGAGCTTGATTTACAACCAGACAAGCCTCAGAATAGCTAAGTCAAGATGTTCATGTGACATAATTATACTTTAATTCAGATTTAGTTAGCTGACTTCAGAGAATGAAATCATGCAGCGAATCATTTTTATCTCCCAGAATATTTCTGAACACTGAAACTGCTTTTTGACGGGACGGACACTTATGAAAATTAAGTGATCCCCCTTCTGAGCTGTTTGAAAAATACATGACCCCCCCCCCTTTGCGGTTTTCAAATTTAAGGTGACCACACCCTAGATTTTGCCTGCCCACCCCCGGCCGTAAAAACTGAACGCTCCCTTAAGGTGAATTTGTACAATTTATCACTACCTGGGTCCCCCTTTAAGCCTTCGATTTCGAGCATTCAATCTCAGAAAACTCGAGTCAGCCCCATTGTAGGGAATAGGCGGGCCTCTCGTCCGGTCACCCTATGGATACCCATCAATATCAGGACAATAAGCTTAAAGTTTGAAGGCCTATAGCACGAGAAATAGCCTTCTTAGAAAAAACCGTCTCGTTGGTTTGTCCAACATAACCCCAGATACTCATGAAAAAATTCCCTTGTTACGTTGTTTTGTGGTGACGGCATTTAAATTTCTTAAACTATGTAAAAAACCGGCAAAAGTGGCCAAAAACGTTGTTTACAGCTTGTTTTCGCCCCATTTTCATCGACAAAACGGCCGTGGTTCAGCGTACTGCTGCTGTTCTACGTTGATATTGACTGCTATGTGGATAACTGTTCTCTGTTAAATGCCGAATATTCATTATAGATAAACTTTACATTTTAAAGGATTAACGTTTGTCATATTTAAACGTCGAAACCTCTCCAGTTTATTCGTTGTCTGCGTTAACACACCTCCATAAGTTGGCGTATTAGCATAATTTAAGCATGGAAGTGCGCACGATGCATGCAATCACTGTCTGTAAAATATATCTGAATATCTACAGAATTGAAAATTGTAGGCCAACGATAATCGGATACGATCGGGAATATTCGGAAAATTGATAACGTAATTATAACTCAATACGTGCTCAGTTACCAGTAAAAACAACTTCCACTGAAGAGATTGCATTTAGATATTGTGAAAAACACTCTGGACTCTGCCCTAGCTACCTTGGTTGGAGGAGAATTGGAAAGGAAGAATCTTTAGTTAACACGATTGGAACTAACTTGGGATAATTGGATCTTCATATTTTTCAAATTTCTCAAAAGTGTTAGGTGCCATATAGCTAAATGTTGCAATATTACAAATTAATCATTAAGTGTGTAACTTAAAAAGAAAAGCAGATTAGCTTACATTTGCAAGTGAAAACGACTTTACTTCACTATCCAATTATCCCAAATTAGTTCCAATCGTGTTACTGTTGAGGTATGTTGGAGAAAAGACATCGATCATAATGGATATAGATGTAGAGAAATCACTATGATCTCAAATAGTACGGCTCTTACAGTCTGGATCTAAAAAAATGGCCTCGTGCGTGTGGTCCTCCATTAACATCAAGATTTACGTTTGTGTTTTTGCTAATCTTAGTTTTAAGCTATCCCAGGGCACACTCTCTGAGTTCATTGTATTTGTCAGCCAGAGTTTGACCGTGTCCCTAATTTAGACCGTAGAGAATCTATCAAATCGTTGCATGGAAGGAACTATTAATATCACACGTAATGAAACACAAGGTTTGCTCGTGAATGAAAACCAATCAAAAATCGTCAAGATTGAGTTTACCCGTAACTCATCGAAATAATTAACGAGTTTGGTTTGACACAAGTCAACGCACACAGAACTTGCAATGATCACGTCTTAGACTTGGTGTTTTCTTTCGGTGGTTCATGTACAGCATCCGTCACCGAAAAGTCTGTTAAATCTAATCATGACGCTCTTCACTGTGAACTTAAAATTGTCGGTAAGCGTCACATACTTCTGTGTGAAAGATCTGTGTATAATTTTCGAAAAGCTGACTTTGTACACCTGAAGTCACTTTTGTCATGTATTCCGTGGTCAACAATGCTTGACATTGAAGATCTCGATCAGTGTGTTAGATGTTTTTATGATATTTTAAATAGTGCAATTGATGAATGTGTCCCTAAAATAAACTTAGAGGGCGCAAATTTCCTCCCTGGTTCGATGCGGATCTAATTTCTCTATTGAAGGAGAAGGCAGATGCCATCGTAGATTTAAAAAGTTTGGTAATCCTGCAGACTATGAACTTTTTTCCCAGCTAAGGTCAGAATTTAAAAAGTTGAAAAACATCAAATATTGTGAGTATGTAGAGGAAATCGAATTATCCTCACAACATAATCCCAAACGTTTCTGGGTTTTGTTGCTAATAAATCGAAATCTAGTTCTATTCCAAAGGTTATGAAACATACTGATTCCGTGTTTGATTCACCGATTTTAATTGCTGAAGGTTTTAACGATTTCTTCGAATCTGTTTTTAGTAAACCTGATGAGTCGAATTTACCTGATGTAATACTATAAAAGATGACGTCTTGTGCAATATTCATGCACGTTACGATGACGTAATGACATTACTACTTTCCACTGATGTAAACAAAGCTTGTGGAGTTGATAATGTATCTGGTGTAATTTTAAAAAAGTGCGCTGAGGAACTTGCTTTTCCTCTCACTTATATTTATAATAAATCCCTTTCATCCGGAATCTTTCCGACGTTTTTTAAGCGTAGCAATGTGGTGCCAATCTTTAAAAAAGGTAATAAGCAGGATATTAGAAACTACAGACCTGTTTCACTGTTACCTTTATTTAGTAAAGTCTTCGAGAAGATCGTTTTTAAGAGTTTATATGGCCATGTTGCTAACGTTATCTCTGATGATCAACACGGTTTTGTTGGGAGAAGCGTCGAGACGAATCTAGCCACTTACACAGACTTTATTTCAACAGCGTTCAACAATAAATTACAAACTGATTCAATTTATCTTGATTTCAGTAAAGCTTTCGATTCCATTTCTCATAAACTACTCATTCACAAACTTTCTTCTTTCGGTTATACCGGAAATTGCATTAAGTGGCTTGAGTCGTATCTGTCTGATCGCTCCCAGAGAACTGTCATTGAGGGAAGTTTTTCCAAATGGTGCCCAGTTGTATCTGGTGTACCCCAGGGTTCTATTATTGGTCCCCTGCTTTTTATTTTATACGTAAATGATTTGTCAACATGTGCTCGGTCATCAAATGTTATTTTATATGCAGATGATTCGAAGCTTTATAAAACTATCCAGTCAATTTCTGATTGCGCATTGTTGCAAGATGATCTTGACAGGGTTGTCCGTTGGTGTTCAACATGGAAGCTTAAGTTAAATATTGACAAATGTGGCTTCATTAGTTTTACTAATAAGACTAAGATGATTCTTTTTAATTACTCAATTAATACAACTCCAATCACACGTTTTACGTCAATCAAGGACCTTGGTGTCATACTTTGTGGCTCCATGGATTTTTCCGAGCACATTGATACTGTCGTCAAGAAAGCAATGCGCAATCTAGGTTTCTTAAAACGCAATTGTCAAGATTTCCATAATGTAAAGTCGGTGAAGGCCTTGTACATTTCTTTGGTACGGAGCTGCCTCGATTTCTGTTCTGTTATATGGAATCCATGGCAAAAGAACCTAGTTGATAAAGTTGAACGTGTTCAAAAGAAATTTATCAGATACTTATGCTTTAAACAAAACATACCTACTGTTCTTCAGAGTATAGAAAATTATGCACATTTTTCAAACTACCTCCCCTTTTTAATCGTAGAAAAGTTTCTGATCTCTGTTTTTTATACAAATGTATTCATTCTGTGGTTAACAGTTCTTATTTAACACAAATCCCACTGAATGTTCAACGAACTTTAAGGTTTAACTGTCCGTTTCGGGTACCAGCAACCAGAATTAATGTTCGCAAGTACTCTTTCATTCCACGTGCTCTGTCCACTTTTAACGAAATTGCAAAATATAATCCAAATATTGATATTTTTGACAGATTTAGTCTTTTTAAAAATAGTGTAAAGAATTATTTTTATACATGATCTCGTTTGTGAATCGCAATTGTCTGTTTTTATTGTATATATTGTTTTTATTGTTTATTTTGTGTGATTGTGCTTGTATTTCTTTTTATGTCGAGCGGAGCCTGTAATTGGGATTTTATTCCTGTTGGTCTTCCGAATAAATAAATAAATAAATAAATAAATAAATAAATAACTCATGACTTTGTAACAAGGCTTCTCAATATTCAATTGTCTCTGAGCAATAGCTGTAGCTTTTTGAATATGTTGTAATTAGTTTTCTTAATTTTTCTGAGTTTTCTTTATAAAGAAGTACACCTTATCATATATAGAAGAAGAAGCAAACCTTCAATTCAATCAAAAGCCAATCGTTACAAAGTTATGAGTCGAGGGTAAAGTAAGTCTTGACCATTTTTCAACGTATACACCATGGAGGTAGAAGGAGAGCTTCTACCTCCATGCATACACTGATACATTTGAAAGTGTCTATTCAAGGTGTTAATTAATTCAGTGTTAGGTATGCAGTATGTAAGGAAGGGTCTTGGCTAAATTTGGAACTAATTGTCCATTCAGATTTATGCAAGGGTTCAATATTCATTTTGAACGCTGCACAAGAAAGTTTAGATCAAGACTCTCTGATTTTACACTATCACGAACATTTTCTATGCGTTCTGCCTTCTTCCTTTGTACTTTCAATGAGTGGACAGAAGTTACATATCGTAAGAGATAATCTCTTTCAGCGATTTATCATAGTTGGTTTAGGCCCCGATGCTAAAAAAACTGAAGATAGAGTTTTGCTGTTCACATGGTAATTTTAATGCAGATGAGTAATGTGTAGAAGATGTGCGATAGTCTGGCGTTTCCCAGGCACGTCATGACAGTCTCGTGCTGGGGCTACCAGGCTTTGACCTGGAGAAGGGGTTTGGCATTAGACTAGGAGCAGCCTTTCCCCTCCCTGCCGGCGGTAACACCCTCATGGGGTGCGAGATATTCGGAGTCACACCGTTTCCGTCATCGCCATTTTCTTTTCCTCTATAGGAAAGGCAAACTGTAATCTATAACAAGAAACTTAAACAAATAATTATTTTTAAACGTCTATAATGCACTACTTCATACTTTTTTATCTATTAAGGATCAAAAATAATTTAATACATTTACTTTGTAACGCACTTAATTTGTAGACACGTCTGACCATAACGGATCTACAATAATTTATAATATTCATACGGAATAGTATATACATATCTAAGATAATCTCAATTTATAATATAATCATATTAGATGCCTATCATTTTGTATATTAATGCTTATGTATTGTCACCAAAATGTCAAAACTTCCGTCAATACATTATCTATTGAGACGACAATGAATGAAGTAAACTGGTGTGTACATGAATTCGACATTTTACTTAAGTAGCTATCTGGGCATAAGCCATTGCATGTTGATTAATCGATGTTATAACTTCACAAGACAGTGCCGTCAGTTTATCTATTAAAATTAAGAAGAGAAAATTTACTGCCCCGAGGAGCAGAAAAATTCCACAAACTGTACACGTTCACAGATGTAAGATATTTATATCTTTGAAATTCTTCTTCTTAAATTAGCCTTTCCTTTGAAGAAAAAATGTGTTTGACCACGGGCGATAACGGAATTGATGAGCCTCCGAAGATCTCGCACACCATATCTCGCACCCATAGGGTGTTATAAGTGGCAGGGAGGGGTAAGAAGGCTGCTGGTCCGTAATGTCAAACCTCATTTTCCGGTCAAAGCCCCTTGGCCCCGGCACGAGACTGTCAGGAAGCGCCAAGTTTATTCAAGACCTCATTTGTATAAAATCACATCAAAACAAAACAAAACAAAACAAAACAAAACCAAATTTATATATAGCTTCGTTCAACTTAAATCACCTATGATAAAACACCAAAACAGACTATATCACGCAATGTAAATGGGTCATCTCTGGTCTTCAAACTTACGACTGCACCGTACACATATTGCTCACATAGCTAATGGCGGGTTCTACGTGATTTCAATTATTTGAAAGGTTGGGACACAAATGAATTATCTTTTCATTTTTTAAAATGTAATTTAAATCAGGAAGCCTGCATCTACTTTTTTTTGCATATTGTCTTTAGTATGCTTACAGCTATCTTCTTGGGCAAACAAAGCACTCTGCGAGACGGTGGGCTATAAGTTTAGACAGGCTCGAAAAACAAACCAACAGATGAAACAATTGTATGCATTTTGGATTGACGTAAGGTCACTCAGGGTCATCAACCTCTCAAGTTCACCGGAGAAAAAAGTTTTATGCATGCCTTGCTTTGCTGTTTTTGTTGGTTACGATTAATTTAGAGAAAGTATTTAGCCGATGCCCTGTGATAACCAAATGTGATGAAATCTGCTGCAGATACTGATCCGACTGATATCTAACTGTGGTGTAAAGCATTTAGTAGTGTGGAGTTAATTAAGGGTTCATTTGCATATTTAATGAACTTTGTAGTGACATTACTCTAAAATTACAGCATTAAATTTAATGTTGATCTGATAGATTTCTAAGTGTCCCATGAAGCATTGAGCAGTGTCAAGTTAATTAACAGCTCATTTGCATATCAAATAAAGTTTTGTAATTAGTGATTAAACTCTGAGAGTACTGTGCGAATTTGATAAAACCTGCTACATATAGTGATATAACAGATATCTGATTGTTCTGTGAAGCGTACTACTATTAATGAACCAGTTGTAAAACACGTTAGCATATTCAGTTCACATCTGGTTTTATTTATATATTATTACACTTTGTCCAAAGATGATTGGCCGACTGAGATAGATGCAAAGCATCTGTACAAAAGCCTGTCTCCCACAACACACTACAAAATAAGGAACAAGAGAGCCTGACATAATAAACATCGCAAGAATTTGAAGACAATTCAACAATAAAAGAAAACTAAAATATCTGTATATGGGAAGATCTGCATTTACTACAGAAGCAGCAGGTCATCCATGTACAAGTGTTTTGTTGACCAAATTAATATAAAGTTTGTCCACTATCATTGTTTTATTGCCCGGTAAGATGCGAGAGTTGAATTGATAATTTTTAATCGGCAGATGAATTATTCTATGAAAAGAGGTATGTGTAAGGAAAGAGTGTTAAACTGGTAAATTCTCAGTGCTCTTGAATCAGCAATGAGACTTGTGTTTATGTATGAAAATGGAAACAACAAAATTATAAATATTTTTGAAATATACTCCAAAAATATATTTATGCGTTACGACACTGGAGAAGTTGGCAGAATTCAATCTCTGTTTTTAATCAACGATTGTAAGATAATGAAGCGTGTGTCTAGTCAGTGATTACTGGTTTCTTTCTAGCTTGACTAAATTTCGTTTAGAATACGCAATGCAAACAACACTCCCATATTCCAGTGTGAGGGCGTTTTTGGTAGCTCCGCCGGAGCAAAGTTTTCAAGCCTTGTAAGACTTGAAGGAGAAGAATGCATTCTCAGTGAGAATGCATATGATGATCTTTTAGTTAAATCTTTGAGTTAAATGACTGATTTTTTGATTTTTTTTCCCAGAAAAGTTGCATTGTAATTTTGACACATTCACAGTTATGTACATATGTATTGCGTAGGTCAGCGGAGCGGAAATTATTGCTCTGGCTCGCGAGAATGATATAAGTTTTCCAATGCAGAAATTCTTGTTTAACTTGAGGTTAACATGTGAATTGTACCTGATAAAAGACTTTTGATACTCCTACGGATGTGTAAAGTGAGGTGAGGCAGGTGAGGAGCCGGTGTCAAAAAATGTCCCTCTCAAGAAAGCAGAGGCGAGTACTCGGCCTTGTGAGGGCGTTTTTGGTAACCCCGAGATAAAAGCCCCGCCGCAGTGGTCAAAAAGTCCCGAAATATCCGAATTTTCCTTTTTTTCCCTCGAAATTCAAATATATAAACTTGTTTTGCAGATTTAGCTTGTATTCACGCATATAATTGACCTTTTTTCGATATACAGCCAGCTAGCAGGTCAATTATTGTTGGATTAATAGCCTCCACAGGTAAGGTAAGCTTTAATGCAGCCAAAACCCTAAGAGATTTTAATGATCGTTTTTAGAAAACGTTTAGCTACGAAACATCGGCCATCTTCTATAAATCAATTGGGAAAAAACAGCAAAGACTTGCATGCCTAAAACTCTTTTTTCCAGTGTACTTGTAAAATCAATGACCCTTATTGACCCCCATGTCAATACAAAGTGCAAAAAATTGTTGGTTTTGTTGCTTTGTCTTTTGTGCCGTGTCTGAACTTTTTTCAAATAGTGGGTCCTTTGTATAGATGAGTTCGTTGAGTGTCATGCGGAGTGCTTTGGTTATCCATAGTCTGCAAGGAAAGTTATACCTGAGTTTGAATTTTCAAACATGCAGAAATTCTTGTTTAACTTGAGATTAATATGTAAAAGATACCTCATAAAAACCGTTTCATACTCATGTGGATATATTAAATTAAGTGATATGAATTTGTGTCACAAAATGTTGTCTCTCTTATCTCAAGGAAGCAGGGGCAAGTACTCGGCCGTGTGAGGGCGTTTTTGGTTACCCTAAGGGAGAAAAAAAAGCTCCGCCGGCACTTCAGCAGGTAAAAAGATGTCTCTAAAGGAAGATATCGATACACGATGACATTAACAATTTGAGTATTATATTTCACACACTAGCTCTCACAACACAGATAGAGTCTGCCATGATGAGTGTTCTGCTTTAATCTTCAGTTTAAGGTAGTATGCCCCCCAAAAGTGAAAGACTTAAGCTTTTGCCCAAACTTTCCTCAAAGAATATTTCAATCATTCTCTTTAAAATTCAAGAATAAAAATCGGGGGTCTTCATGCGAATTTGGAACTAGAGAAAAGAATAACCAAGATTTGCCGACATTTGAAATTCAAAATAGTCCTCATCTCTGTGTTAACTCTATGGAGAAAAATAAAATTTTCAATTTTCGAAAAACTAATCCGGTGAAAAGTTTTCTTACACCAAGTGCTTTAAAAACGAACCCCAAAAGTGGTAGATAAGAAAATAATTGAAACAGTTTGAGGGGCCAAATATCTGTACCCGAGGCACCATCTACCTTAATAACCTGCGATGTGAAGACTCTTGATATCATTATATGAAAGTATGAAAGCAGAATAATGGAACAGATGTTTATTGTAAATCCCTTTTCAATAACACAGTCATAATGAAAAACAATTTTTCCATGAGTTGTGTTTGTTTACACAACAGTTTAAAGCTAACTTTACCATCCGCTGCTTGTAGATTTACTCTGTTCACAACATAGTAACTGAACCAATGCATCTGTTCATCTTTAAAAGTCTTTAGAGAGACAATCGTGATGGGCTTGACAGTGAAAGAATTGGTGAATATATTCCTCTTCAAATGTTGTGCAAGTATAATATGAAAAGATATTTAATATGCATTTTACAGTTTCTGTGTGAAGAATCACAGTCATTGTGAATGTGTTGTTTCTTATTGTGTCACATTTCATCAGGAGTACAATAAGTTTTCGATTGATCTTTTCAAAAAATTGATACATATTTTGGTCATGTGACATGTCTGTTGCCAAAGGTTCTTGGATGGTCCAATCAAAAGCGTCAATTTTGTATGCAATCAAACAGTCCTACTACCGTAGTTTTAGCACATTGTCGCATCAGCGGGGAATATTGAATTTAAAAGTTGTCTCTTTGTTAATATATTTAATATTATATTTTTAATTATAATTAATATATTTTCAGCTTTCAGAGATGACATCTTCATTTATATGCCCTACTGACATAACAATTACCACACAATAGCGCTGTATATATCCGAAAGATGTAGCCAGCAACTCGCTTTACTGTTAGGGGAATCGGTGTATTGTATGCACTGGATGGGAATTTGACCTTTTCTGAAAAAGAAATCTTGAAAGATACATTTTGAGTTTGCGTCCCAATTTGCATTCTGTTTGTAGATTTTGTGTCAACTTGCGCTGTATCAAAATGGCAACTGCGCATACATGTGCAGTTGCTGTAAGTTAGTATGATTTACATGTAAACACTTAAAGTGGACACCAGTGCATATAAACTTTGTTCTTAGAACGTGTTACCACCTGTATCACATCATTTTTATCAAATTTTCAACACCCCCATTTACATCATAGCACTGTATTTTGAAAGTCAGATTCAGAGAATATCATCATTTTTCAGTTCAGATGTTCAAGAGTTTGGTGTTTTGTTAAGGTAGCATAAGGAATAAAAAGGATTAAAAAATTTGCTATTATCTCCCTCAAACAAAGACAACACAACTCTTTTAATTAATATTTAATTTTGTTTTATTTTGTTCTGTATTCTATCTGTCACTGTACATTCTAGAACACCTTCAAAGTGTTGGGTGTACATACAAATACTAAAAAAAATCTATTCACATTTACATCTTCCTCTGTAAAAACAAAAATACTTCAATTCAAAGACCAAAAGATTGCTTATTCCTCTGATGTTAGAAACTTTTTTTCCCAGAAATCATTGCACTGAAAATTTTTTATAAATCTCTCATGACTGAAAAAATCAAATGCTGTATTTCTGTATATGCCACCTATCCATAACGGCAGATAACGGAATACATAATGCCATCAGTGAACCAACAACAAAAATGAGAATTGTGTGATTTTTCTGTTACAAGATTAGCAAGATGGCTCCTGTTATGATGTAAAAAGAATGCCAAGTACAATGCTGGATACTGACATTCAAACTCTGTATCTCAATTTTGATGACAAAGTCAGAAAGTTGTTGCTCATCAAAAGTTTTGTAATACTGATACCGTGTTATCCTGCATGAAAACTTGCAAATTGATGGTTGAAAATAGCACATTTTTACATAAAATCTGTACCCTTTGTTGTGGGAAAGTGTTAAAATTCACTGACGCTAAATTGGCAGTATTACAGAGAAAAGTTGTGCTATGCTTCAGAAATGCCAGAGGAATATTACGAACAAAAAGTTTTGTGGCTGAAAAAAAATTTGTATTTGATGTTCTTGCACAGACTATAAAACTTTGTGATTATAACTTTTCTAAACATGAACTTTCTCTTGATATCATTATCATGAACTGTTGATATCAATTGACTGATGCTTTAAGAAAGTTTGTATTGCTTGTGGTACTTCTAAGTATTCTCCAAGGGACTGACAGTGTTAAAATCATGTGTTTAATTTCTTCCTGTAAGGGATCTGCATTCCTGATGAAATGTGGTAACTTTTCAGGATTGACAGCATCATTTCAGTTTCATACATAGATGGAGCTGTTATTTTTGATTTTGGAAGGAAATTATGTGGATTGACTGAACAATGCATAGCATGGTGTGAAATTCTACAGCATTAATAAGTAGGCCAGGAGACTTTGAATTGTATGAAGATTACAATGCATGTAGTACCTGCCTTCTGTAGTGCATTTGTGATCCATCGACCAAGCCAAGGAACATAGTCAATTAACATAGCACCCCATAGAAGCCGCATCCAAACCCTTGACCTGACACAATCTATCCCATAATCAAAATGCTGGCCCCATTACAGCTCACGTTACAACAATAACCTTGTCAAGTTGAGGGCGCTTTTGGTGTCAATACTTCAGCTGCATTGAATACAACTGATCAAGTTCATGTGTTCAGAATGAGTTTAGATCCTTCAGTAGCATTTTAATACCAGCATCGATGTTGTACTCCATCTTTCCTACTCAGTACAAGTTATAAATACAATGTAGATACATTCAGAAGGGAGAACCTTTTTCATGAAAACTGGAATAGTTCATCTCTACAGATGTGGCCTTCACATTTGAAATGTAAAAAATTAAAAAACTCATGACCTTAAAATATTAAAATTACCAAAATGAAAACACTTAGCCATATTTCAATGTAAATTGATGAGTTAGTTCTTGACGTCCCTTTCAAGTTTTACCCCAAATTATGACCAAAAATAATACTGAAAATTTTACTAACTAAACACTAACAATGACAATGTCAATAAAAAATTCATAAAACTGTTCATGTTGACTTTGCCGGCATTCTTCTTCTTTCATTGTTCGAACGGAATCAGAGTTTGCTCATCTTGTTTTTCAAGTTTTCTCCAATTTTGTCCAGGAATTCAAAAGTATTGAGGTAGTCAGAGCGTGTAACACTGCAAAGAGAAGAAAAGTCATACAAACTTTGCGTACACTGAAAACAAAATTTGACCGCATAAATAAAAATCCAGGAGGTGTAACTTTTGACGATTATTTCACTATTTTTGGTTTGCATGTCAACTGCAAGTTATACTGCCAAAGCTTATTGAAATACCCAGTATTTAGTTTGTCAACACACTCTCTATGCATGTAAAGTGCAATGTCATTGTTCACATTTGATTCTAGTCCAGACCAGAATTAAAGGTATTCGGTCACCTGTTTTTTAACAGCCAATCACAGATTTTACGCGGATGACTGCTTTTTAGAAGTGCCCCACACGACAAGCCATAGCATACTTCGCAGCGTCATCTGCATGAGCTTTCATGGATCAAATATGAAGGACTGACAGCTACAGGTGTACGTGGTAGTACGCTAAGCCCCACCCCTTTACCACATATGGAATAGGCAAATTTATGGTGACCGTGTACCTTTGACTTGTCAGCAATGACAATGCAGTTCACACATGTGCACACTGAGTTTTCAAGCTGAATACTGCATATCTCAACATGCTTTTAGGGAGTAGAACAAGAAACTGTGGTTGACATTGAAACAAAAAAGTGAAAAAAATAATCAATATAGCTACGGGCCCCTTTTTAAGGACAACTCCGTGATGATTACAGTAATATTGTTTTTCTGTTCTTAACACTCTTCTTGCAAAGGCACATAGCCACAAAATTTGTCATGTGGTACTGAATATGGACGCCCATGTAAAGTTTGACAAGATATAAAAAAATATCTAATTAATCTTCCACAGTAAATTTTCACTGTGCAAGATTTAGTTTAGGTCAGTGCTAAATGACCTTGAGCACATAATATTTCAGTCATATAAAATACAGCGGTATTTCAAAGATGAGAACTGTAGACTTACTTGGGTAATCCTTTGATGCAAGCTGCCAAGTCCTTAGTCATGAAACCTGCTTCAATAGTCTCTATACAAGTGGCTTCAAGGTTTGTACAGAATTTAGCCAGGGCTTCGTTCTTGTCGAGTTGGCTCTGTGAGCAAGTCCCCGTGTCCACGCAAAGATGGAAGCTGCAGAATTGACATTGAACAGAAAATAGAACTGTTTGATCATTTGATGAAAGGGAAAATTGTAAATTTGTTAACACATGCAATCGGGTGTGAGACTTCATTTCATAGTATTGCAAGATCCATAGGAACAGGTTTGTTGACTTTGTTTTTACATTGCTACCATCAAGATTTCTCTCCATTCTCTGCTCAACATTGTGTTGCACTCTGGAAACGTTTGCGACAAAGTTTAGATGATAAGTGCTGGTATTTAATATGACCAAAAAACATGAGGGCATGGAATTCATTCACATGGTAGTAGTACCAAGTTTACACAGGACAAACCTATCTTTGAGGAGTTTATAATCATGAATTTGAATCAAGCTGAGATGATGAAAATATTATCTGAGTTATCATTGTTGTCCCTTTAAAGGTATACTGTCACCTGTTCCAATTTTGCCACAGTTACCATGGAAAGAGGAAATCTAACCAATCACAGATTTTAAGCAGGTGACTGCTTTTAAAAACAGCGCCCTTACATGGGCATTTGAATACCAAGGAATGCCCCTTTGACTATGTATGGGCATATTTAGATTACAGGTGACTGTATACCTTTAAGAAATATGCATTAATTGTCAGCAAACACATCTGAATGGCTTGGGAACCCTCACAACATTTCTACTGTCCTGTGATGTGATTGCCTTAGTTTGTTGGGATGGATGCAAGTCACATGACTTTGGAACTCTGGTAACCTCTACTTGCTCACCATCCTGAACAAAATACACTGACTTGGCATTGATAAAGACATTAGAAATCTCACCAATTGAGTTTGTTGATGTTTCCTTCCCTTGTTGATGGAACCTATAGTGTCTTGTAACGGTGCCGTGTGCTGCTTCAGCCTCCACTGTCTTGCCATCAGGACAGATCAACACACTTGTCATCATACCAAGCGAACCATATCCTGTAGGTATTGGAGAAAATCATTATTGGTAATAATTGAAGCAAAATTTGGAAAAAAGTAGATAATTGAGCTTCAAACCTAATTGCTAGTATTATTAAAGCATAACATGTTAAAAACGCAATCCAGTAGATGTCAACACAATCTCACTCATGGCCAAGGGTGGCATCTGTGAAGGAATATTGGAATACTGTGTTCTGTCTTCAACTCAATAACTCATTTATCAAGCCTGTTCATGCACTGTTTTCTAATCTTGCTTTTTCCGAGTAAAGTAAGAAACACCAACCTGAGACATATGTTGCCGTTATATCAAATCAAAACCCCTAGATCCAGGCCTGCTTGGTTTCTGTAGATTGGATTGAATAGTAGGAGAAATCTATTACTTACCCTGAGCAACTGAATCAGACTGAACATCACCGTCGTAGTTCTTGCACGCCCACACAAAGCCGCCTTCTGATTTCATGGCATACGCAACCATGTCGTCAATTAATCTGTGTTCGTACCACAGATTCTTGGCTTCAAACTGCTCTTTGTATTCCCTGCAATTAAATCAACAATTTTGTTAATTCTCCAAGCGTTTATGGATCTTCTTGATCACAACTTCCTATATCACTTTGTAATATTTGTGCCTGTTGTCATGAAATCAATATTCAAGTAAACTTTAACCAAACATTCATGATATATAGCTTGTATCCTTGAAATATGCAAAATTCTGACATAAAGGTACATGTAAGAGCTATAAATTGCCTTTTTCCTCATCACTGAAAGCACAACCGCTATATTCTGTGAATGTTTATATTGGTTTCAGCATGTTGAATTTCACAACCTGTTTTAAAGTACAGTTAATCCTAAGTTTGAAAGAGTATTTTCCATGAGTATGTCACATCATGAAAAGGACACGAACCATAACACACTCACTGTGTGAAGCCTGCACAGGAAACAACTACTTGTCATATATTTCCTGGAATATGTCTTTGAATCTGCCGTCATATTTCTTCAGGATTGTATTCTTAGTACTGTGGGAGAAAAAATTCAAATTTGTGAGAGAGAAAACTTAATTCACAATTATTCAACCCATCAATACATTGATTAAAAAGGATTACCAAAGAAATTGAACAAATTCATATTGTCTCTTGATTCATACCTGCAGACAAAACATGTTTGGTTAGGCTACAGCAAATTGACTTTTGTGATGCAAATTAGATGTACCATATCCCTGATAATGTAGTGAAAGTAACATTATATAATTGCCATTATTGCAGGTCATGCATGGAGCTACATAACAGGACTGCTTCCTGTATACTATATACTTTTAAATTTACGACTACAGCCTTTTAATCACATGAATCTACACAAATTATAATCCAGATAAAAATTATAACACATAAAAAATTACAACAAATAATTAAGCAAAGATTGATTTTGAAGATTAAAGAATTTATGGTCAGTCTCGCAACCATGAATGTGTTATTGCTTTGACAAGATAGCCTGGTGCTCTGTCGCTAAGCAGTGATTAATCTGAGACAGGTACATGTGCCTCCAAAGCAGATGTTTGGACTCAAATTTCTACAATTCTTATCTGATCTACCACTTGAGGGACTCATTTTAAAGCTCTTGGAGAAAGAAAAACTTTCACTGTCCACGATTAGTCTACCAAACTCGTGCACCATCTTAGTGTTTAGAAAATCCAAATTTAATTTTTCCCCATAGAGTTAACACAGGGATGGCGGCCATTTTGAATTTCAAATAGCACAAAATGTTGGGTAATTTGTTTTGCTAGTTCCAAACTTTGCACGGTTACCCACAATTTTTATTTGTGATTTTGAAAGAGCATGTTTGAAAGTTTCATTCAGGAAAGTCTGAGCAAAAGTTTAAGTCTTTCACTTTCGAGGCGCACACTATGACAAGATACCAGTACAGTATATGCTAGATGACACTCCTGGTATACATGACAACAGAAGTCACTTTTATGACAGTAATTCAAAGTTACTATACCACAATAATTTCTCATTACTAGAAAACAGCATTTACTCCATTTTGGGTATAGCACTGTGATGGATTGCTGTTTATATCATATCATTTCGACATTGAATGTAACATTTACTGAAGGATTTCAATTAATGTTGCTGGTAAGTTTTAATATGAGGACCATGCATGGCAGGTGCGATTGACTGCACTTTCAAAAGTGAGTGCACTGGAAAAAATTGAGCTTCAAAACAAAACAATATGACAAGTGTGGCCACTTTTTTTTTTCTCTGTAGCAACTTTTTATTTTCTTGTCCCTGTGGACTGTGTACACACACAATGACACACAGAATACCACTTTAGATGACATAGTGCCAACATTTTAACAGCTTAACTTAGCACAAACCCTATAAATTTGTACATTCCCTAAAAAGCAAAAAACAAACCGACAAGAGAAATTTAAAAACACATACAGCTTAATCAATTACAGGAGCTAAACAAATTCTAATTGTCAATTTTCAGCATTTTTTGGTTCAGATTTTCTGCAAGGCTAGCTGTTATAGAGCCAGCTCTTAGGATAGCTGTGCTTAGTAACTGTGGCATGTTGAGTCACAGACAGCAACAACAATTTAAATGGTCAATTTGTTAAAGTTAACTCCACACATGTGAACATGACTAGTAGTGTTAAATATATGTATTTATATGAGTAGACATGCTACAGACTCTAGAGAGATCCTTTTGGTTAGTCAAAATTTTTTTACTTAGGACATGCATGAGTATGGGGCTGATGCAAAGACATTCCCACAAATTCCTGAATCGACTCAAGGAACTCGTGAAATCAGAGGGCCCACTGATGACAAGTAAAGCTAAACGTCGCATTTTAACCCTTTTCCTACCAGACAGTATCACTTCCCCATCAGCCAAGTCAGGAAAAAGCGGTATTGAGCCAAAACATGACGTATTTTCACCCACTTGGCTTGGTCTGTTATAGCATCTTTAATCCAAAAAATCAAGTTTACAGTATTTATGTTTTCAACAGCCTTCAAATGTACAGTATTATGTTAAAATACACTATATGGAATATATTGTGTTTCATTAATTTTAACCATCTTGACCTGGTGGTGAAATATGGACTTGGCAGGAAAAGGGTTAAACATCTGATGCAGACTTTCGACAACTGGTTAAACAGTGTACATCAGCCCGCACTCTAGTATGGTCGTTTCTATTTTCCATTTTTATCCATTCTAGGAAAGACAAGTTTTGTCTTGCTTGACGGCCGTTTATTTTAAGGAATGAAATCTATTTACATATAAAGCCTTTGTCAAAACTTAACTGACGCGGAAAATTCCGACAATTCATTCAGAAATGAGTTTAAAAATACCGTCACTGTATCAATCATGCAGATAGCAGTAATATCAGGTTATGGCTTCTAGTTATGGTTTATCTGTTTATTGTTTTATGAACACCACTCAACAATTTTCATGTAATATGGAAGGAAACAAAATGAAGAGGCCAATAAAGTGATATCAGAACTTATCAATTTTGCCATTCAACTTTTAGATGAAAATATTGTCATCTGAATTGAACATTGGTCTTCTGAGGATGGCCCAGGCATGTATTTTTCTTGCCAATATTTCTGGCTATTGTACATGGAGAATGTTGCAATTTCTTGTGTTTGTCCTAAAGTGAAAAACTAAATAATGAATCTTTTCAAACTTATTGTTGACCATATATGATGTGAATGTCATGTAAAATATTGCTGTAGCATATTAAACTCAGGTTCAGTGTGAGAGAGCGCCTCATCGGTTCAAACGTACATGTCTGGTAGCTGTATTTTATCTTTTGTTCCTAATGGTAATTTGTACATTTCAGTGGAAAAGAATAATCTTAGTGTGATGTTGAAATAAACTTTGAACAGTAAATGAATAGTTATCACTGGGTACTTCCAAAAACCTTTAAAACCCAGTAACTACCAGAAATTACATCATTGTTATTTTGTTCTGCACACTCAGATGAAGGTATGGTCTAATATTTTAAGATTCTGACCAATGCATACTGCCCATGTAAGAGTAAATATGAAAATTAAACAAAATTCATGAAATAATGCCATAAAGACTGCAAATATTCTCACTTTCGCGATACGACAATACACATGTCATTTAAGGCTATTGTCTGGGCTATTTTAAAACACTAACCGTGTAGTACCTTGTTTTCAGAGTTTGCCATCTTTTTGTTGCAGTAGATGGTAAAATGCAGTGCAGGGGAAAACCGGATATTCGGTTGGCATGGCGACAATTTCAGGGTTAAAAATATGAGGAAATTTGTGGCAAAGATATCTATTGAACTAAAAGTCATACAACAACCGAATTTTTTCTGTAGCATTCAGATGTATATGTATTACAATATGAACCTAAATCTATGACTGTATAAGATGTCAATATAATTAAATCATAGTCATCTCGGTAAGATTGAAAAATTAATAAATGTCACAACTTTCCGTCAAGTTTCTACTATGACATGATTGGATGACCTTGTTTTTTGAGATTTATTTTGTAAAGTATTTAATTTCACATATGTTGGCTGATTTTCATTGCATTCCAACCATTCTTTCAAGAGTTATTACTGCCACAAGAAACGAATGCAGTACAAAACACAATTGTTAGGAGTATTGGATTGAAATGTTTACAACATAAAGGTGATACTCATATTTCATGCAGAGTTTACGACCTCAAAATAGGGTAGTGGACAAGTTTAAATTGTCAGTTAGAATTCTATTTACAAAAGCCTGGTTGTAATTGCTTTCTAAGTGAAAAATGAACTGTTAATTATAAAAAAACCATTGATTTTATAATCAGCATGATAATGAAATTCATGTGAGATTCTTTACTGTTATGTATATGGACACCATAACGTCTAATATGGTTTGTTTTCTGGTTTAATTGCTATACCTGAATGAAAATCTTCATATGCCTTACAGTAATATCCACACAAAATATAAAACAGAATCATTTGTTGCAAATTTCTTCCCGATTACTCATTGATCTGGCTTTTTTAGACTGCAATTAGTCTCAAACTCACAATTTCCACAACGCCATATTTTTACCTCTGAAAAAGCTGCTTCAATAAGCAAGCAAATGGTCACTACTTCATACATGATGCCATAACTCAACAAAGTTTTTAGGCAACCAAAATAGCGATTTACCTGTTTGAATATATAATTAGACTAAATAAAATTTGACCAGGGGTCAGTGGGAAAAAAACGCGATTTTTCTCGATTTTAGTTAATATTTTTTGAAGAATGATATAGCTTATTTGAAAGTATACATGTCGAGGGTGACAATGAAGGAAAAAAATAAAATTTGATTTTTTGAGCATTTTGACCGACATTAGCCCAGACGATGGCCTTAATACATCAATCTGCAAATTGATTGATAAATCAAACGCAATGTATGCATAGAACCAGTGGAACAAAGCTATGATAAGGCGCACATTGAACTCAGTGGACTCTGTCCAAAGTCCGTTTATGTATGAGACAGAGACTGACCAATACCTGGATCACAGTTTATGACAGAATTAGAAATGCAGCAGATATCTCACCTGAGGTAGAGGGGATAGCCTCTATCCAGAGTGTATGCCATACAGCTGTGGGCAAAGTCTTTGATTGATGCGTCTGTGTTATACATGCCCATGGCTACTCCGCCACTGTTTTTGAAATCATAGACAGTGTAAGTGATGGGTTCACCACCATTGGATGGAGTAAATTTCAACTCCAGCTGCCCGGGACCGGGAACTACAAAGTCTGTGGCTTTGTACTGTCAATGAAACAAGAGAAGATGTAGATGTTGATACACATAAACACGTTAGATGTTAATTTTGCACACAATATTGAGATTGGACAAAAATAATTATTGCATCAAGAACAAAGTTTTAAAGGGCAAACACCCGTACCTTTTGACGATTTATTTACTATTCTTGGTTTTAACATCAACTACAGAGTTTCTTTTCCTACTGCCAAATGCATGTTGGGAAACACTGTATTTGACTACAACTCAGCCTGTACATGTGTAAACTGCATTGTTATTGTTGACAAGTGAATTCTTGTCCAGACTAGAATCAAAGTCCACACACACAGACTCGACTGTGTTGACAAGACAAATAGTGAGTGTTTCAACATGCTTTTGGGAGGAGAACAAGAACTTGTAATTGACATACAAAACAAAATTAAAATAGAGACAAAAATCATCAACAGTTACAGCTACTGGCCTTTTAATACATGTGTCAGCGATACAGTCATTGTAACTTTTGATGAATTGTTTTATTTTTCTTGTTATATTCCTGGTTATTATACATCAGAGCTTCTGCTTGGAGCAACAGAAAGCGGAAAGGAATAAATGACTATGTGTAGCAATATTTCTCAAAGTGGGTGTAGGTATTGATTTTCTCTGCAGAATAAGAAACAAATTCCACCTATGACATTCACCTTGACCTTTCAACACTCTACAGAGACATGAACTGATATAAATCATGAAATAAATTTTTACTTCTCTCTTTTTAATGTTATTACAGGAAACCCAAGTCAGTAACACACCTTACTATCATTCATCTTATGAATGAAAGTAGGGATAAAATTTGAATGTTCATCTTGATCCGAGTTGCACCCACCTGGTCTGCGTGTGCATGACGACCAATCACGATTGGTTTTTCCCAGCCTGGTACAAGTCTGGGAATATTTTTGCATATGATTGCCTCCCTGAAGACAGTACCCCCTAGGATGTTACGAATTGTTCCGTTAGGCGACTTCCACATCTTTTTCAATTTAAATTCTGGGGGAAAAAATCAGGAAAAAGCTACATGAATTTGAAGAGTATTGTCAGTGTTAAGGAAAGCAAGTATCGATGAGTTAGATTTTTCCCTTTTAGATTCCTGTATTAGATACAGCAAGAGCATGGTTAATGCTGTATTAAAGAAATAACTTTTATGCCTATCTCTCTCTCTCTCTCTCTCTCTCTCTCTCTCTCCCTTCCCCCACTCCCCCAATAAATGCTCTTCAGCTGAACTTGGAGATCTAAAAATAATGTTAAGTTTAAAAAAGATATTCATCATCACATGAAAAATTGACTGTAAACATGAAAAAACACTTGAATTTGCATCTGTGACATGGTTGACATTGTGCTCTCTTGTTTGTTAGCATTTGGACACAATTAAAATGTAATAATCGGCAATGATTTGACATTAGGTATTTCTCTCAGATAAATCACAGATGAAAGATTAACGTAATCAGTTGGAAGAAAATAGGTAATGTGGTACTTTTAACATGTCTCTCCCAATTTTGTCTTCATAAGTGAACAAAATTAGATTTGTAATTTCATTTCAATTCTCATGGTAGTACTGAAATCACCGTAACGGATTTTTTTCAGACTGGGCATTACAATTAACTGTTCAAATTTCTACCGGTACACTTAAGCTATTATACCTTTCTCAAAAGGTTGACTTGAATACCTCAATTGGTACACAGTATTTTCATTTTCTGCTTGAATGAAGATTATGCGTCAGAGTTGTCAAGGTAACGCAGCAATCAGAAAGTCAGAAAATTAATGAATAATTAGAGCATGCCTGAATGGCAAAAGGTAATTTGGAAATATTAAATGTGAATAAACCTATCAAGTAATCGTCCTTCACTTTCTGGGGAGGGTTGGAGGGATTTCAAAATTCTGTATTGAAGGATGGGTGTAGTGTGAGTTACCATAACATTTAGATATCAGTGTTTTGGGAACAAGCTTGCATAACGTTATCATGTATGTCAAGGTCATTGACCTTGAAAACAGTGGATAACCCTTACCTTCCACTCTCTTTTCGTCTGGTGTGATGGTGGCGCACTTTATGCCTACATTGCACTTTTTGATTGCTTCAGCGGCATCGATAGTCACTGTAATGAAACATGATGTGTTGTTTTCTTAAAGGATTTATGACCTAGGCAATATGGTTACAACAAGACTATGTGTAATTTGGAAATTGATCCTACACACTGGGCAAACAAAAACATGTGACACTGATGTTGCACAGCCTTATCACTCAGCCCATAGACCCTCAAGGGTCTATGCTCCACCTTATCTTATTGGCTTGGTTATTTTGAAATGAAAAGAAATGTGTTGTAACACATTCTGGGTCAGAGACCAGTCACAAAAAATTGCCATAAGATTTTTAAACCCAGCTGAAGTATTTGCTTTACATTGGGAAAATGATGACACATTCAACACTTTTTGTGTGTACACCTATTCAATTACATGAAACGCAAGAGGTTTTCCATGTGATAAAGTCATCAATATTGACAGCAAAGTTCAAAGGTGACAGGATCACACTGTGACACATGCAAATCACCTTGTGATTCTTGATGACATTTGAATAAAAAAAGCAATTCCAGGGTTTAAAGAAATTAAATCAACAATCATGTTGACCATTTCTTTATGGATTTATTAAGAATTTTTTTGGTAAAACAGTTGTCATAAACCTGTTTGTTGGTGCACTAATTTCTCAGTTTCATGATTGATACAAATTTCAAATCCCATTGAGGACTCTGAATCACAACACTTAACTGTACAGCTGATTAGAACTGCGCCGTTTTTAGAACCTGATAAAATTGCTGCATTATCAATAATGTTCAATAATATACTAAACAATTTTAATACAGGTATTTTTGACACCATTAGGAATTTCAGACACCACACTGTATTGAATATATGGTTTTAATATTTGCATAAATCTGCCCACAAGTTGATAGTTTCCGGATATTACAATCACAACAACTGTAAAAATCTGCTGGTAGAGACAATTTCCTGCACAAGTGATTGAGTTACATATATATTTATAGCTATATTACTTAAACATGAATTAAAAGAATCATAAAGGCATAAAAAGTTTTACTTTTGATATGTGCTTCTATGTGGTAACATAAAGCAAACAACTCAATTCTACAAGTCTACGTTTCACAACGGATGTGTGCCATCAAATATGGATTAATTATTGGAAACATATGGTGTATACACTGTAATAAAAGGTTGAGGCATTACAATATTAAACTGACTATCAACAGGCTGCCAAAATCTTATAGACCAGAGTTACCCTGAACAAGTTTGCAGACTACATGAAAAAAAGGGAAGTAAATATCATGTACAGATTTTATGTACTAAATTTTTGCAATAAAGTGATTCTTACTGCCAATCCAGAGTTGATACTTGATGACTTGCAAGTACACTTTTTATTATTTTGATATTACATCATCCTGATACCTTAAAATTATCCAATATATTTTTCATTTTTAAAATTTATTCCTAAATTTGTCCTGATAAATTTTCACATTGGTTTTGGTGTGCAAATGTTTTCATAAATATGCAAATTGCATGAAAACACTGCTGTCTGTAGGATAATCCACTAGCTGTCACATGCCTTGTTTTGATTGATGGGACTTCAAATCAACAGCTGTTGTTGATGAAAATGAAAAAAATTCCATCAGATTTTCGGAGGCTGATAATGTACCGAATATCACTATGGTTACCTTGGTCATTGGTGGCATCTCTGTGTTCAATTCCCAAATCAAAACTCTGGACCTCAAGGTCAACATACGGAAATATCAGTTTTTCCTTTATGAGTTCCCAGATGATCCTAAATAAAAAAAACAGGGAAAAATCCTTAAGTTATTAAATTTTCTGGTTTTGAAAAATGTATGGTTCACAGAGATAGGTGATTCTAACCACGACAGTAACTGTATAAGGCCTGTAGCCGGTACGAAACACACAGTCCTGCCACGCAGAGCTACACAGTAACATGTGTGACCATCACAGTGAGCTTATTGGGCAAAGTTCAAATGTTACAGATGATTTTGAATAATTCATTTTAAATTTATTTGTACAAAGCACTGCTCTACAAGAGTCTTCAAATGTTAATATCTATTGTAAACACTTTCAAACATCTTATGATAATAATATAAATTAGATTTAATTAAATTAATATTTTAAAACATCTACATGTATAGCTTATCTTAAAATATGTATAATACAATAAACGGATAGATCAGAAAAAAATGATTACACACACACACTAAAAAGAAAATAACATGTAATGCAATTGAATGTATTGTAGATGAGTAAAATACACTGTAACAAGAAACTACTCTTTATTTTGATTATCCTTAATGCTTAAAGACACAGATTGAATACAGGAAAGACACAGATTGAATATTTTTGTCAAAAATGAAAAGATATGTCCACTGCTTTCTGAAAGAAAAGAGGATGATTATGGGATCTGCTGTGAAGTTGACTGGAATCCAGGAGAGAAGCTCATCCATGGAAAGCCTCAGGGTTGGTCTGAATCACACAAAAAAATTACACACATATTTTCCAAAAATAGCTACATCAAACACTTAAATCTCAGCCTGGTGTAGTCTGTTTGAAGTTTGACTAAACTGTGCTTTCGTCTGCAATCAGGGGAAACTGTTGATGTCATCGCATGTACATGTAAGATTAATGTCTGATATTTTGTATCACATATCACTGTCATGTGTGTATCTTTTGACAAAATTAAAATCAATGATTGAAACTTCAATGTTTCCACAGCAATAAAAAAATATTACAAGTACACTAAGAATTGTGTTTTAACCTTTAGCAGCAACAGAAAATAAAAAGAAATACAGAAACTTTTGGTCCGATAAGTCAGTGATTGTACTGAGATTGTGTTGCTGTAGTCTTTCAAAGTATCGATTGAAGTTTAAAGCATTGATATAGCTTTCAATCAGTGTTATTGATTGTCAAATTTTAAGAGTTGCATCCTCTATGAAAACCTTGGCAAAATATTGTGAGAACTTTGAAAGACTATGCATATAAATGATTAACTTTGTGATTAATGCTCTGTCTCCTTGTAGGTGTCTTATACTGCTTTGAAAACAATCAATGAAGATTTACAAAGATGTAGAAATTTGAATAGTTGCTAAACAATGTTTGACCTTGTTTAAGGTGTATGTTTAGGCATAAAAAATATTGTGTTTCTGTGGACATGGCCTACCGAAAGGTTAGTCAGAAACTTTTTTTATATTTTCATTTTTGATAGGTGTGACCCATCAAAATTTGGCGAAATCATGCATGATTTTTGAAAATGCGAAGTATTAGAGTAGGAGTGATTTAAATAGGGAAGGTCGGGTTACCAGAAACAATTTTTTTATTTGGCTTTATTTGTTGTAGTTGATGCTGGTACATGTATGGACAGATATAGAATAGATGCAAATTATATGAACAACTGATGTTACATGTCACATGTGACCTATGACCTTGTAAGCTCCTATTATTGTGGTCATTTGTCACATCAGCAATACTTTATTTTTTGAAAAAAAGGGGAGAAATTCCATCTGATAGCTAATGTATGACCAAACAAACAGGGCAAACATGGCCATCACCATTATCAATGTTTTAATAGAACAATAATGTGACATTTATTTTGCATTTTATTCTGCTGAAAAAGGCAATATCACCTTTAAGTTTTCAGAACTTGGTTGTCATTTTTTTGCTGGAAATCGATATACATCTACTAATGTCTATTATTTATTCAAAATCATGCCACTAATTATGTTACAAAATTACCAGACTATTTGCATCTGCTGTGTTTTCAGCCAGCATACATTTTGACAACTGACCATTGACATTTTGCGAGGCAGGACGAGTAATTTGCTCAATTTTCCTGTTGTTTGGTTTGTATTGTGATGACACAAGTCAGTAAGGTAAATCTAGGCATAGACTTGGCTCATAGCGTGAAGAGTAACAAAATAACAGATCATACAATAAAAAAGATCCAAAATTATATCAAAATTGCAGATTTTTGTTCCCTCAGCAACATCAACACCTGATTTTTCCCCATTATTCAATTGTTTGCATGTTTTATTGATGAGATGTTTATTTCAAAATAATTTATAAACATAATGCTGACATACATTGGTATTACACTAATCCTATTTTAACCATTATTTGAGTAAATTTACTGGTGCTGGTAGACGTACACGCTGTGACAAAATGATTCAAAGTTTGTGTACAGATCATTACCGATGTTCTATAAAGCAGGCAGGAAAGGGAGATGTAATAGAAGTGTGAACTTTAGACAGAATACAGTTGGCGGTAAGATTCTCAAATCAAATCAAAATATTTTCTCAAATTTGTAACAATAAATCATGCAAAAAATGCATACAGCTGTAAATATTATTTGCAAATGATGTGAGGAGCAATGTCTTAATTTAGTTAATTGATATTAGATATTAGCATCTATTGAAAACATTCAAAAATTAAATTATATCTGTTTGAGTTTGGATTCTTCAAAGTTGAACACCAAGAGTGTACATTAAAGCCCCCACTCAATTATCAGATTTATCTAATATACAGATTATTTACTTGATGAAATATTCAATGGAAAACAAAAGAATGACAAACTGTTAATGAGCTATTGACACATTCGCTAATGGGAGAACCTGGGATTGAGAAGGGCGCCTTTAAACAGACATTGAACAATCTGTTTTACGGTAACATTTTGTTATGATGTTAATTATCTAAAGCTGACTCATTGATTTAAAAGTTTTACATTGTTTGAGTTTCGATGACAATTATTCTTTCAACAATTCCATTACAATGATAAAATTGTTTGACCCCTTTCATCACTGAGCCAGGAACAATTCCTATACGCATAGGGCTTCCAGTTACATCATTTTCAATGGGCGAGGTCAGACCTTTGTGTCGGACAATGGAGATCAAAGATTCTGAACTAAATTGTGACTCAGACACCCTGTTATTACATCATCAGTGGTCAGACCACTTTTTCTTAACCTTTCCTGACCTAAACCGTACTCTTGCACTGATAAAAGTTGTTTTTTTCTTTGGTACAGTGGGTGTCTGGCATACATAGCCAAAATGTAGGTGAAAGTGTCCTGATGGAATACTTGTTAGATGGATAGAAACATTAGTTACAATAATACTATGGTGGGTGTCTTAATGCCATTTGAATATAAGAATTAGACCTCAGACATGTCATGAAGACCGCAGATCAAGAGAAAACAGTCTTAAATTTCCACATGGTTTGGTATCCTCTCATCTAGGTCACTGAGATTATGGAACTCTTGAAGTATGTTGAAAACTTTTAAATGCCAGGCTGAGTCCACCTTTGGACTTTTTGACTTCGTTTCATTATAGATCTCAATACATCTGAATGTGATAGATGAAGTCAGAAATCACGTGTCATTGGACGACTGATGACAGTTCTGGCATGCGCAGCTAGAGAACAGACTCCAAACATGACAGCCAGACAGTGGAAACGTCAAACTCACTGAGTTGGTGGAATTTGGTATTTTAATTCATTTTGATGGGGCAAGGGCAGATTTTGAACTCGAATACAGTCCTAGAAAGGCATCTTACGACACAAAATGTTCAAGCCCTGGTTCTTATACTAGTGCTGAATTTGATGTACTTTAAGATTGTATCAATCTGAATATATGGTTTATTCACAGACGTACTTTCTGTACTGGTAATCTGTGATCTACATTGTAGTAATTCTGCCATAAAACATCCATGGTACAGAATGATCATAATTTTGCAGGATAACAGCCTGCAGCAACATCAAAGGGTGAACTGACCTTTAAGTCTCATACTGGAACAGTTGTACTTTGATCTGTCTGATCATGCACCTCGACCTGCTCTAAGTTAGATGAACTGATAAAGCTAGGTTTAAAGGACAGTTTGACTTTGATAGTACTGACTCCTCGGTAATGCCTATGCAAATAGCTTGTGGTATCCACTCCCCAGGCAGGTTCAGATATACCACAGGGTGTTGTCTAAATGTCCGTCCCCAGGGGTGGGTAGGTGTTTCGTTGTATCGCTAATAAAGATATATTCTACCAACCTTTGGTGTTTCGGTCTTAACTTAGCACTGCCCTTGACAATCTTGCGTATACGTTTTATCAACATGCTGCGTCTATTATCTGATGAGTTTGAGTGCCTAATTAGCCAAAGTAATCAAGGGTAAATTACTAATCTGTGGACGCTCTCACCAGATTATCACCGGATTAAATTTGACAAAATCAATAACGAACGCACCAGCAAGGTATAACTGAAGAAAGGGCTGAAACTCTCAAAAGCCGTGTCCACAGAAATCTACTTCACAATAACATTTCCTAATTTTTCGAACGTCAACAGTTTTCGGACATGTTTAAACGGGGACAAGCCAATTTATGCCTTCGTCGGTTGCTTCTTTGAGCTGTAGAACGCTAATCGAAGCGGTGGAGTCAGTGTCCCGATGTGGTCCGTCAGACCGGAAGCCGGAACTACAAACCTTTAACCTTAGAAATGTTTACTTTAAGCCCACATGATCGATAGAGGTAAACAAATTAGCCAACATGCTTTGGAATCTACGGTAAAGCTCATCGGTGTTTCTAAATACGGACATGACAATCTATATGTGTTTTTGACTACAGCCGGTCATCGTTTGCGGGAGGAAACTCGCCGCTTGTGACATAAAAACTGACTAGTCGGCAAAAGTATTTTCATGCCTTATATATGCTTATTCGTTTCAAGACGAGATGAAAGCTGCGAAGACAAATTGGGAGCATAGTAATACTCAACCAGGTTGATCTATACGTTTATGGGGAGATATTGATGTCACAGTCTTGTCGAACGAAAACGGGGATGTTTAGGTCATAGCAAAGACGATAAATCAGTCAGCTAAATAAAACGAATTTTTTGGACACCATATCTTTTTATGTCAGTTTTTGAACCCGCGTGAAACCCTGCGTAACAATGTAATAACTATATATAATCAAACCTTTTGGACATATCTTTTTATGTCAGCGTTTTGACACGCTTTAGAAATGCATGATATAGCATACTGTATATGTCTGACTGTCGGGGAAACACTTCTTGCGCCGCTGTCGGACTCAGTCGCGCGATCACGGTGTTTTTCCCCGTCTTTCCCTTGCACATTCGCTTTACCAAAAATGTGTTTTTTGTATAAAAACCGCAGCTTTACAGTTAAGGATGTTAGACTTCGAAGTTTATGTAATCCATCATCATATGGCCACTGGCTCGCCTTTGCATGTTATGTAGGACTTTGCTTGGAGTTCACTACCATTTGACCATGGATGTAAAAAATGACGTAGGCTTCGTCGACTGATAGAATGGAATAACAGACAGATGTGTACATCGACACAAATGCGAATGCACTGCTTTGCGCCTCCGTCGGACTCAGTTGTTCTGTCTTTCCCTTGCACGTCAGCTTTCTCGAAAATGTGTGTTTTGTATAAAAACAACTTTACAGTGAAGGATGTGATCCCTCGAAGTTACTAATACACTTGTCGATTTGATATGCGAAGACACACTGACGACCAGTTATTTATTAGTTCTCAAATCTGGTGAAAATCATTCCGCGACACTAATCGATTATATGTCTTTTGGAGAACGTCCTAAGAACCTGACATGACCCTTGTTTGATGCGTTAGATAGTTGAGTATAAGGATTGATAAAATAATGTATCAAAATATACACAGATTCACGCGACTGCACTATCATATTCTTGGCAGCTCAATGACGTTTATGGCCGAGAGGGCGGGAGTCTCGGACCATGGAGGTAGTAGAGAAGGAGTCTCTACTACCTCCATGCTCGGACTAAAGGGAGCATAAGCAGTATTCAGTACATTGCATGCTTTACATGCAAAATCCGGCTTTGACTAATGTTCCCGTCCTGTTTCCGAGCATACCTTTCGAGCTGCGTAGCTAGTAATGTTGAAGTCAAGATATCCGAATCGTTCGTGTTCGAAATGCTTCTTGATTTGCAGAGAGAACACTCGACCTTCTTGTTTGTGTTTTAACTTAGCACATGGGGTCAATTGAAAAATTCAAAGCAAAATACCGCGGTGTATAAATTCTGCAGGCATGTAGTCACCAACCCACAACACTGCTTGTACTGCTGAGCACACAATCGGTCGTATGTAAAACATGCCTTTTGTTATTTGAAAAAAAAAAGACTAATAAAAAAGTGTACGTATTGCAAGAACGCGGTTGATAAACTGGACAAGTTGAAGGCGAGCTCGAACGTCGAGTTAATGATGAAGTCTTTTCCGTTCTTGTTCTCGACTAACACGGAATTGTTCAATATACCCGTCAAGTCTGATTCAGTTCGATGCGGTGTTTGGCACGTCGACCATTACGCGTCGTTTTTGCCGGGCCAGCAGGAAGAGTGTAAACACATCTCCGATACGTTACCAAGGTGTGTTGAACACATACCACGCATTCCTGGGATGTCCTCCTTTCCGTTTACAAATGCATATTCAAGTTTGTTGTGCCTTCTGTTTGTTTCTGAATACATGAATATAAAGTGTCCACTAGTTTTACGGACCACCTCTGGACACGGCTTTTGAAAGTTTCAGCCCTTTCTTCAGTTATACCTTGCTGGTGCGTTCGTTATTGACTTTGTCAAATTTAATCTGGTGATAATCTGGTGAGAGCGTCCACAGATTAGTAATTTACCCTTGATTACTTTGGCTAATTAGGCACTCAAACTCATCAGATAATAGACGCAGCATGTTGATAAAACGTATACGCAAGATTGTCAAGGGCAGTGCTAAGTTAAGACCGAAACACCAAAGGTTGGTAGAATATATCTTTATTAGCGATACAACGAAACACCTACCCACCCCTGGGGACGGACATTTAGACAACACCCTGTGGATATACATGCACTTGCACAAAAACGGTTTATAATATGGTCATGTGTGAATGATTGTGTAGTCATTTTGAGTATATTTGTAACATTATGAAACCCTTACTTTGTTATAAATTATTATTTAGGTTGTTAAAGTACGGTGTACAAACAACATGTTATCTAGTATAGTATTCCTGTCTAGGAAACTGGTACAGCATGTCCCTTTATTTAGTGTACCGTAATTGCATGTATATTAATTGCTGAAAATAACACAATCAGTGTGACTCTGCAAAACGTAGTTGGGGTTGTAAGAGGCAGTCAAGCTATTTTCATCCAGGTTGATAGAAAGGGGTTCACCCGCATGCCATCAACTTCATTTCATTTGGGATGTGTAAAAAAAGAAAAAAAAAGGAAAAAAAAAAAAAGAAAGAAAGGGACCATTCAACCAAAAAGCTAGACTGGCCCAAGTCAATTGGCTTGTCTGGGCAGCAGTGTGGGCAATTCTGTTCACACATCTAGGCAACGGCCTATCACCATGGCCTATCACCATGGAGGTACTGTGTGCCTCCATGCTATCACAAACTCAACAGTCTGCTGAAGTTTGTTCCTTCAATTTACCCTGTTTTGATATTTATGTGCCGACACACTTGGAGTAAATCCACCTAAAAGCAAGCATTAGCAGATGGCAAGAATTATTTAAAATCCTTTGTGCAAAAATATAATTTTGGAATAGTCTGTGTGTGGTCTGTATATTGTCACTGCCTGCAAATATTGTCTTTTTAGTGATACAATGACATCATAAATCCTGAAATTCACACTTCAAGGTGTTAATTCCTGCAAGGCAAACAGGTTTACAACAGAACACTCTCTGTCAAGGGCATTCATGATTCACCTGTGACCTTTTGATGCTCAAATTTGAGAAAATGTTGCAACGATTGCACCTGTAGTAACATTGAAAATTACAGCGATGAGCCATAGACAGTTGTATTTCAAAAAATAATTTAAGACTGCAATTTATAAAATGGGTAAAAAAATTGGGATGAATTGAGGTTGCATACAGACTACCTCCATTTTCATGTTAGGATAGGATAAAGGATAGGATGTTCTCTTTATGTTCTCTTTACTTGTAAAAAACTGTAACATCAACATATGAGACAAACACTAGATTACTTTGTACTTCTTATAATACATGTAATTTGCAATGGCTGTGTGCAGATAAATGCTGCTGAGTCCGTGTGAATGGTTACGCTCTATTTACGAAGCCCTGGATTATTGGCCACCAAGTTTGGAACTTAAAAGTCAAAGGTCGTTATGCTAATAAGCAAACACACATGGATAAGCTGACAGCTTCGCCGAGTGGAAGCTGAAGCCGACGACGCATGGAAATTTCCGTCGTTGGTGCCCTCCTTGCATACGTTAAAATCATATAAATTGAGCAAGATTCACAAAATGTTATTGCAATTTTGCAAAGTCTCATTATCTGACACAATAAATGTAAGATATAATCCTAAGTTTACTCGATGAAATCATAAAACCAAATAGACGGGGACCAAGGACGGGAAACACCACTAGCACTGGCCGCCGCACTGTGCGCGTTCAGAGGGTATTTACGCCCTACATACAAAGTAGCATGACGCGGTTGCAATCGGTATGAATTCCCGTGCAATTTTATCTCGAAATTGTATATCGGTCGCCGGTTTGCAAGATTAAATCGTTACATCAGTCATCACTTGCAAACAGCAGATTCGTTGGACACGGTACAAGTTACAACGGACGTACAAATCATGCAAGACCCGGACGCGCAAGGAGCATCCTTCTCGCTCACCGCAAACCTTGACGACGCGAAACCGGCAGACGCGTGACCGCTGCGCCGTTAGCTCGCTCGCTGTGCTTCATTTCACGACTTCAACAAAAACCAGGCCTTAAACCTTACCCCTGACCATGATCATATAGTTTACAAAGTTAGCTGATGTTCTCATGTCTTTCAAAAAGTGGGCTCCGTGTACGAAACCTGCTCTGCAGTAAAGTGCGTCTCAAATAAAATGGGATGGGCCAAATTATATGCGAAACCAAAAGTTGGGATAACGAGAAACAAATCGGTAAGAGGAAGATGTACCGTACACATAGCAGAAACTGCACACTCTTACTGTTGTTGCGTTTTGAAAAGGAAATTCTGAGTACGTGTTTTGTCTAAAAATAATGAACAGCGACAAACGGAATTTAAGTTCAACAAGCAAACATTCCATGTACTGTAGTTCACCTACCTTGTCATCTCATCACCCTTCATTTCCACGACAATTCC
The DNA here is from genome assembly GCF_041260155.1 of Ptychodera flava. Classification (NCBI taxonomy): domain Eukaryota; kingdom Metazoa; phylum Hemichordata; class Enteropneusta; family Ptychoderidae; genus Ptychodera; species Ptychodera flava. The sequence continues at coordinate 38,928,750 of NC_091936.1, forward strand.
TCCTGAGGAAAAAAATCAGAGAAATGGGATCAGATTCTTAAATGCTTACGTGATTATTTTTATGAAAGCTCTGAAACAAAATCTTATCAAACTTGCCTTGGATCTTTGACATCGTTTTGCCGGATATTGTTCTGAAAAATCGGCAGACAAGGGAGACGTTAACACGAACGTTGCCTACGTTGCAGTTGCACTGAGTGTACTATACGTAACTCATTCACTGGCAAGTCATTCACAGATTGAATCAGTCTGCACGATGACCGGGCTTTTCCGGTACCATTGCATGACGGGTAATATAGGCAAGAATGGCGTCTTTCAGTGGCGTCATTGAAAGTAAACAAAAGCCAGCAATATCGCCAAAATAAAGACGCGGTTTTCTCATAAACTGAGATATATTTTCACTGTTTTTGAGATGGTAAGTGTCGGCTATAGGTCTGAAGAATATTGTCGACAAATGTTTTGGCAATATACATATTTTAAAATATAATTTCATCACTTTTCAATTGGATAGCTAAAATGACTTGATTTTGAACGAACTCAACTTTCAAAATTTGTAATTTTGGTCTAAAGACACAATCGCCAAACTATGCCGATTAACGTACCCCATTGTCAATGTAAACGTAAAATAAAGTCATCTGGTTCACTAGGCACGCGATCGTCGGCAGAAATGGAGCGAATTCACGTGTGTGAATATACGGCAAAATATGAAAATTTTGTAAATTTTGTGGCATAATCCTGCTGTTGAGGACGACGCTGCTTGAAAAAGGCTACAAGTGTCACTTTTAGCATAGCTTCCACAATACAGTAAACGGGTGCTAAAGTCCCGCCCGCTCGGCTGGTGACCTCACTGCACCCAGAAATGGAAGGTACATTTTCTATGGGGTTGACAGGACCTCTCTTTGAAACTTTGTAATTTTTGGTCTAAAAATCATGTAGACAATTTAGTATGAAAAGTAAGGCCTTTAGGTATTACTAATTGTTTAAAAATGATTAATCATTACTGTGGTTCATCAAAATGTGTTCTAAGCACTGTTAACTTTTGAGCGAAACAATGAAAAACCCTAAAATTTTCAAGCCGATTATGTTCCACCTAAGTACCGTCAGACTAATGCAAACCTCTCCAATCGGCAATGGTTTACTCCTGGCAACATACAGCTTCATATTACTCATCGGGGGCTTGCCCCCTCGTCGGTAATTGCTCTGATTGACACGATTGCGAGTAACTTGCAGTGAAAACCATTGATTGACACATGTCAAATCCAAGTCGTAAGGGCGCGAAGCGCGGTACTAGCCAATCCCTTACACTTTCTTGAATGCAGCTGAGCTGACTGTTATTGCCCTCAAAGTATGACTCATCAGCTATGCCTTAATAAGGTAAAATAGGCGTAGATAATCAAGAAAACCCAGGCTAACGACGTGGCGGGAAAATCGCATATGTTGTAAACAAATGCTCATGAATAGTATCACATGACATCTCAAAGCTGCGCCTATTGGTTGAATGGCTAGACATAATGAGGTCATGCATATGAGCTGTCGTGTATTACTCGCTTGTGCGTGCTCATTCCATCGGCGAGCCACTCGAAATGCACGAAACTTGCACAATACGGAATAACTTGTCGGCGTATGAGTGCATTTTCTGTAGTAGAGGTTGCTAATTACAACTGCATTCAGAGGTAACTTTTGGTAGCCCGTATTTGTTGAAAAGATCCAGACAACTAAATTTCTGTCGATCTCACAACTGGTCTACGTCTGCGATCGCAGGCAGTGTTGCAAGTGTTCGATCAAAGGGTCATACTGCTGCCCGTCACTGCCCGACAGGCAATTTACCTTCCAATGTGTGTAATTAGTCGATATCTCTGTACCACAGCCCATTACTCTCTGTAAAACCAAACAAAATAATAGTCCTAGCGGTCGATTTTCCAGCGAGTGTCAACGATCATCTGTGGTATGCCCATGCAACGATGATCGTATCCAGTATCCACACACTGCCCGTCAGGAAATTATATTGATGACAGCTTTGAGACAGGATTCAGTCATTGTGAGTAAAAACAGACTCATATAGTTTGTAGCTTTCTATAAATGTGGCAGTACTCTTTTGGGGCTGGTACACATCAGCAGGGGCTAAACAGCAGCTCTTTGCCGTGGTGTTTAGACATCGAATCTTGACAGTACGGCATGCAGTCGACGGGTAGTTGGACCGGTCGGGAAGTTCATGTGATCGCTATATTTAGACCTTTCAATCTAGGTTCGTTCCAGCAAAGCCATTTTTGTACCTATCTTTATTTCTACTCTAGAAAGATAATTAGCTTTAAATTTGATCCGTAACTTAAGAACCGTGTGAGTTTCTTGTTTTGATGTTATAGCATCGACAGCGGTCAACTCTCGTCGAAGTGTCAACCATTTATGCGCAGGGTGGGAAATTTAACTGTCATAGAACACATGCATAGGGCCTACTGAGGTTCTCAACGTCTTCAAATTATCAAGAAAATAGTTATTTTAATTAAATAAATTACAAATAATATCAAATTATTGTAAAATATCTTCATGTGACAACAAATATTAATTGTTATTTATACCTTAGTGAGTGAACCCACCCATTAAAGAAAATGGTTTCTGACATGATGTCACACATGCCAATCACCCTACAATACCCAATCAAATCACTGGTACCGGCCACACCTCAAAAGCCGGGTTATCGTGCAGACTGAATAGGAAGTGACGTTTCACCATAAATAGGGGTTGCAATCTCGCGATAAAAGTTGGCAATGTACGAGATGTTGAAACAAAGATGGCGGCGAAAAGAAAAGTTGACAGCCACATACCGGCTGAGGAAAGTGATCAGCTCATTATAAGACCTCTGTAAGTATTTAAATATTCGATAGCGTTGCGAAATGAAAAGTGAATCAAAGGTTAAGATGCTGATCCATTTCCGTCGTGAAAATCATGTCTTCTTTGCATCCATGATGTTATGTTCAACTTCAAGAGTTCATCACACACGTGCATTTGCGTAAACACAATATCAGTCAACTGTGTACACTTGCCGCAAAAGAAGCCATTTTCACTTGTTTGTGTGCTTTCTGCAGGGGAGCCGGTCAAGAAGTAGGCAGATCATGTATAATGTTAGAATTCAAAGGAAAGAAAATAATGGTAAGTTGTCTTTCACAGTAGTGTAGCATAATTGTTTGTTGTTCTTACACTTTGTTTTTATCACTTCACTCATGGAGGTAGGAAGGGAGGTCTCCCTTCTACCTCCAGGCTTCACCCATCTCTGTTTTGGGTAACTTGTGTTGAAGTTGTGTCATGTAGGTCTTTACCTCCACGCACATCTCAAATGTGAGTTTGTCAAAGTGCTAATTCTGATCATGGAGATAGAAGCGAGACCTTCCACCTGCATGTTCAGATCATTGAAATAGTTTTTGAAGAATGGCCAAGTTCTAAACAGGTACAGTGGCCTGTAAGTGTAAGCTAATAACATGATCCTTGCCACCACATAGTGGGACCAGTATTTTTGCTTGTTCAAGTGGATAAACCACAGCTTACCACAGCAATTGATTGATTCACTAAAAAAAATACAAAGTTTCTTATTCTGTAAATCTTTAACAATATCAGCATAAAATAATTATTTAGGAGAAAATTCTCTACTCCTTTCAAAGTTTCAGCAATTGTATTAGTTTCCAACTTTCTGCGGCAGTCATCAAAATTTCTAAGCTCAGCATAAATGAACCAAAATCACCAAGACGTACAGTTTAAACTGAAATTGAGAAATTAAAGGATTTTATGTTTTAAAATACAGTACATGTGTGGACAGACAGATAGACAAAAAACTCAGACACACACAGACCTGTACATGTGTCTACATTACATGTATAACTATTGTACATATGTATGTGGACATAATTCTTTATTTTCAAAATATAGTAACTAGATACTGTGCATCGCAATATAGTAGTGGTTCAGCAGGGTATCCATCAAGATCCTTCTGGAAAAAAGACTGCCTGTTTGATATTTTATTTTATTTTATTGCACACATCACTTCAAGTGAATAATGTATCTCTGTTCATTGTCTCCACATAGTTGGACTGTGGAATCCATCCTGGTTTGAGTGGCATGGATGCCCTGCCATACTTTGATCTTATTGAGCCTGATGAAATCGAGTTGTTACTAATAAGTCAGTAAGTGCAAACGTGAATCGCTCCTTTACACATTAAGTCAACAATTAGCAGATAGGTAATTGCAAAGTTTGAATTGACATATTTTGTCGAAGCGAAGTCATAAAAAATTGTGCTTTTCCTGTATGCTCGTTATGGGGAAGGCTCCCACAAATGATTATTCAATAAAGTTAAAACATAGTTTAAACAATGTTGTTCAGCTCTAAGTCCTTGTGGATGAAATTTCAAATCCTGACTGTGAATTTAAATATCTTAGTTGATCAAATGTGGTTAAAAATTGATACTTCACTGGTGGTAGTTCCCAGGTATATACAGAAACTTGGGCAGTAGGGCATGTCTATTTCTGAGTCAAATTCCAGCTTTAAGCAAATGTTTCTCTTCAATTTGCGAACCGTAAAATTTTTGATGATTTTGTGACATATGATTTGTGGTTAACCCTTCTGGCCTGACTTTCCTGTAACATTCCAAATTAACCCAATGTACATGGGTGCAGGCTTGAAAAGTTTAGGGAGAAAGTTTTTGTCTGTGTCAGCCAAAGTTTACTTGGCAAGTTTCAGCCATGAAAGAATGACAATTTGCTTTGTTTGAACAATCAAACTGCTTAATTCATTTGCAGTTTTCATTTGGATCATTGTGGAGCGTTGCCATGGTTCCTACAGAAGACAACGTTCAAAGGCCGGGTGTTCATGACACATGCCACAAAAGCTATCTATAGATGGCTCTTGTCAGATTACGTCAAAGTCAGGTAAGTCAGATCAGTGAATGGATCATTTTAAAAGTCAGCCATACTGTTTTCATGTCTTTGTGGTCAAACGGGAAATATAGTGACCTCAATAAGGAGAGTTTCTAATTTGGCTACATACAAATTATTGTCATTGCATTGGACAGTTTCTCAGCCTGTAAATTCCCTAGACCCTGTGTAATGCTATTTTCCTGTTCTCAACACACAAATAAACTATGCTACTGAGTACTCACAGATAATATTTGTAAGGTTTTATTGTCAGCTGTCTCATGGAGAAGTCATCATCATTGTCATACCAGTGCTATAATATGAGGTTATTACGAAAATACCGCAAAGGATGCAGGAGGACATTGGCACTTCGTATCGCCTGGCGCTAAGTGGAGTGCCAATGTCCTCGTGCATTCTTTGCGGTATTTTCAAAATAACCTTATTATTATACATCTCCCGTTCCTGACTGGGGCATCAAATTATCAGAGTAATGACTGTTTTCGTGCAATGTCAACAATTTTTCTTCCGATTTATAGCGCAAGTGTGGTGTGCTATCTCGCTTGCTTCTGCAAGTTCTGGATTGTGTGTGTGTGTACACTACACACGTATATACAGAGCGCGCGCGCAAGACATGTTCTGGCACACGTCCTATGACTTATGAGTCCCTTGAAACCGTTGAACAGTGAACGTGCAGATATAGCCACAGGGGATGGAGCGCCTTGAAATCGTAGTGTTACGGAACAGGCGTTCTGTACGGCTTTTTTAGCGCACACTAGATTCTATTGTTCTCGATGGTAGATGTATAATAATTTGTATCATTCAAAGCTTTAAAAGTTAATGTTTAGATTATGTTCAGGTATCCTCTAACAATTCAGTAGGCAAGCATCTTATAACTAGTGGTACCTACGGTAGCAATAAATATCAGCAACAATTTTAATCCAATGGAGTAACTGATTCTACTTCAGAATGGGAGGAACTACAGGGGCTACCGAGTGGCGCTGCTGAACATGATATTATGACAGAGCGCCCTCTATATAACTAATGAACTCCATACTTTCCCTCAAATTGCTGGACAAATTATAGATTTTTGCTAAGTACATTACTGACCGTTATTTCAGTGTGTAAATAAACTGATAATGACTTTCTACTTGGGAAATGATCTAAATCATGCACTATCTATCACAACATACAGTTAAACCTGTCAAAACCAAACCATTCAGGGACTGAGAAAATTGTTCTGTTTGGAGAGGTGTTTGGTTTATAGAAGTCCTTTTAATATAGAGTTCTATTGGAATGGGACTTGGAAAAGGATTCAGTTTAGACAGGTTTCCAGTTTAGACAGGGTTCGGTTCAGAGAGGTTTCACTGTACATAAATTGTATTAGGATGCATGTGATATTCTCCTCATACAAGAGTGTTAATAAAAAACTTTTTTTTCATTGTCTTACAGCAATATTTCCACAGAGCAGATGTTGTACACAGACAAGGACCTGGAGGCTAGCATGGACAAGATAGAAACTATAGATTTCCATGTAGAAACTGAAGTCAATGGTGTGAAGTTCTGGTGTTACAATGCAGGACATGTGTTAGGTGCTGCTATGTTTATGTTAGAGATAGCAGGTGTAAAGGTAATAGGCCTTTGGTTATCCAATAACAATCAAGAATCTCAACTGTTTTTTCAGCTAAAATGTTTTTTCACCTTTCAATCTTGCATTTTTCCCTATAAGGCAAAAAAAAAAATTGTTTCTGGTCCTTGACATTCAGCAAAAGTGATGCGGCAACATGGTTTTTATGTGGCACTATTGATGCAACAGTTACTGTCTTTTATCACTGACTGCACTTTTGGAAATGCAAAACAGGGATATCACAGATAGCTGTACTGATGAGTATGTAACGTCCCCCGAAAAGACATGAGGGGCAGGTTCTGAAATGACACGCACAGTGACCAGAAATGAATCTTTTTTTTTGGCCTAAGATGAAAGTTATCCTGGACTGCAACTTCAGTCACACCTTAATTTCAACTTGATCTGAAGTCTTATCTCATTCCTACATTTATTTTCTTTACAGCTTATGTACACAGGAGATTTTTCCAGACAAGAAGATCGGCATTTGATGGCAGCCGAGTTGCCCTCTGTCAGGCCAGATGTTCTTATCATTGTAAGTCTTGAAATATTTTTGCTCTTTTGTTAGTGTGAGATTGGCATCAGTGTTTTTCAAAAGTTAACATCAAAGTTCAATGCTTTACATTACAAAGCATTACGTGTGCTCTTTCTATCTGGGACTTGATCTGCCAGTACCTCTGTTTGTCTTGTATGTGCATGGTTATGACTAGACTAGTTAAAGGCTCTGTTCACAATCCCTGGGATCGCCTTTGTTATAGTCTGTAAGAGGATTATGGAGATGTGATAGCCTTTTGTTTTCCGTTGAAATTGTAATCTGCTTGGTAATTTTCTGATGAGACAATCTGGTGCCAACACAGACCTTTAACATTTATTTAACCCTTTTCCTGCCGAGTGCCCTTGTCCGTTATTCTCCCAAGTCAGTAGAAAACCGCCCCATAATATGTGCCTGCAAAGATTGGCTCTCCTGCATGTTATCCTGCCAGGCATTTTGGCAGAAATCGCCCATTTTCAGGGTAGTTTTAGCCGTACTTATACGTGTTAGACTTCGATAATTTCTACATGCCCGTAGACAGGGGAAGGAGCTCAAGGGTTGCTGCAGAAAAAAATTGAGGTCACCGGCTTTGTTTGCCCCTGGGAGTGCGTCATTTTATTGCCGTTTCATGTTTATTTTTTCGAAATAAACTCCTTCAGTATTAAGCACGTCCGCTAGGCACAAACATCACCTCACTCGTCTGTTAGTCAGAGACCCTGAGGGTCGTACTAGGGGTGCAGAAGCACCGTCAAACCTGTCCTGTTTCCCCAGGGTAGGGTCAATTGAATACGTACCTTAAACGACTTGGCAGTGTAGCACAAAAACTACGTTTTGCCGTTGTATTAACGACATGGCTGAGCCATTGAAGCACAGCTCAACGTAATTTAGCCAGCTCAGTTGGGAGTTGGCTTACGAGTGTTACCGTTCATTACTGACTTAATCGAGTGGTCCTCAGTCAGGTACGGGTTTGTACCGACATGGCTTGGGCTGCAGCTAACCAGTGATAACCAGTCACTACACCCAAGTCTTCAGTTCACTTTTGCGATGCACGGGTGCAACGCAATATGCTTCCATTGTTCTAGCCATCGACGTGTCCACATGCCTGGCAGCCATATTGTACTGCTAGCTGGTTTGCATAACAAAAGCAGTCCCTGCTAACTGCAGGCGGTATCCCCGTAGCATATTGACCTTATGTCACCTTTTGAATTCTCTGTACGCAAACAGCGTACGTAGTTACTAATGCGTCGGCAAGAGGATACGTTTGCCTGCAAACCAGAGCCAATACTTCGGACGATGGAATAAATAAAAAATCCAAAGCTACGTCCATTGAATGGCACGGCCAAGGCGGTGAAGGACGTTGCCTGGCTTGAACTTGCAGAGCTGAAGCCCAGCTTAGTACGTCGGACACCAGTTTGTAATGGTATTTCTGAGTCGTTCATATCCGTTCCATCGGAGGAACAAGTCGAGCCGTCCCGTCAAAAATACGTTCTCATTTTCAGTCACGCACAACTGAATAAGTGACTTTCGTCTCGCACCATCGGCATATCTGCCAAGTCGTTTGCAAGAGGTAGCCTTCTAGATTAGCATTGCCGAGTTGGTCAAGTTCGGCAGCAATCTCTATAGTGCCAGGCAGCCAAGTACGTCCAACTCCGCCAGAAAACGTCACCGTGCTATCCTGCCAAGTCCGCTAAAAAGCGGTAAAAAAAACCCAGCCCCCCTCGGGTGTGGGGGACTGGCGGACAGGTTTCTGCACCTTTCCCTGTCTATCGACTCCCTGTGAACCCATTTCGAGGGGAAAAGGCGTTCCTTGTCAGAAAACCTGTCCTCGGATGACCCCTAAACACATAGGGGATAGCAAAACGTAGTGCCGTCGACTTGGCAGGAAAGGGGGTACCCAAAAAGGGCCCGATTTCCACCGGGTTGGGAGAATAACGGTCACCAGTGCTTAGATTCTGGCTACACCGAATTTCAAGCGGATTTTCACCGACTTGGCAGGAAAAGGGTTAATAATGTGAAATTGGCCTTGACAATGGAAGTCTTCTTATGTACTGCAAACTTTTAATGGAACTTTCCTGTCTGATTGGCTCACAGACCGTGCAAGGTCACACATTTAGTATACAGTGTTTGGTGTAAATTTGGTTCATGTCATAGACATCTTACGTAGGGTACATGCTTTGGTACCATACTGGTTTTGACACAATTATATTTCTGGCTTGAAATATTGAAAAATGAAAAAGTTTATAAGACCATGTTGTGACTATAGGAATAAAAATAGCAGCAAAATTACCAAATTATGTTACGAGACCACAGTTTGTATCCATCCAAAGACCACCAGTTCCTCACTGAAAGTTGGCATTATTACTGTGTGACCATACTTCTCCTTAATTGAAAGTCACATTTAACTAAAAACCTGACACTGTTCAAAACCAAGAGGAATAAAATTTCGTTTACCTCCAACTTCAGGAATCCACCTATGGTACACACATCCATGAGAAAAGAGAGGAACGAGAGGCTCGTTTCACTGGCACAGTGCATGACATTGTCAATAGAGGGGGTAGATGTCTCATACCAGTGTTTGCACTAGGAAGAGCACAGGAGCTGTTACTCATTTTAGGTAGGATCAAGTCCTGTAACCTTTGACCCTTGGATGAACCTGTAAATACACCAGTCAATGAAAGTAAAATTACAGCCTATTTTCTCAAGTGTCAAAGGATGGCTTGATAAAAGATGACTTGTGTTGCGTTTATGATTCTATGATATGACCACAAATGTATAATTGTACAGAGTGCATCTCAGTGCAGTGCATAAAAAATATGTATTAGACATTAGTGTCGTTGATGGTGTACAGAGATCAATCATTTGCCGTTTTGAATACTGCATTGTAATGACTTTGAACCATTGTCAGTGATTATCAGTAACCAAATAAACATGATCATACATTGTTTTTAGATGAATACTGGGCAAATCACCCAGAGTTGCACGATGTGCCGATATACTATGCATCCTCGTTGGCCAAGAAATGCATGTCCGTATACCAAACCTACATCAATGCTATGAATGATAAAATCAAACGACAGGTAGGTACCAGTATTTATCAATAAAATCTCCAAGCACCATACTTTTTGAGATGATCTTTGAATTTATAATGGTTGTCAAGATGAGAAATATGTCTTTTAACCCTTTCACCACCATGGTTCCACCATAACCCATTATTATCAACGGTGATCTTGGACCTGTATACAGGGAACTGGGGTGAAAGGGTTAAGAGTGAAATTGGAAACTTATATTCCAAGTTACATTAAGTACAAACCACCTGTTTCCAAGAAAGTAAAGACCAGAATAAATGAAAAGATTGATGTTTAACTTATAATTGGCATTTATCTCTTTTATCAAGGTAATACCAATTACCGTACTCATCCCAGTATAAGCCCCTGCTCGTGTATAAGCCTCCCCCTACTGATTTCAGAGGATTTTACAAAATGCATTACATCCGTGTATAAGCCCTACCCTAGTGTAACTCAATACAGAAAGGTTAGGAGTGTATATTTGGTCATTAAACTTGGTAAAATTACTTTTAGATAATAAAGAAACTATTAAAAGGTGTTAAAACAATGGAAACTGGAGTTCCCTTGACAGCATCATCAGGAAAATGACACGTTTTCAAGTACTTTCTTGATTCTTTGACCCTGCTCACCCCATCCCCTTAATAGAATAGTCTCACCACATCCGCCATTGTTTATTTTTATTCACGACCATGATTTTTTCATCCTCTAAACATGCAATTTCTTTTGTTTGAAGCAATTATCCTTTCATTTGTGAAGACTTTCCTGGTGACTATTACAATTTTCACTGCTATGTTGTTGTTTTCACAAGATGTAGACAGTTTAATACTAGAATGTTGAGTTGCCATTCGATGTAGGCAATGCATGCCAGTTCACATTACTTACATGTCGTCTATGTTTCAAGTTTTGGGTTTTTGCCCCTGAAATTTCACCAAATGTCACTTCTGTATTCAGAGATTGTATAATCAATTTCTTTTGATGTGTAAGTTGATTTTGGAAGCATAGAAAGATCGAGTGGTGTTGAAAAAAATTGTTTCATGAAATTAGCATAAATTGAGCGTCCATAGCAGATAACATGGTGTTGCTCGAGTATAAGCCCCCCTAGTATTACCACCGTTTTGTGTTGCCGAACTGGGGGCTTACACTCGGACGAGTACGGTATTGATACCTCACTGAGATCTATAAAGTGTAAATATTTATATATCGCTTTCATCATGTTTTGTCTTCAGATTACAATAAGCAACCCTTTTGTCTTCAAACACATTTCCAACCTCCGAGGCATGGACCACTTCGATGACATTGGTCCGTCTGTTGTCATGGCGAGCCCTGGTATGATGCAGAGTGGCCTGTCGAGGGAGCTGTTTGAAAGTTGGTGTACTGACAGAAGAAATGGAGTTATCATTGCTGGTTACTGTGTTGAAGGAACTCTTGCCAAGGTAATGAAACACTGATCTGAGTTCATACACTTTCAGATTCCTTCTTTATAATGCAAACCCACTTCTTGCCAATCTGAATCTCTCTGAACAACTGTTTATGCTCTGGATACTGAATACATTACTATGCTAAAATAACTGAATTTATTGGTGTTGATATATCAAAAACAGAGTTTTGTATTTAGTCTTCTGATAGATTGGATGGATAAAGACAAAAAATTAAATGGAACCTGTAGAGGTTGCTTTGATTCATGGTGAGCTTACTTTCAGCTTGTGTACTCCTGCAAATTCTAAACAGTGTCGTTCCCATTGGGAGAAATATTAGTATGCATTGTACCTGCTTAGTCAATGCTACACAATAGTGATGTACAAAAGGGTTTTTTCAATGGAAGAAAAGTGGTTATTTTACATGTATCGACACATAGCTGACTCACAGAAATTTCCAGAATTCACCACTAAAGATGCAAAAGCTCTTTCTTATACACGTGTTTTCTTTACACAGCACATTTTGTCTCAGCCAGAAGAAGTGACTACCATGTCGGGTCAGAAGTTGCCACTCAAGATGTCCGTTGACTACATTTCATTCTCAGCTCACGCAGACTATCAGCAAATCAGTGAATTTCTTAGAATTCTCAAACCACCCCATGTGGTAAGTGTGATACGTCTAGGGGGGCATGTTGTCTTGTGAAAAAAATAGTGATGTAGTTACAGTACGTGTTATTGAGACTCAGATGAGAGAGACTCAGAGAGAGGCCAAAATGGTAGTCTTGCTTGGAGGATTGTCTAGGATAAAGAGAAAAAGACTGAGAGGAACAAACTTACAGAATGAATTTCTGTAATTCTTTTCGTTAAGTGCATAATGAAAGTGTATCTGCCATATTTCAGGCTCATTTTGTCTCAGCGTAGAGTTCACAGCAGAAATTTATGTTCACTTTCATTTTACTGTTAATGCAGATATGAGACCATAGTTCATAAAAATAAAAGAAAAATTAGCTGTTACTTATTGCATAAGTCTAGAGGTGTCGTTTGCTAACACCCAAAGCAAATAAAAAGCCCAGCAATGAAGCTGTCAACACAAATAGGCATTCTTTTATAGTTACTATGAATATTAAAGTAATGACTAAAATTCATTTGGACCATATTTCAGCGCATTTTCACTCTTATGAACCATGATAGCTTTAAGAAGGTGAAAAATAATCGAAAATATAGTGGAAAATGTTAAAACTTGTATAACTTGTAATTATCACAGGTTCTTGTCCATGGTGAGCAGAATGAAATGGGAAGGCTAAAAGCTGCCGTCATCCGTGAATACGAGGACAACGTAGATGTTGATATTCAGGTTCACAATCCCAAGAACACTCAGGCGGTGGAATTGTACTTCAGAGGAGAGAAAATGGCCAAGGTCAGTGTCATGTCCATAATGCCATGAATTCAGAAGTTTTCTACTTCCAATACTCAAATGAAGTTGTGTCAAAGGTCATATAGTGACAGTGTTGTGGAGAACTCAACAGCTCAAGTACATGGATATTATCTTTTGAAACTGTTATATATCGAATTGTTACATTTTTCTTGCTTTCTCAAAAGTATAATTGATAACAGCATCAAATTTCATAATCGTAAGCAGTAATGATATATGATAATGTCATAAAAAATTTTATAATCTTGAGAAGATTGTCAGATGATATGACAATTAAAAGTATGTAGCAATGAATAAACTTAGTGTATAGACCTTCGCAGGACATTCAGATATTCAGTTTTTGTGTTGATTAATGTTGGCATGGTTACAGGTGATGGGCAGCCTAGCAGCAACCAAACCTACACAGGGCACTAAGGTATCAGGAATCCTTGTCAAGAGAAACTTCAACTACCACATCATGGCACCGTCAGATTTGTCCAGTGAGTGATTTCTTGGTTTTCTTTCCTTTCCTTGTACATCTGCCGTCAAGCTGCTGTTTGGCGTCTTATAAAAGTATGATAGGTCAATATCATGGTGGAAACAGCCTGCAAACAGGTTTGTGCCTGGTGAATTGATAATGTTACATGTCAGGGTAAACTAGAGCCAGTGTTGCATTGCTGTTTTATCCAAAACATTCTTCATGGATGTGATTGTGTCTACATTTATGATTTTGTGGCAAGTTTTTATATCTTTATTTCAGAAGCGTGTGTCTTTGTCAATTTAAACAAACATGATAATGTAAGTGTTTTACCAAGGGAACTGTTTCAGAAACCTGTACCATTAAAGATTGTGTTTTTGTGTCAGAGGTGAATGAGAAATCTTCCAATCAGGATTCAGAGTATTTTTCTATTTTGCACAAACAAGCTAATAGACATTTACAGAACTAGACTTGCTTGACTTTGTCAGTCAAAACGTGTTTCCAATAAGCTTTACTCTCCAAAGGAAAAATGTCAAAATATTTGAACCAGACTGCATTAATTGTAATAAATCAGATTTCTATTTCTCCATGTAGATTACACAGACCTTGCTATGAGTACAGTCACACAGCGTCAAAGTGTTGCTTACAATGCACCATTGTCACTACTCACATACTACCTAACACAGCTGTCAGGAGATGTCGAACACACCGAAGTCAACGACAAACCGGCACTGAAAGTGTTCAAAACCATCACACTTATACATGAACCAGCACTCGGTATGGTTACCATGGAGGTAAGCTACCAATCAAAACAAATTGTTCTGTGATGGACCGATCCAAATCTGTATACACTATATAGCTGATGCAAAGGAGTAGGAGTCATGATTAATGGACTCAAATCTTTGTATACAAATAAAAAGGTTTTCCTAGGAGGCCTTTTTTTGCATTCTCTATTCATAACCCTAAGCATAATTCTAATGACTCCCTAAGTGGCCAGTGATTAATGTGAAATGCTGTCTGTATCCACCAATCTTCACTTTTGCATGAAATCAAATGCAGACTTCGTCCTTTATCAATATGTTGCTGTGTTTCTGTGTTTTGAAAACCATATGCATTGCAAAATCGTTTTGAAGTGACAATTTAGAGAGTTGAATACTATACTAGCCATATGTCCTGCGAAGCAAACTGTAATTGATCCAAGAATACCATGTCAACTACTTGTAATTGGTTGAAGCCTAACTTATTCAGGATTACACTGAGTAGTTTAGTTTCCATGGAAATATTCTATGGTCATGCTTATCCTCTGATTGATCAGCGTAAGGGCAGTTCTTCACAAGCTGGTTCAGGTGATTCTGTGCGTGGTTCATTTCAGCTTCACTAACACTTGATTCATATCCCTTTGTTCATTTCAGTGGGTAGCCAATGCCGTCAATGACATGTATGCGGATGCAGTCTTGTCTGTCATTATCAAAGTTGGTTCTGACCCATCAGCACAGAAAGGTGAGAATTTCCACACTGTGTCATCTCTGTATCCAGATATAGTGCTTTGGCAAGTAGTGAAGATCTGCCTACCAAAATTTTGTGACCAGTGTGTTTGTGTTTATATGATATTCATACTTTGGTTTACAAAAGCTTCCATCTTTTGGTTACCTGTTTATCTCTGTTCAATGCCATTGAAACTGACAATAGAGGTGAAGCAAAAGCTCTTATGTTTGTTCATACCTACCGGTATTTTCATTTGGTGAATTATTTCTCTGATTGCGCTCATCAAATTTGTAAACTCTTTTAATCATTAGAGCTCTAGTTTCTGCTTTATGGCAGTACACACCTCAAAAGTGAAAGACTTAAAAACTATTCCTTAAACTCTGCTCAATAAAATTTTCAACCATTCTCTCACCAAATCAAGAATAAAAATCAGGGGTCACAGAGCAAATTTTATTACCAGAGATACAAATTGCCAAGCATTTACCAATACTTGAAATTCAACATGGCCGTCGTCGCTGTGTTAACTCTCAGGGGAAATATAAAATTTCAATTTTCAGTAGGCTAGGACAAAGAAAATTCTTCTTACTCAAAATGCTTCAAAATGAGCCCGGAGAATCGGTAAAGCAGAAAGGTATTGAAAAATTGTGAGGGTTGGAACATCTGTCCCAGAGGCGCATTCCAACTTTAATGTTATTCTTCATATTGCAAATCACTAATGTGAAAAATTATTATCTCTTGTCATACTTTTAACCCAATGTGTTGTGATCCTAACTTCTCTTACAGTAAAACCAGCACCGCCTGTGACTTACCTAGTGTACACTGAGAGATTGACTAAACTACTGCGTGAAATGTTTGGTGAAAAGTCACTGAGTAGAACAGTGAAAGGAGATGAGCTGATAGTGACGGTTGATGGAAAGACAGCCAGAATATTCATGGATAGTTTGGTAAGTTTGTCACAGTGAAAATTACATGTAGTCAAATAATGGACAAGGAGCTCACGTCTTGAATTTGGTTTTCAATGTTACTGCTCTTTGTTGATATAGTTTTGATGACTTCAGTTTAAAGGTGGAGAAAAAAAAATTGTTGTTCATCAGATATTTTTGGCAGAGCTACAGAGGCAGTGGGTGAAATTTCTATTTTTTCATGAACCCGCAAAATCTCCCACTGGTTACATCGTTACTGTTGACTTGTAGTCTACATTTTACAAACTGTCCACAATAATAGAGGTATTACATATACAGGCAGTGTTGACAGAACAAATTCTGAGCATTTCAACATGCTTCCAGAAGAAAACAAAAAACTGTAAAAATGAGCAAAACAAAACATGCCGTATAAGTAAAACAGTTGCTGTATAAGTGTCTTGTTGATGTCCTCAAGGGATCTAACATTTGCACTCGAAATTTCCAAAGTGGCCATTAAAAAGTAGAAGTGGCAATTCAGAGGAACAATTTAATTTTTCTCTTCCTGGCCTAATGAGTGATTTCACTCATTGAAGCTTCACCCCATTCCCTTGTGTCGAGGTCCAACTTTACCACAAAATGTAGTAGGGTTGTTCCAAACTACAGGAAAGAAAGGATAAAAAAAATGACAAAAGTGATATATAATGAGTGTGACATTAAAGTCATAATGACAATAATGGTTTCATACAAGAACAGAAATGTGAATTCCATGTTAATAGAGATTAGAGGAGAGATATTTGTATGTAGTGGTGTCAGAATGTTTGTGGCGATATGTACATTGTTGATTTTTTCGGTAGTTGACTTCAGCAAGGGAAGATGTTGGCATAGCAACAAACCTGCACGAACTTCCATCAGAAGTTATGTTCATTGATTTGCTATAGCTCATTGCATGTTTTTAATCTTGCATAGTTTTACTCACTGTCCCTTCTTTTCCTTTCCCATTTTTGTAAAAACAGGAAGTGAAGTGTGATGAGGATGAAAGTCTCCATGCCATGGTTACCTCTGCTGTTACTAGGTTACATCAAGCCCTCAATCCAATGGCAGACCTGTGAGACAAGATGGCCGCTTTTATTTTGACAGAGCAATAAACCTGCCAAGTCATTGCTTGGCTGAGTTCTATCAACATTGCTTGTTTTGTGAGCAACATGACAGTATTATTTTGTCTTTTCATGTAGCGACAACTGTGAGCTCATGTTGTTTACTAAAGGTAGTATGCACTTCAAAAGTGAAAGACTTAATCAGGAAAGAGTTGTAAAAAATGTGAAAGTCCAAATATCTATCCTGAGGCGCATTCTACCCAAGTAGTGTAAGCCATTCTATGTTGACAGTACATGTTTGAACCTTCCTATTTTGACAATGATTTGTAAGAATGAGATGTATAGTTTTCACTGTTAATACCAGATATTGTCATACGTAAGAGAGATATGGTCCTAAGTTTCGCTCAGTCGCTGCCTTTTAAATTGTTGTAGTCATGACAAAACTGTCGGTATTTACTGTAATTTGTACAAATTTAGCTCACCCAGTGCATAGAGAAATGCATAAAGATTGTTCATCTTTGTAAATTCACGCTCTGCTGACCAGGTACTTTTGTATCAAAGCATCGTTGACTTTTGACTTGTTTTGTCGACCTGAGTGAGTGTGCAACAAATAACTGCCATGCTTTGCTGAGCTGCAGTCAATTATCTCCACTGTACAATAAGACTACAATATCCATCATTCAAGGCAGGGCTGTAACCTTCCTCTTAAGGGTACAGCCCTATCTTGAGCAAGTCTTCAAGGCAACTGTACAACAGGAACTGATAACAGTAATTAGAAGAGTAATTTATTGTTTCTCAGTACTTCAGGTCTTGAGTGATATGTACATGTGATGGAGCTCAGCTTCAGTGCTTTTCCTGTTGTGTACAGTTTCATGTCAAGTTTCATCCTCACCTCTGAGGGCCAAATTGACTGAACCAACCATGAAAATGAAACATTGATGCCACATATAGGGCTGACACTTATTGTCCTGTATTATGTAGTGGCTGATTTTGCCCAAGAAAGTATCAATAGAACATTCCACCGATTACCAGGAGTGTAAGCATAGCGTAATTTGATTATTTTCACTTTTCTACAGTATGAAAGTTCTTTGGACAGATGTAGTCGTTTTCCCGGAGAACGTGATAGACTGTGTATTTTTACTGCCAAATTTGAATAAATAAATACTGGTACTTTATAAACTGTGCTATTGTGTGATTGATTATACATACTGTTACATACATTTATGTACCACAGTGTACTTGCACCAGAACATGGGAATACTCCATGTATTTGGGCTGCATTGCAAATACCAAACACATTATGCCATAACCTTGTGTTAATGAGCACAGGTAACCTTGACTATTTTTGTTTGTGAGCAACTATTATTTTGTAAACAAACCAAAAATGGTTGACTGCAAGCGCGAGATAAAACTTTTCGGCATGAAGCTTACTAATGAGATTTAAATGAAAGCATAGGTAGTTTTGGGTTGTTCTTTCTAACCATCATTGCAGTAAAAGATTTCAGCCAGAACTGTTCCGCATGTTCACAAGCCTTTGACAAGTAAACAAGTAAACAACACACTACCCAATCAGAACCAGGAGTGTGGTGCAATTAGCCAATCAGAATTCAATCACCATTCTGCCAACCATCTTTCCACATACAGAGAGAAACAGGTTTGAGGTTTGTGTCCCTGTGATTAGGAAGCTTTGGGATTTTATGGACATCTTATTTTCAAATCAAGGAAATATGAACACAAGTATTAATACAAGCACTCCTTGGCACATGAGTAGGAAAACTGCTACCTTTCTCCAGCCAAGGTCTGATGTCATCATCAGGTCAAGTTGGTTAACACCAATGAGGCATAACAAGTCCAAAATGTTACATTTTAACAGACTTACCATTTGGAGACTTCTTCATGAAAACATGGACACAGAAAATATTACTGACTAAACATGCTATAACATACAATGCCAGGTTAGTGAAAATATGTTTAGATTTGGCTCAATTACCACTTTTTACTGACCTGGCAGACTATAGGGAGGTGATACAGCTTGGTAGGATACTGGTGAAAGGATGAAAACCATTTAAACAATGTTGTACAGAATCTGATAGTGATGAAAAGTAATATGAAAACTCCATTATTATTTTTATAGACTGCAAAGGTCATACAGATTATATGCAATTCTATTTGATTTCATTAATACAGGTGGTACCAAGTCATTTGCCCTGCAGAGTTTGACATCCCATGCCAACAAACAGAGAATTCAGAAAGTAGTTTGGTATGAAACATATTTTGATTGCCATGATGGCATGTCATCCTACCATTGAAGGTTTGCAATCATTGAATATGATGTGGATGGAAATATAGCGAATTCTCAGTCATGTACGGTGGTGGGCATGTATAAGCAACAGTAATACATCAAAATCCCTCCATCAAGGGAGGGACTGTGAATACATACAAGCTACAGAAAGTACTATGCATCTGCCTGGGTGTACTGCTCAACTGTGTAGGTCTCTGGTGTATGTCTATAAAACACATCTCCATGTCCTTCAACTTTCCTAAACAGATATAGAATGGATCACATTCCTGGTTGTGGTAATGTTCAAATGAACACCCTGCCACATGCAAATTATCATAACAAGGGCAAAAGACATGGCCTGAATTCAGTCCTCAAAGGCCAGGGCAAGTGAAGCAAGTCCATTGACATCAATATCAATTATTTGCTTCCACTTTTTCAGCCATCTTTGACTGCTGTTGGTGTGTCACCTGTTTATCTGATCGGATATTTTGAAACTAAATATAAACCTTATGTGAGACATTCGTCAGCACACATATTCTTCTCCTGTACATACTGAATTATTATCGACCTATACATTAACCTAAAAAAAACACATTCCTATCTAATCACTTAATCTTTTGAATAGTTCTTGATTTCGGATAGAATACAATTATCTTTCATGTTAACTTATTAGACTCTCATATTTCCTTAATGTCACATAAACGTGGCAATTAAATATCTAAATTTGATGGTGTTGTGTCTAGTTAGAGCGCCATCACTAGTTGGAGTCTGAAAATGATTGTAGCAGGATACATCACATACATGTAGCTGGGTTCTGACAGCACAACGATTTGTTATGAGGAGTGATGCTGCACAGTACAATAAATTACCCACAATTCTGTTTGATTTGTACCAACGACGTTAGTTTTCTTGTAATTTTTTCACTTCTGCATGAAAGCAATAATGTATAAGCCTCTAGATAATTGATTAATTATATCAATTATATTAATTAAAAGTACGTTTAGATATTTCGGTATAATTTTCAAAGAAGCTGTTAAATAATCATAAAAGTCACATTCTGCAGGTACTACAAATGCCATACTTTTGGGAGGCAAGTTACGACAAACTGATGGGGTCATTCTCTGAGAAAGCCAGCATGTAAATTTCTTTTGTCCTTGCTATTTTTTTTTTTTTTTTTTTGGGGGGGGGGAATCAATATCCTTTTGTTTCATAAAACAGGTGCAACTAGGTCTGCCTACTTTCCATCACATTATTCTGTATGGCTGAGGTCACAATCAGTGGAAAATTTTACAAAAATGCTCTCTCAATCAAGCATACTTTTCTAAACCATTTAAAAGGGCATTCAGAGGAATGGTCTCCTTAGAAGTACGTTTTCAAAATTCTAGAAACTAGTCTATGAATTTGTGTACACATGGGAGACATATGGTAGGCTTCACTGAGGAATCTCCAATGGTACAAATCATGATGAATTAATGGGAAATCTCCAGTGGTGTGTGATGACTTTCGAAATCTGAGCACAAGAAGATTACTGATAAGATAAAATAATGTCTTACCTGACTTTCATGCTGTACTAGTGTGTTCATGGAGAAATCTCAGCAGATACCCAGTACACACATGCTTTTTTGCAATAGAAATCACTTGGCCAAGTTAAAGGGTCTGTCCACAACAGGTGTTATATGACTTTTTGGTCCTCTTTCAAATATCTATTTCATGGTAGTATTGAAGATGGGCATATAACAATATTATATAACAATTTTACATATTACATATGACACTTTTGGGTCCTCTTTCAAATATCTGTAGTATTGAAGATAGGCATATATCAATATTTCGAAAGAAAGGCAATTCAAGTTTCATAGCTGTGGGACAAGGCTATACATTGTGATGAAACTAAATTCTGGCATGAGGGCACATGTTCAACTTCAAGTGGTTTTTTACAACGCCTACCAGACTGGGGTCTAAACACAGAAGGGGGAACTTAGAAATTAATGCATCTTCGTTGTGCCCCTTGCTCAATACGGCCATGATTCAAACATCAAAAGCTTGTTCAAAGGATTGCAATCTTTCAAGTTTTGAACTTGGCTTACACGTGCAGTTTAGAACTTTGATATGCTGGGTACTTGATGGGAGAA
Source organism: Ptychodera flava (assembly GCF_041260155.1). Taxonomy (NCBI): domain Eukaryota; kingdom Metazoa; phylum Hemichordata; class Enteropneusta; family Ptychoderidae; genus Ptychodera; species Ptychodera flava. The sequence goes on from NC_091936.1 coordinate 38,950,062, forward strand.
GAAAGAGTAACAGAAATGTCATCAAATATATACAGGCAGTGTACTGGCCTAGGTCATAGTTGAGATCGAGCCTGTGAGGCAGTCAACATAGCTACTTCTGGTTCAGTTTTTTATATGCTAATGTACCGTATATGCAAACGTCTGCCCAGGCTTGCTCGCAACTAACCTTTGCAAGCTTGAATGTGAACTTGACATAGAGACTTAATACCATGAGGTACTTGCCCATAATATGGGGCTGCCAGCAGCTGCCATGCAGTTATCTGAGATTTGTTGTTTCTTTCAGTTTTAACTTGCCCGCCAGGTGCATTAACAGTTCACCTGTTCAAGTTCCATAATTAATTACGCATGCAAAAACAGAGAGGAATACTCAAAGATTTGCTGGGTTTCCATCCTTTCTTTCATCAAAAGTTGGATTATTAATCTGAGTAAACCAGCTCTCCAGTGGAAAAACGATTCTGGTTGTCACGTTGAGTTTGACAGTCGTGACTACTAATCCTCACTTGTCATGTAACTGGTGTAACACAATGCGAGTCATTGCTATATTAGAGTGTGTACTTCAGCAGGGTTTCCTTGCAAAGACACAAGGAATGGGGGAATAGAAAAACAAACTGACATATAGCATAAGCAGACTAGTTTTGGTTTTATTGAGAATAAACATATTTTTATGGTCTGTTCAATCAAATTTGTAACACATCTGTTGAGCTATTTTCTTGTACAAAGTGGTTTGTAGGTAAACCATCACATAATGGAAATGTACATTTTTTTTCTCTCTCTCTCTCTAAATGTTGCACAAAACTGAAACTGACAGCCCAGCTGTACCCCTAAAATACTTATTAATATTTCAAAGCGAGTCAACACAATTTTTTGACCTTTTAGAGCCAGATAGTTGTGAGATGGCATGTGCAGGTTGGTTAATACAACTTCTAGAGGATAAAATTGTACAGGATTAAGAAACTAGAATGGTAACACGTTACACATAAGGCATTCTTTTTTTTTTTTGTAACACTGTTGCCTCTTTCAATTTTGAATTCATAAGAAAATAGGCATCCACACTAGGATGGCATTCCATCATGCAGAGTATTTTGCAAATAATGTTTGTACAGGTATATTTATATTGAACTATTTTACATACATTAGTATGGTTTTTCCCTGTCGTTCACAGGTTTTCATACAAATCATTCGATGAAAAGCACATGGAGTTTCTTTTTTTTTCCTTAGGTCACAATTTAGATATATCACGATAAAAAGATGAGGTAAAGTGTGCAGTGTGTGTACACTGCAAATGAGAAATATGATGAAAGGTGAGTAAAGAGGTGGCTGGATGGAGGGAAGTAGACAAATGCGAGGGAGTCTTTCAATACCTTTGGTGGAGGAAAGTGAGCAGTTCTTGTGACCTCGCTGGTCCTACAACAAACATAGCAGGTTTTTCATCTGTGAGTTTCAAATCGTAACTTACAAACAAGCTTATTATGAAGTTCATACTGAATTCAAAATGTGACTGGAGGCTTGTTTCAGGCACCGCCTAATATGACAAATCTCTGTGAGCCATTGACACCCGACTGGCTTTTATCATTTTCACCATACTTCCTTTTGTTGGCGCTGCAAGATTTGGTTTTACTAAAAGAAAAGTTATGTTTGGTGTCATAGTGTTTCCCTTCCTACCAGCCAGCTCTTGCAACAAAGGGTACAGACTTGGAAACACCTTGTACACAGCAAACTAGTTTACTTTTTACATAGAATAAGTGGTGTAAAACACAAATCACTTATTTGTAGTGGCGTAACATGGAGTAGGAAAAAGTGAAAAAGGGGTTAGGGCCATGAACACAACAAATACAGCCAATAGACACTTGTTTTTCTGATATTTCCATGGCAACGGGGGCTATAATAGAAGTGTAGTAGTAAAATATAGGGAGAAAATAGAGAGAGTAAAGTTTAGTGTTCTAGTATAATAGTCCTGTGACTTCTTCAAAGTCAACTCAAAAAGACTGACAAAACTACAATCTGGTTAAGAAGTCTATTGAATATTACTATATATCTATAGTCTCGAATATCAAAGTTTCAAGTAAAATGTCTTGTGAAGGCTATATGGCTTACAATGCAGTGAAAAAGTCTGTGTGCAACCCTGGTAAACTACGACCTCTGACCTTCTACAGCCTCGTGGCAAATCACAGCGGGAAGACAGGAAATTCTCTGAACTGTGACTGATTTTCATTTCACCTTTGCCAGAGAGAAACAAAACCTAGGATTTGATTATTGATATCCTCACAAACACAAATGGGGCTCCCCCTTGTCAACAAAGCTGGAAAAAGACTTCACACGGAATTTGCTGGATTTAGCTCAAATTTGGAGCCTGTGATCTTATTCTGGTCATCTTTTCTACGGGATTCCGAAAAAATGGTTCCTGCTTTAGCAAATGTTACCTTGCCATGACAATTACTGCCCTGCATAACGTTTACCTTTCATCTTAGCCCTGTGATCTCGGCAAGTAAAAAATTTGAAATTATTCCCGGATTCCACCTGTCTGCCGAGCAGGTAACTGTACAATATCACCTACCTTGCCAAAAATCCACCTATGCTTGGCAGGCAGTTATTTTGCTATCCTGATTCAGACCACATCACAACTGATTTGACAGTTAGACTGGTTTTCCTCATTTCCTCATTGAAAAGAAGCTAGCAGAACTTGGCAATCTCCATTTGAATTGTACCATGCCTGATCTGAATGGAAACGTCATCCTTATTTTCACAAGGGCTAAAACCAAACCAGGCCCAGCAAGCTTTAGTCTGTGATTAAATCCATGCTATCTGGACCCTAAGGAGTTGACACCTAGATTTTTGCAGGTTCATCCAACACCTTGTCCATTTGATCAGGACAAGCACTACAAAGTCTATCAAAATTCATCTGAAAACAATACACTTGGTGTGAACTTTTTCATTCAACCTATGGAAATTGTTTTTGATTCTGATTCTGAATCAGATTCTTTTTCAGTTTTCTTTCTTATGAGATTTCACCAGAGGAGTGGGCAGGTATAAGTGAAAGCTGTTCATTCCTATCTTGGAAGATTTCATTAAAACCAAACTCCTTGAATGGGTACAAGTAAATCCATTCACCTGAATTCGGCTGTATGTAGGTCTACTAATACCACTTTTGAAAAGCAAAGGGTTAGACCAAACTACAGCAAGTTAAAAGGATGAATTTTGACTTGAAGTCAAACCTGAAAAACCTTAATTGGTCCACTGAAACCGACCTGGACTTTTACTGAAAGCTCTTCTTGCTCACGTTTTACTACCATCCCTCCACTTGTCGATGTTATGTTTCCATCACACGTTCAAAGATCTCTCCTGACAAGGGCGCCCTCAATGACATGCACAATTTTACAGCTCTGTGAGTCAATTTACAAACTTCTAGAAATTTCATTTAATTGGCCCTACAAAACAATGTATGTAATATAAAAACGTTTCCATGCATCACATAAAATTCTTCGGTGTAACAGGAAGAGGGCGCACTGCAGTAAACCCAACATTGCCGTATTCCCTGATCATACAGTAAACTTTTTCTTTCAGAAAATCTGACATCTTGACAAATGTTGCATTTTTTCGATATGAAAGCCAGTCCAAGAATCACTGAAACCAGATGTACCCAACATCAAATGCTAATTGCTAAAGGTTGGTATCTTACAATGCTGTCAGAAGCTTGCACCGTATAAAAAACCTACAAAATGGAATTTTCACCAAAAAAAATTTGTGAGATGACAAAAAACCACCGACCAATTGCATGAAAATCAGAATTTCATTTTTCAAAAGGCAAAAATAACTGCTGTGATTTGTGTTCACCTCTGAATAAACTTGGTTTAAAATTTTGTCACAGGAAAGTTGCGCTCTTTTGCACTATACAACCTGGGACATTAACAATTCAAATTTTCAATTCTAGATCAATTGCAGCGAACGTCTGATCACTGACCTTACAATAGCAATCAACAGCATTACAAAATCGAATACTGACAAAAAAAACCCTATCCTGGTAACTTAATGGCAAGTTGTGCTAACTCTTATGAATCTAGAATCCGTAAACTGTATAGATATGAATATCAAGACTGCTTTCCCCTCACTGAATTAACTAGCTAAACAGCCAGACCAATCGTGGGGGAAAAAAAAAAATTGAAATTTCCGTGAGTAAATCTAGGTATTTGCAATTATGCTAGGATCAGTGAATGTGATACAATCCCACTGCTTGCCTGCTTCGTTCATTTCAAAATTATTACACATACTGTCCAGTACAATGAAATCTACAGCTAACCTAGGAAACTAACTTTTTATACAAAAAAATTGTCTTTGCTGAGCTTGAGTCTCTTCTAGTCACACAAGCCTTCTCTTTTGAAAAAAAAATCTTTCTATCTACATTTTATATCCTTTGTTAATTTATGGTACATATTAGTCATGATTCTCTGGTCATCTTTCCTGCACGGAAAGTAAATTACACCACCTCAAAAAAATAGGGAGCTGTTGAAGGAACATCTCCATATAGCTTCAGCTCCTACATTCTTTTATACAGGAAATGGGAAAAAAAAATAATCTAGATCATTTTAATCATTTTATCTAGCGTACTAATTTCTTGACCATGTAAATTTTTGTTGAGACAGAAACACATGAGTAATCACTCTGAGTGTATGCATTCCTTATGAGCATTACAAAAAATGTGATAGGAAAACATTGTAATACATTCTCAGACTGTTATGACTACGTTTACATGCGAGTATACTTCAGACTGTTAGGAATTTTGCTCCGTATTGTCTTGTTAGGGGTAAAAAATGTTCGTAAGCTGTTTTTTCTTTAATTAAACTTTCAGGAGTTTTGTTCCCATGAATGATTTCACAGCTGATCTGCACAGTCACCGATGCTTTCGCGCACTGAACACAAACACGTCTTCACTTTCTTCCAGTTTACATCTGGGCTTTCTGCCTTTAACACAGAAGTATATCAATTCAAAAATCGTATCTGTGACCTTCGTGACCTTCAATCGCAATGGAAGAGCCACCGAGCGCTGTCAATCAGCGTTTCCACCAGGCTCTGCATGGCTTCCTTTTGAGTTTCCATCTCAGTGACGGAGGAAAACTTGGGTTGTAGTACTGAGATCCAATGGCACACGGCGAGGTTGGCGCTGTCCATGCGATTGCTGTCACTATGTACCGACACTCTGCAGAGCAAAGTTTCACACAATTATCTCCTGTTAGTAAACTCTCTGTTTTTAAGTACATAATACATCATGCTAAACATAATCCATATAACCATTTGAAAACAAACCTGTCCTATTTATGGCAAAAAAACAGTATGATCAACCCATTTATCGACGAAACTAGAAAAAATAACTTGTTATGAGATATACACTGTAGAAATATACTAATGAGATATTACATTCCATGTTATCATGCAAAATGTTGATTTGCGTAAAAAACGACCAAACTCTATAATGTTCAGCATTACTGCACTAGGCTCTCAGGCCGCTACATGAACAAAAAAATTCTCCTGGTATTAAATGTCTGAAATGGGCAGCGCAGTCTCATGTCCGCCTTGATTCTTTACCCCTCTGAAAATTATCGATCCCGTGCATATACCAAGATCAGATTCTGAATACAAAAGTACAAAGCTGTCCTACACCGGGAAAAAAATTCCTCTCCCCAGATCCTATCGCGGAATGGGGGCGTAAGAGGGAGAGGGAGGGTGAGATTATTATTAGTAGTATCAAAAAGAAGTGTCTATTGAACTTGTTCCTCCTCTTGTTGTTCGCCCTCAGCGAAGAAATATTTAGCATCTATAATGAAGAGTTCTATCACGTCTCTCATTTTCATGTTCTGTGCCATGGCCTCAAAGGAGTTGAACTCCGGGTGGAGGAGGGTCGGCCACCAGCACACAGATAGGTTTTCACTGTTCATCAGGTTGCACGCACTATACTCAGTGATCCTGTGGGAAGAAGAAGAGACATTGGAGATTGGAGAGAGTTAACATCCTGGGCCTTGGCTTGCTGGGAAGAGAGAGAAAGAGAGAGGCAGAGCTCTGTGACATCATTGCAAATGCTCATGTAAGGTAGAATGCACCTCGGGGACAGATATTCAGACTCTCAAACTTTTACAATTCACTTTTGATCTGCCACTTGTCTTGTGGGGTCTCATTTTTAAGCTTTTTTCAGCAGCTTATTTTTGTGAATATCTAATATCCAATTTTTCCTCATAGATTTACTAAAGAGAAGGTGGCTAGTTTTGAATGTCGAAGTCGGGAAAGATTGGGTGATTTGTTTCTCTGGTTCTGAATTTCGCATTGTGACAAATGAGATTTATTCTTGATTTTGAAAGAGAATTACTTGAAGTTCCCTGACAGAAAGTTTGAGAAAAACTTTTAGTCTTTCAAATTCTGAGGTGCGAACTACCTTAAGAGCAATCAGAGCACATTGTTAGCACACAGCTGGTGTCAATTTTAATGTTTAGAGTGCTCACTGCCACACAGAAAGAGATTGGAAAGTGGTAAGAAGATGTGGGATGATTATGGGAGCTGTTATTCAAAGGAAAAGAAATCATTGACAGTTAGTTTGCTCATAGGTCTACCTATTGACAGTTAGAAAAAATACAAAATCATGAAATATGAGAGCAAATTCAGAATACTTCAAGTTTACCCCTTTTGTCTTTATCTTTTAGGACTGATGGACGTAATCTGTTTTATAGTAACTAGCCTTGATAAGAAACAGTGATATTGTTGAGCAAGTTTTTGTTTTGACTGAATTGTACCCATCCGGATAAACAATTGTTAACTGCAGTCGTACTTTTCACAGATTGGATCAAATTTTCATTACAAAATCAAGGAAGCTCACTGGTAATTTGGATGAAAAAGCTACAAACCATAGATGATTTATGATTTTGACGCAGTCAAACGTAACAGAGTGGCCATTCTTATGACCATCACTTACAATAAGTACCAGAAGCTGATGAACTTTGCCGGATAAAATATCCACTGTTTTCACGGTGCAATAAAGCCACTTAAAATCATCCAGAACACACGAGTGCATTTGCTAGAAACCATTGTATTTTATGACTTTTTTTGTGTTTTTCAATTCATTCTTGTTATTTTCATGATATAATTAGTCTAAAATTTCATCTTCTTATGATAATTTTTGAAACATAATTGTCTGCTTTTTGATTGCTATTACAATTTCTGTTGCAATTTCAGACGGGGAAAAAGCAAAGAGAGTGAGAGAGGACAGGTGTGTGAATATAGTCAAGTTAAAATACTAATTGCAGCAAAGCAAAAAGCACCCCATGCACCTTAAACCCTGCGGGAAAAGAAACAAAACAATAAACATGAAAAACAAAAAAAAAGATTAAGAATAGAGGACCAGAGTTCCAAGCATGCAAGATTGCAAGAACCATTGCCCTGTCAGCAACTGCATATTGGGCAGTGAGTGTGTGAGCAGAATTACACCATGTACAGATAACCACACACCATGCATTTAGAATGCTTGGCTTGTAGTCACATTGCAATGTGTTTGCATATACTTCCCATGTGTTACCATCAAAATTATGGGCAGCTTATGTCACCAAAAGATAGCATTACTCAGTATGGCAAAATGCAGCCCGGTTTGTTCCCCAGAAAACAGAGAGAGCGTCGTAGCAGCAATTAGGGCTCCATTAGCTGTAACTTTTGATCTGTTTTCCACTTCTTCACTTTGAACACTATGCTTTCCCGTTCTACTGAAAATATTCCAATTGATGTGGCCAGTGTCCGTATCATCAACACAGCCAATGTGTATCAACAATGGCTTAGTATTTTAACTTCAGCAAAAACAAGGAAATATATAGAACAAGATATAAAAACATCATCAAAAATTACAGCTACTGTACCCATAATATGATAGAAAAGTCTAGTGATCACATCAAATGGTCTAAAGGTCTCTAGGAGGCTGATATAATGGCTATATGTTTTCTGGTTTTTTTTGCATAATTACCAGAAATCCTCTTTTTTAGGCGGTTTCAAGCTAAAAATTACTAATCAATGACAAAAGTAGCATGTTTTCAGGCTGGGTTGCATATGGTGGGTATTTCACTTTAAGGGGTGCAGGGTCCTGGTGGAAAATTTCGGGTTGCAATGAGGCACAGAAAAAAAGAATATATTTGGCAAACTGAATGAAAATACTGCACAAGTTATCAACTTTTGCATTTGTCACAACTTTTCAAATCAAATTACTGATGAGTGAGGTAATTTCACTTACAGAAATGTCACAAAAGATGTCTGGCATTAAAGTATTAATCCAAAGGTTGCAAAAAACAGCAGAGTTTATTGCAAGGGACAAAATGGTAAGTACATGTATCGTACTATGGGTTAGATAGAGAGGAAAATTCAGTTTGTCAACGGCTTCAGGCTGGAATCAAGGATAACATAGTTAGGGTGCTATGTGGTGGAGGAGTTAGTTTATGTACCATGTCATGGAGGTGGTGAAGAGAGAGTGGTGGTGCCTGGGTGAGGTTAGTATATTAAGTGAAGTTGGTTGGACTTGTGGGATGAATGGGCTCTGTAACCTTGCAGTCAACCAAGTATGTGGGTGGAAATGGATAGGATATTAAGTGACAGTGGTCAGTTACATTATTAAGGTAGAATGCGCCTTTTTAGGGACAGATAATCGGACTCTCAAACTTTTACAATATTCTTTTGACCTACCAATTGTGGGGGCTCATTTTGAAGCTTATGGAATAAATAAAGTTTCCGCCGGCTAAGTGAAAATCAGGAATTGTACTTTCCCCCATAGAGATAACATGGGGAGGGTGGCCATTTTGAATTTCTAATATCGGTAAAGATTGGGTATTATGTTTCTCTCGTACCAAAATCAGTACATCGACCAGTGATTTTTATTCTTGATTTTTAAAGAGAATGGTTGAAAGTTTGTTTGAGGAAAGTTTGAGACAAGTTTAAGTCTTTCATTGTCAAGGCGCTAACTACCTTAAGTATGTCTGAGGCTGGGTGTCTGCACAATGTTCCAGTTGAGTTGATCTGAGACAATTACATGTAACCCTCTTAGGCCTGAACCCCAATAAAGAGGTGAACTCAGATATGTTACCAGAAAGTCAGGCCTGGAAGGCGAAATAGTTCACACATATTTGATTGGGATAAATTGTTTTAATTTATTCTTGTCCTTATCAAAGCTTTGGAACAAGAATATTCATATTTCATATTTACAAAAAGCTGTCAAACTTCTAAACTGTTTACATTTTGCCTTCGACGTGTCTACACTTTCTATCTATTAAAAGGTAACAGCACAAAAGAAGATGTTTGTCATGAAAACTCAACCCGTGAAGGTGTGGGGGGATTGAGATGGTGAAAAGAAACTGGTTAATGATCAAGATTAGCTTTGCACTTTTGCAAGGACAAAAGTGTTTCCTAGAAACTGGTGATAATCCAGATATTAGTGGTGTTGTGGGGTTGTTATAAATGAAAGAAATACTGCATGAGTTTGATTACAGAAAGTGGTGGCAGGAAAAAGAATGAAAATGGTTAGTATTTTTTTTCTAACTACACAGGTTTAACTACACGGATTAGTGAGAAAGCTGACCTTTGAACTGTCCAACCATATTATCATTAATTAATGCACTGCATGTGGTGTGGCGTACATTACTATTGCTATTTAACCCTTTGAGAGCAATATTTTTTCCAACCAAAATTTTAGTGCATCATTTTACTAATTTTTATGAGCGTTTTTTGATAATTTTGGACCAGATGGGCATCACATTTCAGTGGCTACAGTTTTTTATCAAAATTTTGGCAAAATTCTGAAAAAAATTGACTTGCGTGTATTTCATTTAGGCAACGAAAATTGACTTTGGCGCTCAAAGGGTTTAGGTTTTATATAAATTTAAAAACTTGCATCCTTCATAATACACATACTGTATAAATGTTTTGAAGCATCTTCACACATATAAACATGGATTTTTTTCTGATATCTAAAGATAACATTTTCAACAATCTTTTTTGCAAGCACACATGAGCATAAAGAAATTTGTTTTTGTGGATGCTCTGTTGTCGTCGTCTTGATTTTTGAAATAAACACTCTTATACGCGTGTCTACTGTGACAGCATCAGAGAGATCATTGGCTATTATTGTCACAAACAAGTTTGGAAAGTTGGTCTATAAACATGTCTGCTTGGCTCAGAGAGAGTGTCAGTAGTGATTTATCACAATACATGACATGGTGACGTACTATAGCTGTAAAGGTGATGGTGGAGTTTTAGCACATGGGTAAGTATGCAGTTAATGTGTACTTTACAAGTTATGGTACTTTAATCTGCTTATTGGAATGACGTTGAAGAAAGAATAGATCATTATTACAGGGCTGTGTTATGAAATTATCACAGCAGTTTGAAACCAACATCAGACACTGATCAAAGTTGAAAACATGGTTGAAATTGTCATTGTATGTGTTTTTCCCCCTTTTCGGGGTAGGAAACGGGAAGACCATTTGTAGAAATGGGTCATTGTTTGCTGTTGATCAAGTTGAAAGCAATACTCAAATTAGGTCACTTCCCATTCACACATACAGATATTTGGCTGCGTAAAGTAAACAGACAAGCACTATACATATTGTAGGACAAACTTCAAATTTCAGTGTCTATGTTCGCTACAAACTGTTGTGATTCCTGAGACTGAGAAAATGTTAGTTGGTGAGATTGCAGATCCTGTAGTATGAAAAACAGGAACTGTTTTGAATTTATTAGCATGACACTTATAGATGTCACCAGGCACCAGCCTGTTCTGAAATGGTATACTTCCCCATGACAGTCAATGCTGTGACAAAGTCTATCCTTGAAAAGACTGCCTGGCCACAGGAGGGCGCAATTTGATATATGTTACGGTTCATGACTGGACAAGTGCAGTCGTCTTTTGTTTGAGGATTGCAAAGGGCAAAATTTTGAGGCAATGGTTATTAAAATCATTCTCATATTCTGTATGGCTCATTTTGGTTAAAAAGGAAATGAAATGGTACATCTGGTTTGGGAGAGATTGGAAAGTTGTTTTGAAGGACAATATGCCAAAATACTTTTCACAACAACTGGTCAATTGTAAGGATGGTAAAAAGAATAACCCACCAGGAAATGACGGGAAACAGGGAAGTTTTCCTCAAAAGTTGAAGGTCATTCAACATAATGACTGCCTTCCTTTCTGTAGATAGAAGTCCCTAAACCGCTGACAAGACTTCCTTTCTGACATGAAACTGTTCAATGGTCTCTCATTTTGAGGAAAAGAGGAAACCACTGACAACAGAAGGGTTTCTACGTTAGCGGGAGGGGGGGGGTCTAAAGTTGGGGTTAAAAGGGGGGAGGCTTGACTGTTCAAACCAAACAACTAACCTGTGTAGATGTACCATCATATATTCCAAGATGTCAAAATTAGCATTTGGCAGTTTGTCTAACAGACTCCTCAACGCTTCGTGTTTTCGGACTTGATCGTCATATCCTGGAGAGAGAAATCAAAGGATTGACTGACGACTTTATAAAAATCCATCAGCTCTTAGACTAACTTTTGATGAATTTTCCATTCTTTTTGTTGAGTCTGTAAACAGAATCTGAAACACAGTACCTTATCCTACTCCAAAATATATATTAGCATTCAACTTAAGCACTGTTATTGCTGACTGAGTTTGTCGTTCTTACTAGAATTCATTTGACGATGATATCGTTGCACATCTCAGACAATACCTTGCGTCTGTATAACTTGAACCGTAAGTCAACATATTTGGGTTGGAGGAGAATAAGAAAGATGTGCTTGTTTTCTACATTAGACTGAATGATCACATCATCAAAAGACACAGATACTATCCCTTTAAATTGTTTACTATGCATGGTACTATTATTTAGAATTGATGACTGGGCTGACAGAACTAGTTTACACATGCATTGACTATTTTGAAGTACAGACTAAATCACTTAAAAGCTGAATACATTCCCATGGAGATACTATGTAAGGCATCTTGGCACAAACTACTACGACAGTAAACAAAATTCTTCCTTCTATTGAGTACTCTCGGTTTAACCAATCAATCAAAGAACTGTCATATTCAAAACGTCTCCAAAATGTTCCCCTTTGATCACCACATGTCATACACACACTGTCTGCCAGTACACTATACATGGATATTTGTTTCCAAATGTGGAAATAATTTCCGAAGAATCCTAGATAAAAATCAGGTATTCAAAAAGACTTTTTGCCAGAAAAGGAAGGCACTGTTAACACTCGCAGCAATGGGATCTAAGTACACACATCAAAAAATTATTTTTTCATTCAAAAACACATATACCCTAGCCTTACTCAAGGCACTTCTCCAAACTAGTGACAATAACAAGTTGTTTATCTCGATGACGGGAACTCGTAATAACATGGCATGGTGTGGAATATTTACTCACCCACTGCTTCAAGGAACTCTGCTTGCAAGTGGACTGGAATAATTGGGTCCGGTAACTCATTAAAGAAATACTTCAATGCTGTTGCCACAGCATTTATCCCTACATTTAGCTCAGCAAGATCCACGGTTGGATCTGTAAATGACAGGTAAGACAATATCAATGCTTTTCTGATGAGTCTGCTGCATTGACAAACCAATGTTAAGGTAGAATGTGCCTCGGGGACAAATATTCAGACTCAAAACTTTTACAATATTATTTTGGTCTATCACTCGTTGGGGGCTCATTTTGAAGCTCATGGAGTAACTAAATTTCTAGCAGCTTACTTTTGAAAACATCAAAAATTAAGGTTTTCCCAATATAGTTAACACAGGGATGGCGGCCATTTTGAATTTCAAGGGTTGGTATATGTTTAGTAATACGTTTCTATGGTACCAAATTTTACACGTTGACCCCTGATTTTTATTCAGATTTTGAAAGTGAATAATTTACTGTGGTTTTACGACTTATCCGGACACCAAACTTGCTAATTACCCAGCAACTTCGCTGATGATATTGAGACTTTGATCGGTAATTACCAAAGCACTTTGGTAATTCACCTCAAACTTGATACTTGATCTGGCTGCAGTAACTCGATGGGTGGCAAAGTGTAAACACAGATGCCGACATCTACAGTGCATGCAGCGATAGCATAAACCAATTTGAGACATGAGTTTGCACTCGAAGTATTCAACAGTGTACCCATACAAAAAATTGCTGAACAAAGTGATGAAAATGGCACAGGACAAATACAACTTGCAATGCAGTAAACCTGCCTACTGCACCAAAAATATTTCTTTAACTTTAATGGACACCATGTCTGATTGAACAGTCCTTTTTCCGCTCAAGTCGTGCTGATTTAGGCACAATTCTTGAACACCACTCAAACTTTCAATCACTTTCCTAAATCGACTTACACATGAAGAAATTGTAAAGGAAGCTAGAATACAGAAAAGATTTTCAATATCTCTATCTCCATGAATGGGCATTCCTCGATCACATTTATGCCGATAGACAACCATTGCCAAAAGGCAGCAAAATTCAGCAATGATTCCGAGCTTTAGTATTTCATATCCCTGCATCAAATGAAATTGTAAACACAATCCCATCAGTGACATTTGGTAAAATTTTCACACGAATCATATCTTAAAATTAAAAAAAAGTGAAACAATGACGTCTTGTACTTTGCCGATCAACAGCACAGTGTGAACTGTGAAGTGGCATCTGCATTGCCTGCACGTAAAAGCAACTCAGTGTACTCAGTATCAAATGGTCTGCATCTTATGGAAACAACAACTGGCAGTGAAAGTTGTAATAGTCACCGGTAAAAACTCTTCACAGATGAAACGATAATTGCTTCAAACGAATGAAACTGCAGGTTTTATAGGAGGAAAACCAATGGCGGATGTCCGGAGTGGGACTATAGGTGACGGAGACGGAGGGTCATAGGATTATGAATAAACTGGATAATGTAGGATTTTCCTCACAATACTGTAACAGGAATTCCAATGTCCCCTTGTTTTAACATTAATAATAGTTTTTCTGCTCTGAGAAGTAATTTAACAAACTCTAACGACCCATTATACCTCCTAACCTCTCCGTAGTTGAGTTTTACATGTAACACGGATGAACAGCACACATGTACATATGTTGGTTTTACTGAGGAATGCTGTTCAGTGGAATGCCAACCCCTGGTTACAAATTAGTTTATGGCACTTATCAGTGACTTTGTATACACATTGTGTACCCCATGGAGCACTCATGCAGCCAGATCAAGTATCAAGTTTGAGGTGAATTACCGAAGTGCTTTGGTAATTACCGATCAAAGTCTCAATATCATCAGCGAAGTTGCTGGGTAATTAGCAAGTTTGGTGTCCGGATAAGTTGTAAAACCACAGTAAAAATTCCTTGCTGACAGTTTGAGTGAAAGTTTAAGTCTTTTACTTTTGAGGCACGTACTACCATACGATCACAAAAATTGGCCACTTACAGGTAACAATAAAACTTCACTGCATTGGCGTTATCCTATATTGGATGATTTCTGTATTTCATGTTGTTTGGTAGGATGAGTTGGAAGTGAGGATGTCTGTTTATAAGTTGAACCTTACCTTCATCAAACTTCTGAAGTATGATCTCGCTGTCTATATTTTTACCAGGCACTCGGTACAAACCTTCAGCTTGAAGACCTATCGAGTAAGAAAATACAAATTTGCACAGTTGATCACAATTTGAACATATCTAAACAACATCTTCCCTTGGGACGTATATAAAAATACCAACGCTGTCAAAGGAGCAGTTGTGAAGAAATTTGACAACATATAAGATTTTTAAGTCATTTGCATATATTTGACAGAATCATTACTGCATACTGCATGTTTACTAAGTGTGACATTTTTCTTTGTAGCACATATTTCTTAATGATTTAGGAATATTTATTGACTAAAAAATTGTTACGCAATGCATTTCCAAAGTATATCATTATTACCTTCAGCTTCTAAGTACTCGACACATTTTACGACAAACCGCGGTACTCGGTCGTCATCGTTGACGATTTCTTCCAACGGTGTTCCAAAGTAAGTGTAAGAGACAGAAACATTCCCCTTAGCACCTTTCTGCTTCTTTTTCTTCTGCTGCAAATTTGAAACATCACGTAATTTTATCAGATTCATTCTGAAAATCAATCCCGCCTTGTCAAAAGTTTTGTGTCACGACATAGAATTGGTGGCGTATTCATCATGGTGATGATTGTGATGCAGCCCTAATTCAACAAATGCTGACAAGTTCACAGAGTTCAAGTTCAACAAACGTGAAGTGCATTATTTTCACCTCTTTCCACATCAGTCTTTGGAGTAACTCCATGGTTTAAAATAGTATTGAGGGACTAATGTATAGAGCAAAGAGGATCACAGGGTGATAACAATGATAAGGTCTCACCTCCTCTTTCTGTTTTCTTTTCTCTTCTTCCCTCAATCTCTTCTCCTCTTTCTTCTTCTGTTTCTCTGCTTCCTTCTCTTCTTTCTTGCTCCTCTTGTTCTTCCTTTCATCTATGTTACTCTGGTAACAGGAAACGTCATCATTTCAGTTGATGCAAACTCATTTTGCTTTCTGACACACTGTGTCACGTGCTTCGTCATGACATCTGAATCTTTTGCTGCTACAGTAATTTGCTTTACATTTCCATGCACACACTGAGATATCTCCGTTTAGCTTTAGAATAAGTCTACATCTGCTATCAGAAGATGCCATCTGTCTATTGCAGGCTGACAGAAATCATCGACTTGCTTTACTCACCTCTCCGTTTTCAATGTCATGTTGATGTGGTTTTGCTGGCAGCGGCGGCAGTACCGGAACTCTTTGAGGGAAATCACTGTTGATGACAGCATCATATGGATTCTCATCGTCGTACTTCTTATAGCTCTGCCGTAAATCTTCACTATCACTGCTTGAATCTGTTGAAGAACATAACATGATGCTTACCTTAATTGAACCATAATTTGCCCTTTGGACAAACACAATGATTGGATGGCATCAGTGGGCAAGTTCATATTATTACAGCTGTTTGCACAACATCTGATCCTTACAAACTAGCAGTAAATTCAAACGTCACAGAGCCACAGCGACAAATCAACCTTATATTTTCAGCTCTGTGGGTGCAAATGCAGTTGCTGTAGCAACATTTATCATTCATAATTGAGCCCTAAGATTTTGGTACAACTGTTGGCCAAGATAAAGAATGCAAACCATGGGCCTCTGTTGATCCAAAGATTTATCTTTCGAGTGCTGTAATTTTTTCTCACCAAAATTTAGTGCAACATTCTACCAATTTTATGAATTTTTCTCTAATGTTTTGATACTTTTGGAACATTTCATTGGCTACAGTTTTTTTTCCAAAAATTTTGGAAAAATCTGAAAAAAAGTGACTAAGGTATATTTTATAAAGGCGACACAACTAACTTTGGCGCTCAAAGGGTTAAAAAGTTGAAGAATTTGAACTGGTTGTGGATTTCTATTTATGAATATTGACCGTGAAGTTTGTGAACACATAAATTGTGAATCTTAACCCTTTTCCTGCTAGTCCTGTCACTTGTTTTAACCCTTTTCCTGCTAGGCCGGTACTTGCTGTCGGCCAAGTCAGTAAAAACTAGTACATGAGCAAAAGCCTATATGCATTTTTCACCTACTTGGCATGTATGTCATAGCATGTCAAGTCAGTAACAATCATACGGTATTTACAGTATCTGTATGTCTTCAGGGGCCTTCACATGTTCACCAAGGATGATTTTTACATATGTGCTAGCTTTGTGGTCACTTACCCCAGAAAAGCTATAGTTATGTAAATACGCACAGCCTGGTTTGAGAGTGCGTGAGTGGACAATGCCAAACCCATGGGAAGATGGTCCCTTCCATATCACATGATGCAAGCTCCAAGCCTGGAGCTTTTTTCCCATGGTTCAAATTACATGGGGCAACTTCCTGTACTATTTTTTTTGGTTTTTGTAAAAAGTCGTGCGAATTATAAATGGCGAAAATAGCTTCTCTGGGGTAAGTGACCACAAAGCCAGCACATATGTAAAAATCATCCTTGATGAAACTTCCCCTTGAAGGTAGAACGCGTCTCGAAACTGAAAGACTTAAAACTTTTGCTAAAAATTTCCTTTAGGAATCTTGCAACTATTCTCTTTCAAAATCATGATTAAAAATTGGGGGTCACTGTGCAAATTTGGTACAAGAGAAACAAATTACTCAAGATTTACCAATATTTAAAATTCAAAATGGCCACCATCCCTGTGTTAACTCTATGGAGAAAAATAAAATTTTTGAATTTCAAAAAACTAAGCCAGTGAGGTTTTCTTACACCAAGTGCTCTAAAATGAACCCCCACAAGTGGTTGATCAGAAAAGAATTGTAAAAGCTTGATAGTTTGAATATCTGTCCCCGAGGTGCGTTTTACCTTAAAACACAATGTAGGGGACGTGCTATGCCCGCCTGGTTTAACCAACTTGAAGTCAGAGTAACAGATAAACTTGGCAGAACAAGGGTTAAAGCAGAGAGTAGACTATGTTGCCATATGTAACCTTACGTTTGCAATGACGCTTACAAATAATGCCACATAAAAGTTATTGTGTTACAGATAGCCTATGAAGCTACAGAGACACTCACTCACAAACTGTCAGTGCTCAAATAAGATGTGCGCTTAATGAAATACATAAATACCAGTAAGATGTACAGGGTACCACAAGATGGAAATGACAGTTACAGAATTTGACACACATGCAAAAGTTTTGGGGGATGACCTACGTAAAGCCACTGGAAAGATTTCAAGTACCATCTAGTATTTTAAATACACCTAAAGTGGAACGTTTTTGCCTTTCACAAGCCTCATGAAATTAAATGTCATATTTTGTACAAAATATAAATATTTAATAAACTATCTTAGTGGTGTTAGGGCTGATGACATTGACAGTGACACCGGATCTGACAGGTTTAATCAATGGGAACAGAACAGTATGATTCAACATTTGGAAGGCATTCAGGAAAAGTACTGTCTCCACTCCTGAATCTTTGGAAACTGGCTTTGATAAGCTTCCTTTATTCAATTCCATGCAAACCAATTTATCTGTGCTCCCGTGCACTGGTCATGCCATTCTGTCACAGCAAAACGTTCAAATGATCTTGTTTTACCAGTTTCAAAAATTACACTTTTTCACAGTAGCCAGAAATCAAACAAAAAGATAAATTGAAAATGGGTAAAACTTGTTCATGAAAGGATGATGGAATGACATGAAAACTAATATAACAAGTGCATTATAGAGAGATGTCAAAATCATGTATTGTAAAAAAAAGTCACAAAAACAATGACCAAACAATCATGAATTCTAGTGATGCACTTTTAATATGTAATGAATTTGAATATGGCACAGAACGTTGCATTTTGAAAAGAGGTAAAAGTTGAGACTTTCACAGAAATGTTGGTCCATGAAAAGTGCTAGAGACAAAGTCACATGTACCAAAAGCCACACAGAATCACATACTTCATATTTACAGCAACTCCATTTACACTCTCCACTGGCAAATTAGTAATTATTTGAAAGGGGGTTGGGGGAGGGAAGAGAGGAAGCAATATTTCCTGCACTGGATAATAATATCATCAGCACTGAAGGGTTGGTAGGTAAGTGCTCCCATGGCGCTATTCTTTGAAATACAAACTAGAATACAGAGAAAGTTTTCAGTGTATTTGACTCTGTTTTCAGTGTGGTGTTGTGTGATTTTGTTTTGATGATAACACAGAAATTCATACAAGAATTACGGATTGATCAGAGTCCCTCTTTCATTTTTTCGTTTGCTAGTTTTCTGTTGGTCATCTAACGGATTTATTGCTGTTGATAATTTTATGGCGAGAGAAAAACATACCGTCCTGCCTGAGGGTGCAGTCACTTGACTGTGATTTCACACATGGACTAAATTGGGATGAACAATTAATGATATGCAGCAATGTGGGCAATAATTTGAAGCACATGGCAGTTTCTGATTCTCATCACAATTGTTAATGTGGTGGGCAGGGGAAGAAGTGCATTTTGGAGGATCACTTTGAGGAAATTGCAAATTGGCAGTCATGATGATTGTGAGCGTAAGTTCTTGAGGTTACCGCAGCCACATTCTAAGGTACATGTAACAAGGTAAACTGTGTAGACAATTGAGGTCAATTCTCCTGTCAGGAAGGTGCATGTAAGTATCTGGGGATATTGCAATCAAATTTTTTCCAGGGTAAAGATGTGCATATTGCGAGTGTCTTGGGAAACTGCAGCCAGTGTTTGGGATATGAATGTAAGCATCTGGAGGTACTGTTATATATGCTTTAAGGTATGACAGTCAACTTTCACGGTTTGGAAAAGGTGAGTAGAACACAGACTCACGTAGGAACACACTCTACCTCATTCCCACATGCTGTGTTATTGTTACTGCATGGCAACATCACAGTAAGAAATATGACATCATGCTTGTGTGTTAGTAGTTGTTAGAGGAACATGCATGCTTACCAACACCAGGTTTCCCTGCCTCACCGTACAAAAGCCTGTCATCAGTCCGGGCTGGGAGCAGTGGGGGCTCGTCAGAAACAGGGGATGGTTTGTCATTACTTTTGCTCGGCTTTTTCCTCTGATTTTGAGGCTTAGCCGCCGTGGCATACTCTATCTCATTGGTACCTTTTGTTGGTCTTTCCAGTGAAGACTGGTCACTTGGAGGCTTGTCCTTGGAAAGCGTTCGTATCTTCTGCATCTAAAACACCCAGGGGGGAAAAAAAAAACATACAGACAGAACGCTTTAATACTTAATGAAATTGCTCATGATTCTTCTACAGGCTGAAGTATTGTTTTGACATAAAAACATAATATATGCATGTATTCATCAATGATGGAAATTTCTCTGCATTCCAGGACTGGATTGCCCTCTGATTTCTGTTTTGTCATTTTATGATTTACAATTTTTTGTTTCAGCAAAAGTTTGCACACCTAAGAACATAGGTGCCACCATTTGGCATCATCTTTGTTTGACATAGAACGTTTACATACCATGTCCTGCTTGAAGTAACTTGCTGAAAATATCAGTTACCAGAGAGTATCCAAGCCTTGTGACACATTCCAGTGTGTGTGTGTGTGTGTGTGTGTGTGTGTGTGTGTGTGTGTGTGTGTGTGTGTGTGTGTGTGTATGTGTGTGTGTGTGTGTACGTGTGTTTATAAGCAAGTGTAACTGTCATCTTTTGAAAAATTGCCCTGAAATCAAAGACTGTCACTGATTGACTGCTTGTAGACACAATGGCTTGGCACTGCATGTCAGACACTCATCTTAACATCACATGTGTCTTTCCTATTTCCTGCCTCAAACACTTCAAACTCATATAAAACAGAAGAACTGTGGCACACTTTCATAGGCTTAGTCAGTAGGCTACATGTAACTTGAATATACACTGGCCCTTCATTAAAGGGACAAAGTCAGCATTTTTCATGAATTTTGTTTGATACGAGATACTACTTATATTGTTTGACATGTTGAACGATACTGAATGAATGGGTGGCCATGCATATATTTGACCCCGGTTTTAGACACGATCATTGAAACCATCGCAAAAATGAATTAATAGTCATGACCATTAATTCATTTTCGCGATGGTTTCATGTATTGTGTCTAAAACCGGGGTCGAATACATTGCATGGCCGCCCATTCATTATCTTTCAACATATCAAACAATATAAGTAGTATCTCATATAAAACAAAATTCATGAAAAATGGCCGACTTTGTCCCTTTAAAGCCAAGCAAAAGTAACTTTTGACAAGCTGTTCAGTATTTGTGTTCCATGTATATCAACTACATTTATTTTCCTGTGTCCACTTCCTACAGCATATTGCAATACCACACAAACGAATGTGTGACTTGCATTGCTGTTGAAGATAATGGAAGACGGGTCCTGATCTGAATGATATAATCAACAATAACAAAGCATGGCACACAAATACAGTTTGCATTGGCAGGCCAAATACAGGGTATTTTGACATGCTACAGGATGTAAATCAAGAAACTGTAGTTGACATATGGAACAAAAATCTGTGAATTATTGTTAACAGCTGCAGTTACAAGACCTTACACATGACCTGTTAATCTACTTATATTTTGCAGCGATTCAATTACAGTAAATATGTGGCACTCTGGACTGTTTTGGGCCAAACTTTAGGATCTGAATTATTGAACAGGATGAAGTTTTTGGGTTAAATAAAACATGCATCCTATTCTGGTCGTGCCAGTTTTTTGGACTGACAAGTTAAAAAAATTTCAAGTCTTGTGCACGGAGGAATTATGAGGATTCATTTGAATGTCATCCTTGCAATTTAGTGTATTTGTATCTTTACACCTGCCAACAACGCAAGAGTAAATAGGAAAGGACTTCACATTGTTAACAAGTAAGAAAGAAAGGCATTGAAAAGCTCAGAAACTACAGACCCTTTGTTATGTATTACTCAGTATACCCGTTTACGGAAAAAAAAAGAACTTCTCCCTAGGAAAAGGAAAACGTTTGTTAGAAGCAATGAAAGGAGGTCTTTGTGATGGAGTATATGAATTGCGGTGGGGAGGAATGAAATAACACACAGTGGCAAAGCGGTTTTCTGAGTACAGAAGATGAACACACTTTGTGGTTGTCTACTTGCAGCAACTCTCGTCATCACTTGCCGGCTAGACAGCGCTTTTTTATCTCAAAAGTCTTATAAGTCTCTTGAAGTTATTAGTACCTTGGAGCTCTTATTAAGGTCGTGTACTTCGCTGTAGACTGCTTCCCCAGCTGCTGCCACCACTAAAGGCTGCTTAATGAGATCTTTAGGCAAAGCATAATCATCCTCAGGTGTTGCTAATGGCGCCCGATTGTGTCGTACACTGGGTTCTCCTGCTCGCAAACTTTTGTTAACGTTATCAAACTGCGCTATGTCTAATTTGCCCTGCAATACAATGGGATACATGAGCTTACAGGTTGTCGGGAAGTTTTTTTGGCTGGTTTCGGTTTCAGTTTTGGGGAATACTTTTAAAGTAGATAACTAGGAGAAATATTTTTCCAATCTAATCAATATCTCATGTTTTTACAACTTTTGATACAGTTGGTACCATATTCACATAAGGGCTAGCAGAAGCTTATAATACATCTACGCTATGATAACTACAGCATTTTTCTATCGCTATTACTGTTATACCAGGCAAGCAGTTATCCTTTAAAATTCTACTGCACTGGACGGTTGATTTTTTGTGTGTGACATGGACTGTAATGATCCAATGTGCAACATGAAGGGAGGACAGTAGGGACACACAGGTAGGAGACAGCTTTACAGTCGAGTTTCAAATGTGCACCGAGCATAGGACTAAGGAGTCAATGTGTGTGCTAATTAAGAGAGGAGAGAGGGAGAGAGAGGGAGTTTGGAAAATCGTTGTTAGAAGTCACAGACCCCATTTGCTCATGGATGTCAAATCACCGTAGCTCGCCGTTAGTTGAAATTTCATCAGGAGCTGTCCTTTCCAAGTTTGAACATGTGTATCTGATCAGTTTCAAAGGGAACTGATCTGATGTTTCTGTTGCACTCACCGGCTTTGGCTTGAGGGCTGGTTTGGGTTTCACGGGAGGCGGATACTTCTTATCCCCGGCCGAGAGTGGCGCCGCACTTTCGTCATACAGTATATTATCCACAAAGCCTGACGACTTTTCCTGCTTCTGCCCAGGAACATCAAAGCTGTCATACACCGGATTTTTTACCCAGCCTGGAAATGGACATCATTATGGTTCATTGTGTTATTTGCCTGCTTCTGTGCTTGCATTGTATACACAAGCACAGTATATACTCACATATATGCATACATAGAATACGGTACTCATATATATGTATACATAGAATGCACACAATATATACTCACATATATGTATACATAGAATGCACACGATATATACTCACATATGTGTATACATAGAATGTGCACAATATACAGAGGTGTACTTGCTCGTCACACC
This sequence comes from Ptychodera flava, assembly GCF_041260155.1. Classification (NCBI taxonomy): domain Eukaryota; kingdom Metazoa; phylum Hemichordata; class Enteropneusta; family Ptychoderidae; genus Ptychodera; species Ptychodera flava. Next base: position 38,973,068 of record NC_091936.1, read on the forward strand.
ATTGTACTGGTCTTAGCTATGCCATCATGCATCTCCTTTCTTTTAAGAACGTGAGTTTATGACCCTTTACTGTAGATTCTGTGATGGTAAGACACGCTAGCGATGCTCTATGCGTGTCATTTTTATCTTGAATTGGTGCAGTAAAATACATACCAGTAATCATGCAGATGTGAAGTGTGAGAATATGTGAAACAGTCCTTGTAAAACCAAACGAACAGCTTGTCAACAAATAAACGATACCATTGAAACCCCTGGGACTGAATTGAATCTGCATGTACACTCTACACAACAAATGTGTGTCTACAAATTTGATTGACGCTCACTCCATGTAAACTATGTAGGAATGTTGAAATTATTTTGAAGTCTTCACATACATATACAAAAAAAATATGGGACATCATCACTGGTCAACCTCTGAGGACATTCCACCCTACAATTTTGTTGACAAATCTGAATCTGGAGTTGGTTTTACATGATAAGAGTTACCGGTAACTTGTGACAGATAACTTACGTAATACCTGAAACAGACTTGCATCTTTATTATTTGATATTAGCACATGCAAAAAAGAAAGACTTATTCATATAGGCTCGATTTTGATTTGTGTGAGAAACAATTACAATACAGAGGAGTGTTTCATGAAAAGTAAAACAAACAAACTATTGTGAAAATTAATGAGGATAGTGACCCTTGGACTGAACAGCAGACAATAATATTGATTTAATTGACAACTATTGCATACAATCTTGGCATTTATTTTGGTTGGCTTGAAGTTTTGAACAGCTCTCCCATAAATAATATGTGATTAAAATGTGCCATTATTGTGCAAGAGAACATGTTTATACTCTGGTGTTATTATACAGATAGACATAAACTAATACACTTATATGAAAATACAACGGAAGGAAAAACACAAAAGAGGCTATGCACATATTATTTTATATAAACTAAACATATCTACAGCAAGCTGGGCAGTATCCCACTGGGTTCCTAGAGTTCATGGGTCTATGGCCATCCCACTGAATTCCTAGAGTTCAAGGGGCAAAGGTCATCCGACAGAGTTCTGTTGACAGTGGCTTGATTAATAGACAAAACGGAAACCTTGACCCCTAGTGTTTGCCTTTGCTTGTTGTTTCTCCAAATGCAAGCAACTTGTTTGTGGTTTACCCAGTGACTAGTTCTTGAGAACTGTAACAAATTTTTCTTGTGATCATGCTTGGTAACAAGAAATTGATCATGATTTCAAGCTCACTGAGAAGTGAGCTACAAACGTGTTCATTGTGGTGGTGATAGACATGGCTATGAGTCACTCTAGTATTGAAATATATCAATAGATTTCTATATCCTTAAGTACTGTGTAGTAAACCACAACACAAGTCCATCCTTTCAGTTGAGAAAGTACTTAGCAGATGCAGAACCAGTTAAGAGGGTATACAAGCATACTTTTGGCAAGTTATAGCAGCAGAAACCTGTGTAATGCCAACTTTGGGTTGTTTTCTAGCATCCTATCATTCTCTGCAGAAATGGAGGAAAAAGTCCCTACATCAAACATACATGCTGTCATGACTACCCCATGATATCGCTCTGTGGTTACCAACTGGCTGGCTTGGAGTGGGCCATGGGTGAAGGGTATGTTTATCTCCCCTCTGAAGCCAGCAGAGCTCCCTCCGTCCGTCTACCATTTTGCCTAAGTGTTCATTGAAAGTTCTAGACCATTTTCCATTGTGAGACTTCAGAAGACAATGTGGTGTTTGGCTCAAAATTTTGTCTGCAGGTTTGGTATCATCATGATTTGACTAAATCATTGATTTTTGAAGAGCCCTAAACTCTGAAAATGTGTTGTCTGTCCTCTGTCACGACACCATGTCCTGTTAACCCTTTGAGAACCAAAGTCAATTTTCGTTGCCAGTAAAAATTATAACCTGTCAATTTTTTCAGATTTCTGCCAAAATTCTGATAAAAAGCTTTAGCCAATGAAATGTGATATCCAGTTGGTCCAAAATTATCAAAAATAATGCAGAAAAATTCATAAAATTTGGTAAAATGTTGAACTAAAATTTTGTTAGGAAAAATTACAGCACTCAAAGGCTTAAACACTAGAGTCATGCACGGGCTTCAATAGTCCCAGTGGATTTGGTAATGGTCTAGTTGAATGATGAGTTGCAGACTCCCCAAAGTATGCAATAAGACTTCTGTAAGAACCTGTAACTGCTGGGAGGAAACTGTTACAGCATACAGAGGGCAAAAAGTGGAGTTAAGGGGTCAGTGGAAGAAGGAAAAGAAGAAGCTTTACCCTCTTTGAAAGAACTAGTAGGTGGCAGCTGCGGAAGAGGTGGCGGCAATGGCGGCTGTGTCTTTGTCTTTTGCCAAGGAGCGGTACCAGGTGGGTCTTTCCGATCAACGCTTTCATAGACATCATTGTCAACCCACCCTATCATCGAAAAGAAAAACGAAGTAAAACGCTGAGTGCTTGGTTTTATACAAATTACGTATTTGTTGTGCATCCTTTATTTTTCAATGTTTGGTGAACGCTCATGCAGTGTTGTTATTTCATCTGTGGACCTGGTAAAGGTCACTTGGGGGCGCTATGCTGGGCTTGTTGTGTGTGCCATAGAAAAAAAAAACAATGTTACTGGAAACTTCTAAGGTTACCGGTTGAGCGAGAACAGTGAGCACGTTGAAAGCCTAGGACAGGTCCATTACAAAGGTGACCCTATAGTGCAACTAACTTTAGCCTACATGCAGGAAATAGTACTCCAAGTATAGGAAAGGTGGTGACAAGGGGTTACTAATGCATGCACAAACTAAAAGGATGTAAAATTACACTGGTCAGTGTGGTTACCTGGTACTTTCACTAGGGAAACCCCCCTCCCTCCAATGAAAAACTCTGAAACACTGCCTATCAAATGAAAATGGAAAAATTGATCAAACACTGGATCTATTTATCTATTTGCTCTTTTTTAGGATTAATATAAAAATGTTCACCAAAACTGGACTTTGCAGAATTTTATGGAAATTTGCCCCTAAAATTTGATTCCAATATTCATATCTTCCCAAAACCTTGCATAAACAGCCTATCAACAGGGGGGTAAAATCAAACACAATTCTAGAAACACACTCTTGTTTTAGACATGCTTCCTGTTCTTTTTTTGAGATTCTAGGGTCAACATAGTTTGTGATTCGGTCCGCAGTTTTTCTGATCACAGTCCTGTACATTTCACAAAATGGCAGGGTAGCCTACATTTGCTTGTAACAGATATTTGACAAATATCTTTTTTGGAGAGGGATGAAAGGAATTTAACAAAGATAATTGTGATTACTTTCTATCTTACTGACCATGAATCTGAAAATAAAGTTTGAAGATATTACCATAATGATGGAGAAACACAAAAGCCTGTGAATGAATTACAACTCACTGAAGTTAAGCTGCCCAGTGAACAATGCTACAATGTTATACTTTCCATAGACACCATGTACCTGTTACCACACAAAACAATTATTGGAATTTGTTGTTTTTGTATTATTAGAATGATAACCCAGCACTGGGAACACAAGGCTAGGTAAATGTTAAAGTACAGTGTTAGAACAGTTAATCAACCCATCACCATTCAGAAAATGACCAGGCAAATTGAAGGCCGAACACAGTTTAAGAGGCATGTGAGAATCAATGACCAACGTTTACCAATAATTCTGCATGAAAAATGCAATATCGTCCCTGGACCCTGTTATGGTGACTGCGATGATCCCTCTTATACACAAGTAATGTGAATCATTTTATTTATACATGGGCAGATTCTCAATGAAATGTCAACTCTTGGATTTGGAAAACCACCAGCCATAAATAATGCATCCCATTACAATCAGCATGGCTGAAATCACATTGGCCAAATGAATCACGTTGTGCATAGCTGTGCAAATAGCAGGGTGAAGCTTCACCTATCTTTTACGCACTGAACAACCACCCACTGCATAACGCACGAGGCCGCATGACATTTAATGCAGGCATGTCAATTAGGTGCACAAGCCAAACGGCTTAGAGATGAGATGAAGCGAGATGCACCAGGATGACAGTTTGCGGTGGTTGGGCTCCACATGGGAGGGCGAAAAAAAAAATGAACTTGGGAACAGTGGGATAAAAAAAAGGTGGTTTCTGCAGGCTGAGAGAAGGTTGGAACGGTGGTGAGAGAAGACATGTACCAGTCATTGCAGGCTCTGTGGGAAACGACCCTGGTGGCATACTATTACGAACCCACACACCATCTGTATTGGAAGACACAGAAAAAAAAGAACAAAAACATAGGAGACATGAAACGCAGAAAAATCCACAGGCAATGAAACTACTAACAATACACAGGAAAGTCTTTGACAATATGTTGGATTAGACGAACACACAAAAATGACTAGAAGTGTTAATTTTTACATTCTCTATCACCTTCAGAAGTATACGGATATTTTAAATCAAACTTAGCAAACTGGCAAATTTTCATCTTTTACAGTGATGTTGACTTGTTTGGAAATACTTTTATGCCACTATTGTCATGATGGGCATATTTTGAGTATTTTTCATAAAATATTCATATCTGTAACAGAGTTCAATTCGAAAGATATATGTCATCAAAAAAACTGAAAATGAAATGTCACTAAACTGGACCTATTAATAAAATGTGTTTCAGCTTTTTATCTAGACAGAGTCAAAATATTGATTATGTCAAATTTTTGGTCGGTGTAATGTTGAACTCTGAACAAACCGCTTCACCTGCCGTTTTTGTACAAAGTGACTCATGGCCCTACATTTCATAATACAGAAAGTGTGTGTGGAATTTGGTTTTTCGGGGAAAAGTTTGAATTCTAAGTGGGAAGAAACTGCCCACAAAGTACGTTATTAGCATGATGCCGAGGAAGAGAACCGATTGAAAAAACATGATCGAAGGAGTATGACAAGACGTGAAATGACGTTACGTAGTATAGGTAAGATGAATCGTGGGTAATTAGAAAAGTAGACAAGTCAAACTACGGGACTGGGGAGTTGTTGATTAGAAACAGACCAGTGCATGCATTACTAAACACTAGGTCTATGTCTATACTAATTCTAATGAAAGACAGCTTGCTGAAGAAAAACCTCTTATCTTTCCTGAACAAAAGCTGTTAGATTCTTTTACTAGAGCACACCCTCATTAAATCTGTGAAAACAGCACTGTTAAGATCACCTTTATATTACAAATTAGTTTTTCGTGGTTACTTTGAAAAAATTTATATACTTGTGAGCAGCAAGGTAATTTGATCAGAAATGCCTGATAAAAAAGCTTTCGTGAGAAAACAAAACATCACACAGTGTAGTCGTGCATTTTCCCTCTTGAATTTAAGAGTCATTTTTTTGTAAGCTAATTGCAGATTATTTACAGGTTATTTAGGGCTGATGTGCAGCGTCTCGGAAGCTTGTAGCCAATTGGTTGGCAGAAACCCATTGTTCTTATTGAATTATTTCCAAGCAGCCAATCAGGTAGAGAATCAGTGTACCGTCTACGCCTATTTGGCACGTCATGACCCATGAACACTCTGTGACTCAAGAAAATTATCAGTTGAAAGAGAATTATACATTGTGACTCAAGAAAATTTCAGAAATTTTCAAAACTGACTCAAATTTCCTGAAATCTTGCTTGTCAGGGGGGGAGCACACTTAAGAGAATAGCCCTTGTTTCAGACTCCTTAAGTTTCTGAAAATAGTGAAAAATCTACCGATCAGATAAACTTCCAAGCTGCTGTACATTGCCAGATTATCTTTTGTGGGATTCTTGTGTAGAGCAATGCAATGGGCATATCGAGGCAATCGATGAATGACAAAATGTCTAATTGGTCTGCTGTTGTCAATTTTAATTTCTTTTCTTCTCAACAGATGAAAGAAAAATACTTCTATTGCACTGCTGTAATGTAATACTGAATTAATGACTTTTTTTGGCGACTGTCTTAAATATCTACAATAGTGATGCTGCAAAGACATGTAAAATTTCTGAGGATGTTAACAACTCAATTATCATTAGGTATAAGCATATAATTATCAAATTGCCCTCAAAAAGGGTAAATGCCCACACACGACTCATTTTAGGGTATCTAGAATGAGGGAAAGAACTATCCACACATCGCCATACCTTCCTCAGGGCCACGGGCTTTCATGGAGTGTCGTAACGATGCTTGACCCCTTGGAGGCTTGGGCGGTCGTATCCTGCCCAAGGTAACTGTGTTGTATAACATGTCGATGGGATCTGGAGGAACAGAGCATGCAATGAAGAGAAGAGTCTGAGCCAGCGTCTGTTGCTTGCACGATGAATAGCGCCACCAAGCAGTGGAAAGCCACCATGGACATACAAAGCACCATCAGGGGGAGGTACTGAGGGATGTTTGAATTGTCATGGCATTTTCTCTGGTTACTTTATGGTGAAAAAAAATGCTGGTTTAATGAGCGCAAAAAAAAACCAAATTTGTAACCAGATGCAAAATTTCCTTTCACAGGAAAATTTTGCGAAATAAACATGTATGATTTGAGGCATGACTGGTACTGCTATGAAATATTCTGCATTTTGTTGGCTATGAATTGCAGAGAAAAACAGCAGTGGATATGATGACTTTCCATTTTTGAAGAAAATGTGAAGTTTTTGCTGCCTGCTAATTCAGACAATGTCAATTCTGAAACATTGCAGTTTGGCTTAAAGGAAGAGGCTTACTGTGATAAAAAGTCTGGTTTCTCTTTTGGTCAATGTGAAAAAAGGGGTAAGCTGCTATCTGCAAAAAAGCATGTTGATCAATACTCAACCATCACACCCTGCTGGGAATACACCTCCACCCCCCAATGCCATCCTGAAGAAAGTATAACAGTCCCAGCTATCATGGTATATCTAATGGCACTCAACACATAAAAGTCAAATTGACACAGTGGGGAACAAACCATTCATTTGACAAGGGTAAACAACATAAGGTGTATAACATGTCTGTAGAAGGTACTTGAGTGAATAAAGTTAAAACCACTCTGTGAGGGGCACGATTTTGTAGGAGAAGCAAGAAATGTAGTGTAAACACTACACAGTAACATAGTAAAAAACAGCAACACAACACACAAAACTGCTGCAAAAATTTTAAATGCCCACCAGGATTTTGGTTTTTGCAATTTGGTCTTTCGAATTTTCTGGATGAAAATGCTCTGAATGAAAATGATGCATGATACTTGCTGTCATTGTACATCCGTGGCTTCGAGAAACCTGGCAAAGTGGTCTATATTGAAAACAGTGACATGCAAATCCCAGTGGTAAATTAATACTTTTGCAATATGACGAGTACGATGTTCGGCGATAGCTCACTTCCACATGGTTACATGCTCCGACGATCTGTTATTATTTCAACTGATTCACAGACTTAATAAATCCTGTGATTTGCATAAATGCATTTTCTCCTACTGAATCACCTTGACTTTGAGATTAAAGAGTTTGCATACAAGACAAAGTTCAAACACAGCAGTGGCAATGATAATACAGTCTGTGTGATGAAACAATGTAAAGACACATGTATGTGAGTAGACCTTCAGATCCGATGCTTGAGGGCGCTCCTCACTCACACTTCATATGGAGAAACTTTCACCTGAGGATCTTTCAGTCTTGTGTATGAGGAACATTGGATAAACTCCAGAGTTAATAATATTTTTTATTTTGGATCAAAGGTTAATCAGCCCTGAAATTTGAAACTCTATTCAAAAGGTGAGGTTCTGGAAAGTAACTGACATGTGAAGAATAAGAAAAACAGGTACAGAGTCTCAGAGAGGGTCAAAGTTCACACATTCTGTTGACAGATTAGCGATGACATCATAGTCAACACAACCATGCATTGTGTTGTGTAACCGCATGTACAGAGGAGCCAAACGCATGCGAAGATGAGCCGTCACCGTGGGGATATTCTCATCATCAATAACACAGCAGTCTCAGATTACCACTCAGGCAAACCAACTAAATTTGAGTCAAGTTTGCTGTGATCTCATTGAAATTTTGCAGACAGAACACTTGTACACATTATGAAATTTTTCATCTAAACTGTAAGATAAATTCACCAGAAGGGAAACTGCAGTAACCCTTTCCAAAGGGGGCTGTTTATAAATTGCTGTAGAAATCTGGAACTGAAATAAACATCACACTTTTGATTAGAACTGTAAACAGATGCCATGGTAACAAATGACAGATAAACCATGGGTATATTGCACAATAGCCAAAGCTATGTTTAAATTAATTTATTACAAATGGCCTTGGTCTATCTCATTTTTTTGCTACGCTGTTAATTTGCCTTAACGATGGGAAAAGCAAGATATTTGTATGCTTGGTTTGCATGAGATCAGAAGATGAGACTGTGTTTTACCGATGGTTTATGGAAGTAAATAAGCACTGAAAACATGCAAATGCTTTACGATGTATTAAGGCTACCTTTTCCACTCCGTGAAAGCCTTTTCCTTATTTGGCTAGGTTTAACTAAATGCTCTACGCCATCATTATGAGAATTAGTACCATCAAGCTCTGTCAGTGAGACACCGAGAGTGCGCCAAAATGTAAAGAAACAAAAGATGGAAACAAATGTAACGGATGAGGAAAAAAATGAATAGCAAAGTAAAATACAACACATCGTGGAAGTAAATGCTGAAGCATGTAAGATACGAGCTGCCATGTTGTATATGGAGGAAAAACAAGCCACTGTCATGAGAGAAATGTCGGTTGGGAATTCACACAAAGATGGATCAGATGTCTAACAGCCACTGAGATGAAATGCCACGGTAATGGTGTACGATGATTTGCGTTCATACATGCGTGTCTGCTGCACTGCTCATAGCTAGAATAGATCTATGTGTCTTCTTTCAACATACTCTGCATCAGAAGATATTGACATGCAAGCAGCCAGCCAGTTTGAAAATCTGCGCAAACATGTTATGGCTCTATGTATATGCGAGAAGAAAGGGATATTTTCTGGACACTGTTGTGACATGTATATGCTGACTATGGATAAATAACATAGTTTGTTTTTAGAAACATTGAACTACCTTGGGCTGTATTTGAATGCCGTGGCTTCAGAGAACTTGTGCCATCACTGTGAAAGAGAAAAGAGTGAGATACAAAAATTACTTGAGTACATTTCAATTCACATTTGTACATGAACATATATTTACAGGTTTTCTTTGTGACCCATGTGTTGCATTTTAACACAGAGATTTGGCTCGTTGCCGCCTTTACTGACTTGGCACATGGGGAAGTGACACTGTCTGGCAGGAAATGGGTTCAGTCTGTTACTATACCACATTGCCAATCAGTAAAAGACATTGAAAAAGAACATTGCAGTCACTGGTTATACTATATATGAAGGTCATTTGGGTTATTGATCATTTTAAAATATTTGTCGCAGGCAATTCAATAGACTTTATACAGCATGCACATTGAAATGAAATTATACCATGTACGATATCAAAACTTCATTATTGTCCAAAGATCATCTCCAACCAGTCACTGGGACCAAGGAAAGCATCACACACTCATCTGTGTATGGATTTTGTATCAAAGACTTGTAGTTTTTGCGATTCATACACACCTGTGCTCTCCCAACCTTTCCAAATTGTTAGTAAATTTACGAATTCAGTTTGAAAAAAAATTAGTAAGCACAAATAATGCTGAGCCTCCCCCCCCCCCCCCCTATTTTCAGCAAGCACTTCTGGTACTCAATGAATCATTAAAAACTTAGGGAAATCAGACAAAAGCAAATGAAAAATTCCTTTTAAACTTTTTGTACATAGAGTATGCTTTTTATCTATACTGAACACATTCAACTCAGTTGTCTCAAGACACTGTGTGCGAGACAGGCATATTTGGCAAAGATAGGATTCCAATGTTGAGAACTTCATCCCGGAATATTCAAAAAGCATATTTCATTGAAGGGATGACACTGTCACTTTTGACAGTATTTCCTAAAATTTTGCTCTGTAAAACAAGTTTCTGCTTTTATTTGCCTCCCTATGGGATGTTGAAATACCAAGTATTTACCTTTCCAACACGGCACATCATGTATGATATGTGATGATGTCATTGACAATAGTAATCTAGTCAACACCGGACATCAGGTGAGAACAGTTATAATGGACATTATTTACACATAAATTATGCAGGCAGTACTGACAAGCTAAAATACTGGGAATTTGTCAAGATTTTGAGAGCAGAAGAAGAAATTGCATTTTGGTAACAGAACAAATACAGCGGAAAGTACATCAAAGCTTCCTGCTGCTGGATTTTGAACAGGAAGTGCACACTAAATGGAAAGCTACACACAGCACAACATATATTAATTTATTCTTGATAACATACCGAATCCTAGGGGGTCTCAGGCTTGGTTTTGGCGGTTTGAACGGGGGCTTTTTAGCCATTTCGTTTTTCAGATTCTCCACTGACAGAGTACGAGTAAGTTTGATGCGGTGTTCTGTCTCTCCCTTTTTGTCAAACGCCTCTTTGAAGAACGGTGTAAATACGGCAGCTGTAAATACAAAATCGGCCATCAGTTGGAAGACATGAGAACTACATGTGACATTTGATGTTCAAAAAATATTTCAAGCAAGTATGCAATACAGAAATACAATCAAAATAATTTTAAAATAGAAGTAAGACCATACACAGCTTGCAAATTTTGAAGTGCATCCACAAGAAATCGTACAATCACTCATCTTCCAAGTGTTGCAGAGAAGGTAGCTTTCCAATTATATTCCGGCAAATTGATCACTTACTTTCTTGCCGGAATTTCTGTGAGGCCGTGATAAATTTCACCTCCAGCTCATCAGCCAGGGTATTGCCATCTGACAGCAGTTTCTGTGATTCAGGGTCCAGAATGGCACTACTTTGTGTTACTGCTAGTATCAAAACCGGTACATGTATGACTGCCCTGGAAAAAGCCCTGAAAACCAACCACAGAGGAAAATATTGGAATTTGTTTCACTTGCCTTCTGTGACTTAGAAATGCTACGTGACCCTAGGATAATCTTAGTCTATAATCTCTTGCAATGGAAGGAAAGAGGGAAGTAGATCTGTAGATCTCTATTCTATCTATCTATGTATCTCTCTATGTATCTATCTACACAGAAGGAAAGACAGAGACAGTAAAAGGCTTGTACCTTACGTTTGACGGCAAAAGATTCCATGCATGAAAGAGCCCTTATGGAATCTTTGGAAGTGTGAATCATGTTTACCCCCAAAAACATGCCGAGATCAGAAAATTACACGAACTAACGATATAATACACATTTTAGTTCCTGTAGCATTTTTGTCTGGCACAGTGAGCTGAATATGTTACTGGGGTTCCCCTTGGGTTGACAAAGACAATTGTTTTCAAAAATAGTAACACAATAAACCAGGTAACTACATCCGCTAACATAGCACAATATACTGTTTGCACAATATTTTGGACTTCAGGTAATGTTTTTCACTTAACTGAAATAATCACCATCTGTCATAACCTTTATTGGAGATGTGTACACTTATTAACTTACGTACACTAGTTTTTCTTCCAGATTTACAAAAATCAGGTATAATAGCGGTGCATGTGTTGAAGATGCTGTCTGCTATCTGTAACATTTCCATGGAACCTTTTGTGTTTTGATAGAATGGATACCAAATTATGGAGCATTCAGTTGAAACTCACCTCAACATTGACAGGGAGGCTTTTCGTTTGGTTGAATACGCTAGTATGTAGCCGTGATGTAAATCTTGCTTCAGATTCATGGCTTGGTGGTAGGAGACTGCCATCACCTCCACTTTTCGTTTCTCCGACCCGAGGAAAGTGTCCAAGGCAATGGTCTGGGCTTTGTCCGGATTGATCCAGCAGCACTGGTGGTTGACCAGCGGTGCTAGAACCATGTCTGCTGGGTACGGATCATCACACATCATGCACAGCTGAATCCTGGGAAATAATATGGGGAAAAGATATCATGGTTGAGCTTAACCATAATTGCACGCTGGAAACTCAGGAGAGACACATTAGAACTCATCAGCGGTTCAAATCTGTAACTTGAGTGATGCCATTGTGTACTTTCAGTGAGCATACCTTACTATGTGTGTTCCTACTTTGCTTAAAAATACGGATCATTTTTGGATAAAATACAGAACTATACCAGAAAACAAATAACACACTTATGCTATCCGTGCAAAAATTGGATCATTCATTCTATAATCAAAAGTCTGCAACAGGGAATCACAGTGTCAATACAACATCTAAAGAATGAGACCAAGTTTTCATCGTGCTTCATGTTACAAAAGGAAAATGTCTCTTACTTGATGTCTGGATCCATGTACTCGCGAGAGTTTTCACCTCCGAGTCCCGATCGGAATTGAATTGTTTTAATGATACCCCGCAGTGCCTGGGTGATCTGAGATTCGTGGAATTTCTTGCCATGCCAGAGTGGATCCGTAGGTATGTCTATGAACACACACTGCAATCTGTTGAGAGTTTTAAAGAATACGTTACATTATTTGTTCCAAAAAAAATATTCCAAGAAACAAGTTTGCCTCTGCATTGAGTACTTTCATAAGTTTTAGAGCACTGTGAAGTACATAAAATTGATAAGTCGTCTCTAGAAGTGTAGGTTATGAACACAGTAGTGGTTATAATCAACCTAAAATTGATATTGGAATGCAGTTTTTGTTTGACCAAGAGATAGAGCAATTGTGCATTTAGAGCTGAAGTGTTCTCGGGAAATACTACCAACAGTGTGCCCGCTAAGCCAATTTGACGTGTCATGAGTGTCATGACGCAGGGCAGATCTGCCTGACGCATTTAAAATTACAAGTAATCTCACGCATCACTAACGCAGCTGTAAAAAGCCTGCAAATGACTAGAAATGCTTAGCAGATTCATAATTTACACTGATAACATGTTTTCCTCTAGTTTTGGGTAAAAAAAAATATATGAAAACATCATTTCTGTAAGTCTCCGCATTGATACTATGTATGTACAGATCAGCAGATAGCAAACTTATCTTGCTTGTCGATCGATGGGCAAGGAGGCAGCCAATGTTGTTTTCATTGTTTTCTCACTGACTCATGCGAGAGTATCAGGAATCGAGAAAGACATGTGACCATAGACGGCGCTATACTTGTAACTGCTGACTTTTTAGTTATAACCTATTAATGCATGCGGTGACGCACAGCATGTCAACTTTTCTTCACTTTTCTTTTTTTCACCTGCCTTTACGAGGCACAATGATTACCAATGTGCAAAAATGACATACTGTATACTTGACTGCATACATGTGTTACCTGAACTGTACTTTGTTTCCAATGAAATAAATCCTTCAGATAAGATCTTACCATAAAAATGCAATTCCGCCCCCATTTATTTTTACGGGCACTCGCTATCCCCCCTTCACAACCAAAACAGAACAGACAGTGCAAGTATCTGAGTTTGTCATACCCATCAGCTAGCTCCTGGCCAGCGTTGCGCAATTCAGCATTTTCAGCGTCGGAATTGGAAGTCTCTCTGGCGAAGATGACAGCGAGGGGTAGCCCAGGAAATTCAGGTTTGGATGAGTCTGAGGGGAGTACTGTTTTGTATAAACTTGTCCTGATATAATCTAGAGCCGGCACACAACTATATACACATATACAGGCTGTAGGGAGAACAATGACAAGAAGAAAAGGAAAAAGTTGACAAATCTACAGAAGTGAAAGAGTATATTTTGGATTGGTGAAGGCATGTAAGTATGTGAATAGAACATGAAATATATGACAATTGAAATAATTTCTAAATTGTTCTATCATAAAATACAACAACACATATCATGTTACAAATTTGTAATTTGTTACCAACCAGTCATATCATAATACATATAAACCATTTTCCTGCACTATGATGTCACGTTGGTTAAAACAAGAGGCATAACATTTCCCATATCCATACGCTGCACTTAACAAAGAAATGAACATTTGAAGGCCCCAGAAAACAGAGATATCATAAGCATGGTTTTTACCGACTTGACCTGCTATGATAAACATGCAAAGTAGGTGGAAATATGTTAAGATTTTGGCTTAAAGCCACTTTCTGACTGACTTTGAAGATGGCATATAACAGGCCTGGCAGGTATCAGTTATAGGGAACATACACAACATCACAGATTAGATTTTTAGGTGAAAGAACTATATCACCGCATTACAAAATGAACAAAATGAACCTTTTCAAGTGAGCTAAAGCCAATAATGGTCTCATGCAAATATGAAATAATCATTTATGACGTCTGGGTACACTAGTCAAATTGTAGAACTAGCAGGCCCTGTAAACTGTTGAAGGGACCAACAGCACAGTTGAAATATATCCACATATGACACCTGTGTCGGTTCTCTTACCATTTGGCATAAACTGTGGGGTTCTAAAGGCATGATTTGGTAATGAGACGTCGCCTTCAATTGGCCGTAATTCTAAACTGTAAAGTTTGCCATCGAGCGTGTAATCTTCTTCAACAGACTGTGCCTGAAAACCAAGAAATGTTTATAAATCAAGAAACATTTCATTTGACATGAAGTTACATTGGATTGGGCTAAACATGTGTGATTGGTAACTTAATGCTTGGTGCAGGCCTGAAACATCATACCTTATGAAATGATCTTGCGGCATAATAGTCTTGGAATAATATAAATACTTGAAACATGAAGAAGAAGATAAAGATAATACACTTCTACTGATATTGTCTCCTATAGCACATTATCTATCACATAAATTTTTAAATTTATTGTAAACAGTATGATAAAAATCTAAAAAAATTCACGTAACTTTAAATGAACATCATAAAGTCAAAGCAAATGACATTAGAAATGAATCCAACAAAAGTTTGTCGACACAAAATCACACATACTCTGATCTCGTTGGCTAGTTCATCAGCCAATCCATCTTTTCCCAGCAGCACGATATTCAGTTTGTCATTGGACTCGATGTAACTAGTACGTCTGTTCCAGGAAGATGGCCTGCATCAAAAAGGAAAGAAACAGGTCTGCGTCACAAACTGAACTGCTTGGAAAGACATTACGAAGCATGAAATCTTGGCACGATTTCAAAGAGTTATAAAATCAACAAGACTTACGATGCTTACAAGCTCCTGACAACGACAGAGGATATGCCACCATGCATATGATAAGGAGGAAACTCCTCACCGAGGTTTATTTTTCATCTATGGTACAAGACATGAAACCTGGTCGTTATGTGGATACCACAGCTTTAGACTGCACTCAAACCTGTCATCCTAACGTCATAAGGTAGCATGCGCCTAAAAAGTTTACGACTTAAATTTTTGCTCAAACTTTCCTCAGTTAAACTTTTAACCATTCTCTTACCAAATACAGAACGAATATCAAGAGTCACCTTGCAAAGTTTTGTACTAGAGAAACAATCACCTAACTTGTACCAATAATACAAATTCAAAATGGCTGCCTTCCCTGTGTTAACTGTATGGGGGGAAAAATAAAATTTTTGGTTTTCGAAAAACCAGGAAGGCAAAAATTTTCTAACTCCAAGAGCTTTGAAATGAGTAATCACAAGTGGGGGACTAAAAAAGTACTGAAAAAGTTTGAGAGTCTGAATATTTCTCCCTAAGGCGCATTCCACCTTAACATATACTGGTAGGTAGAACTTTGCTGTGAAAAACAACAGGGATTTACTGAACCTTGGTGATGAATCTATCTAACTAGAGAATTGGCACAATTATTTTTTTTTCTTTCATCATACAATCTTAAACATCTCTCCTATAATCAGATTCTACCTTTTTACGACCACCATCTAGTTTTACATAGCCCAGTTGGACCTACACACGTCGACATTGGGGATGAACAGGGTAGAGGAACAACTGTTTGATCTTCTCTGCAAATACTACCACCGAAATGAAGATGGTGACTTATACGGAATAATGTACAAGGGGTATGTACAGAGTCTTGGCCATCTCCTCTGTCTGTTTCCTTATTCAAAACTTTCTATGTTGATGAAGGCACACTGAATACTGTACTCTGATACATTAAACACAGGTTACTTTTGAATCTTTGGAACAACTTTTGTGCATGTAAGAAGTCAATGTTTTTGTACTAATATATATCAAGGTGAGCAAATACTGGAGATATTAAATCAATAACTTTTGTTTACAGATTTGTGTTTACAGCCTAGTTTCCTAAAGGCAACTACAGCCCTTTTAAGTGGCAACTGTGTGTCAATTATTTTGAAATATTTTCTGTTGTAATACTTTCAATGCTAAATCTGTGTTTGCATGAATGTGTATATCCTACGGAATACTTGGATGCCACTACTTTATCACCAGCCTAAAAGACACCCATATGGTGGCTATCCTTTACTGTGAAGTTAAAACCAGAATATGGAAGTCATCAGTAACTTTGTTAAATATGAATACTGCATGAAAATTTCCAGCACACAACAATTTGATAGGGCCTTCATATCAAATCATTCTTTGATTGAGCTTAAAATAAAGGAGCTTCTTGAAAATGTGAATACAGAAAACAAAATAAAGACTACAATCTTTTTTCAGTTAATAAAAATATTCGACAAAAACAATAAAGGAAACAAAGAACAACAAAATTCTTCTGAACAATGAGTCATCACGTTACATTTCAGAAAACCACAGCCCTACTCTTTACATTTGAATGACTCCACGGCAGCTAACTGTATACTACATGTATGATAGCATCTGCCTTTGTGCAGCCAACAATGGGAATATAAATTGACCCTGTCACTTTGTACTATGCCTGTTTGTCTCACTAACTTACAATGTTGAGTTAAAAAGTTCACCTGACAACCCATTGTTTTTGTGACGAGGAAAGAACTGACAATTAGATGATTAAAAACAAAGATCAAAAGTAATTTTGGCCATATTGTCTTTTGTGACAGAAATTTGCTCAGAAAGCCACTTTTAAGTTGGAATTTGTCATTTATAAGAAAATTCAACTCTGGATTCTCACATCGTACAATATGCAGTGACATCAAACACATCTATATTAAAATCATAACTCATGCAAAATAAAGGATAATTTACTGGATTTCTGTAAAACGAAAAAAATAAACATATTTTACCTTTTAACCAATTACACACATAATAACATTCACACACTGCCTACAAAAGCGGTGACATGAATCCACCGTAGACATAGAGCACTAGACAGTTTCACTACCGATGACTTTTCAGCCCATCCATTATACACCAGGTGCGATACGCAAGCATTTAACAGCGGTCAAACCGATTACTTAAAAAAGAACAGGCTGGAGATTCAATGCAGAAGTTACAGAAATTTATGCAAGAATAGAAACAAGTCTAGCATGGCAATATAATGAGGGTGCATGATATACTGGAGTGTTTTTTGATTTTTTCCTTACCTAACTCTCCTTCAAAGGGTTTATTAGTATATGTTATCGGAAGAGAAAGAAATAGAGCTATGGTCAGCAACTGAGAAAAAGCTTGCAATTTCTTTATTATCTTCTGCAAATTTTTTGGAAACATTTCCTGATATTTCAAAATAGTTTCATTTCTGCATGTCATTTCTGTGGGTTATTGGCAGCCAAAACGTTTTTAATGGGGATGTTGTGGGAGGCAAGTTCCACCATAGACCCTCGAGAAAAACGGGACAGGCAACTGCTGAGGTTTCTTTGTGCGATCTATCTTTGAATACATTAAAGTTTATTTGCCAAGCGGTCCCCCACAACAATACTTCGTACTTAACACTGAATCTCATTAACGATCAAACTGACGTTCTGAATATGTACACTTTGCTCTTGCATGGCACGTTCCGAGTAATGACACAGAGAATTTTGAGGGTTTTTTGATACTAGTCATGGTGAATGTTCTGGTAACGATGAAGATCACATTTTGGATTCAAGCCGAAGCCAACGGGAAAAAACTAGACGATAAAAACTGTGTACATTTAGCCATAGACGCTACAGAAAACTTGCTAGATATCGACAATATAAGTTTACATTCCCTACCATAAAAATCACCGATAACAACAAACATTTACAAGTTAGACAGGTTTACACTTCCCCAGTCCTGCGAAACGAAAATCTGACCTTTATTTCATCTGTCACGCAACATTTGACGAAAATCAGGGAACACAAAAAATGACTACTCCATCGGAGCTCAAATACACGACCTCTAACATTTTGGTATGTTTTAGCCTAAAGAAACACCAAAGTTCGGATAAGCTACACATGTTTACATCCGCAAAGTACTAGAAAATACATTTGTAACACTTACTTTCGCTGTCAGGAGAAACTTCGTGATAAATCGGGACTATCCATCGGTTGATGGATTCAGAAGCAGTAGGTAGACATGCATTTACACAAAGCTGAACGCTGTCCTCGTAAATTTGGCCGTTCACAGTTTTCAAACAACAACATTTCAGTAGTTAACATACATACTTTACCGAATCATAGCGCACTCCTCGCACAGAAAATATTCCGACGGTTAAAAAACTGCAAAAACGAGGGAAAATTCGGAGATACACGGACGATTGCAGAATGTAAACAACTCTGTGATGTCAACTGCTGTCAAGTCTGGAACTGCAGCGGTATGTGTTTCGGATTTCTATTCGAAACTTTGTCACTTTACAGCAACATACTGACTCCCTGCAGACTTCTAGTTGCGTCGAATCTCGCTACCAATATGTAAAAAGTACTTTAAAACCATTTTGACGAATTCTTCTCAAAGTAGTTGTAACACTTTTATTTCTAAAAATGGACTTGCGGGTAATCCGAAATAACTTGTAATCCGAAAACATTATTACCGTATACCCGCATGCACGTGTCTATGAACTGGACGTTGTGCAGTCCCCGACCCTTAACACCTCTTAATTATTCCAAGATAGATGGCAAGCTGCTAATCCCATAGACCCTTTGTTCTCTATCGCAGTTGCCTGTCCCGTTTTTCTCGAGGGTCTATGGTTCCACACTGCACAGGTTAACAGATTCATCTTAAATGCACCCACTCTCCAAGAAATGCAACAAGCCACTCGACGTTGTCATTGATCTGTTTCTATTTGCGACACAGGCAAAACAAAACTGAGCTGCCTATTGTTTTTTTCTTTCTCATGCCAGCCTGACCCCAAAACACAGATAAGCAGTAACCCCAGTCACCATAGAAACTACAGAAGCAGAGAAGGTCAGTAGCAAGGTCAACAGTTCTCACTCAGTCACATGGGAATGAAGAAACCAAAGAAGAGGTTGGATTGCTTACCTGTGAGCATTGCTGTCAAAGCACTTTTCCACCAGGTTGTCAATGCAGTTCTCGCTGCTCAGACAAGTTTCCTTGGTGGGGTTATGGAGGAATCCAATATGTCTGAGTAAAAGGACATCTCTGTCTTGATCTAAGAAATTTAAGGCAGAGTACCTGAGAACAACAATTATAAATTATTAACAATGACAAACAGAAGAAGCACCTTACTTCAAACATCAAGAAAAACCTGGTGGTGTTCTATAACTACACAATATTGGTGTACAGGTGATAATTACAGTTAAATTGTTAAAAGACACAAAATCAACTTTATGAATGCGACATCAGATATATCAAATTTAATCTTTTCATCCAATTATTTTGTGGAGAGACAAGACCTACAGACAGGGTACAACAGCAGAAAAGGCAATACAAGCAACTTCAAAAATTAAAACAGGCCACTTCTGATGAACTTCTCTGAACTTCATCACAGGTAGACTATGCAGGGTAACATGATAGACAAGCCTTTGCCATGTCAACTGGGAGCTGTTGTTCTTTTCTGATATTTTCATTCACAATAAATGTTGCCAGTTCTCATTTACCTAGTTTCCCTTTTCAGTGCTTCATGAATCTTCTTTAAGTCATCCTTTGATACTGTCCTGTTGGGGTCCAGCTTGGCAAACACCTCTGAGTACTCCAGCATAAGTTCACGGAAGTCATCCTTTGCACGCTCGCCTAGCTCCTTCTGGTGTGTGTCGTAGATTTCTTTCTTCTCTTGATCATTGAGTTCTCGGTAGCATTCCGATTCCAGCAAGAAGACGGTAATATCCTCATACTTCTTTCCCGCTGAGATCATTCCTGTCTCTTCCAGGAGCTTTTTGAACTCTGCCTTCATCCTGAAAGACCGACACAGAAACCAGGAGTCAACAATACAGTAGAGGTGCTCTTGCCACACTCATATTGTGACAGTTAATTTAGAAATCCCGAGAAAGCTTCAACCTCCACTTTTCCATGGGATACTACTTGTACCAATTCATCACCTGTTATAGCTATTTTTAAGCCAATGTTTTCTAGTTAAATGCTTCAGTACAGTGCAGTGTTGGATGATCTCAACTCCTTCTTGCCTGCTTTTTGTTCTGTCGGCACTAAATACCTGTGAATTTTTACATTGTTTGGAGGACTGCTTTGTTAGAATTACAGCCCAAAAATATTAAACATCTGTAGCATGAGTTTACTGTTGTCAATGCGATTACTTCTACTGAAATTCCTTCACAACCAGATTTTGGCACAACTCTATTACACTGCACTGGAGAAGAGCTTCACCTCTGTATACCAATAGAGATGATGAGGCTTATCAATGCAAAGCCTTCCCTCCGAGAGAATAGCTTTCCACAGATAAACAATAACCAATATACACAAGCCTTGCTGTTATCGCACTGGTCCATATTACAATTACAAGTCATCGTTGATGACACAGTCCCCACTTGTTAATGGGTACTTTGATTACAGGTCCTCAGAGAGGATAGAGTCCTCTTCATTAGGTCTGTGATAAAAATACTGTGATAAAAATACTTTGAATAAATTCGCTTGATACATGTCTGAGTTCAGGACATGAAAAAATCATAACAAAATGGCCGCACAGCAGCGATATTGAATCGTATCACAAAACAAATTAACGTGCATATGTATGACCAATCGTATCACAAAACAAATTAACGTGCATATGTATGACATTGGTCAATCTCCTTTTACCAACTTTGAATAAAATCGCATGATACATGTCTGAGTTATGGTTCTGGACATGAAAAAACGCAATAAAATGGCCACACGGCGGCCATATTGGATCGTATTACAAAACAAATCAATGTGCATGTGTATGACATAGGTCAATGTCCTTGTACCAAGTTTGAATAAAATCGGTTGAGATATGCCTGAGTTATGGCTCTGTACATGAAAAAATCGTAACAAAATGGCCGCACAGCGGCCATATTGGATCGTATCACAAAACAAATTGATGTGCATAGCTATGACATTGGTCAATGTCCTTGTACCAACTTTGAATAAATTCTGTTGAAACATGCCTGAGTAATGGCTCTGTACATGAAAAAATCATAATAAAATGGCCGCCTGGCGGCCATATTGGATCGTATCGCAAAACAAATTGACGTGCATATGTATGACATAGGTCAATGTCCTTGTACCAACTTTGAATAAAATCGATTGAGATACGCCTGAGTTATGGCTCTGTACATGAAAAAATCGTAACAAAATGGCCGCACGGCGGCCATATTGGATCGTATCACCAAAAAAATTGAAGTGCATATCTATGACATTGGTCAATGTCCTTGTATCAACTTTGAATAAAATCAGTTGAAACATGCCTGAGTTGTTGCTCTGTACATGAAAAAATCGTAATAAAATGGCCGCCTGGCAGCCATATTGGATTGTATCACGAAACAAATCGATGTGCATCTGTATGACATATGAAGTAATCCTTGTACCAAGTTTGAATGAAATCGCTCCAGGCATCTCTGAGATATCTGCGTGAACGGACGGACGCACAGACGGACGCACGCACGGACGCACGCACGCACGCACGGACATGACCAAACCTATAAGTCCCCCCGGACGGTGTCCGTGGGGACTAATTAAACATTATCCTAGGGGGCACATATACATTTCTACTTATCATATAAAGGCTACCCTAGACAAGCAAATTAATACCATATTGCAGATTGCCAGCTTTTCTAAAATATTACTGTGGACATTAATCAGCTTCATGTTCCACGTTTCGGAATCTTGATGTCGACGGTGCATTTCACTTTCAAGAGGTCCCTTTATTTTCATAATCAGCAAATGATCAGTTGAAAGGCATCATAGCAGTGGTTCATGATTACAACTCTTAATCTAGGCACCCATCAGAGCAACAAGAAATAAAAGTCCTTCGGAATGTGTTTCATTCATCTATGTAATGTTTTTGTTTGCTTCATTATTCCTTGTTTGTTTCATCGTCCGTGACATGATGGAATCATTTCCTCACATGGTGTCTGCACACTGATCTACGGAAGTAGCACTTTTGTGGAAGCTTCACTCAAAAGAAATCCTAGACAACCTATTGTCCCTGCCGTTACAGAAATAAAGGCTGACGTACCTCTCTTTCTTCAATCTTGCATTCAATCTGTTGATATGATCCCGGAAGCCCCTCTCTGTTTCTGGTTCGTTGCGCGATAGGACATCAAAGGGAATCTTGATTTCGTCATCTCTGTGGATGAAGTCACTTTCCTTCCAGTTTTCACCCTCCTCAAGCATGACAAACCATTTGTCGAAGTTTGGGTGTTTACGAATCATTTCATGGCACTCCTTCCACTGCCTAGACAAACAAAAGTACTTACAGTCAGCATACCCTTGTAAGTAGCAATTTTCTGCACTCTTTGATTTAATTTGGAAATTTCTGGAAATTTGTCAGAGTCGGCCCTTCATCAAGACATGTAAAGCTTACAGTCTTGCATCAGACAGAAAGCTTAGATGTTACAGTATTATTATCTTGCCTTCAACTCTAAGGAGTATATTGCACATTGTTGAATTGAATAAATTGCTAGAAGTTTAATATGTTGCTGATCATGTTTAAAAAACTTGCCTCAATTGCACTTAGGATAGAATGTGCCTCGGGGACATATATTCGTCTTCTCAAATTTACAATACTATTTTGGTCTGCCATTTGTAGGGTGTTCATTTTGAAACTCACTGAATAACTACGTTTCCCTAGCTTTTTTGTGAAGATTGACAAATCATCATTAACCTGTTGAGTTAACTCAGGGATGATGGACACTTTGAATTTAAAGAGTTGGGAAATATTAGAGAATTTGTTTCTCTGGTACAAAATTTTGCACGGTGACCCCTTTATTTTCTCCATTGATTTAAAAGGAATGATTTAATGTAGAAAAGTTCCAGAGAAAGTTTAAGTCTTTAAATTTTGACATTTGCACTAACTTAAGGATAATCCTATATGCTCTTTCTGAAAGATTTAGTAACCAAGCTGTGTGTCTGCGGATGGGAAAGCCAGTTTATCCTGAAGACAGACAATGTATTTGGAAGTGTAAGTTTCTCAGAAGGCCCCGCATGCTGGTAGAGTGCACTGTAGTTGTTCATATTTCATCATCAGGTCAAGTTCATTAAAACTAATGAAGCACAATATGTCCCATTTGCTGCATTTTAACCAAAAACTGATTATTTGAAGGTCCCTGAAATCACAGATGCTGTAAACATGATTTTTATGGACTTAAGCTGTTGGAACAGACCAAGCCAAATGGGTAGAAATACAGATGATTTTGGCTCGATACCGCTTTTCACTGAGTTGGCCGATGGGGAAGTGATACTGTCTGGCAGGGAAAGGGTTAATTAAGCAGGGAACAGGTTGTGAGTAACGGTACTTACTTCCCGGCTATCTCGTTAACATCAGGAAGTAAGTCGTCTAATGCCTTTGGTAAAGTGTTCAAATACTGTAAAAGTTTCTTCGTCAGGTGATCATCATGTAGCTTCTTGATATGTCTCTGAAACATAAGCTTTGCTCGTCTCTGGCCTAGCACCTCAACAAACCTCTCAAACTCTTTCTCCTTCTCAAATTCCTTTTGCATTGTCTTCCAGAGGGTGTGATAATTAGTCACCCGCGACTGAAGCAGAGCATTGTAATTCTCTGTGGCCGCCTCGATGATTTGCTTTTGGTGTTTTGAGGCATCGTGATATGTAACGATCTTCGCTTTGACCCTCTTGTCAATCAGCTGCGCGAGGTACATGAATGCCGTCTCCACGTTCACGTTCTCGTTGGCCGAGGTCTCAATCATGTGTACCTTTTTGCTTGTGGCGAACCTGTCCGCTTCCTTCCGATAGTGGTCTACCGCCTCATCACACTTGGTGGCTACAAGCACGACCGGTTTCTTGGTCTTGAGTAGCTGGTTAAACAGGCCATCTAGAAATTTTATTTGCTGTTCAAGGGTGCGATTGTGCACAGTGCTGACATCAAAGACACAGAGAAAGCCATCGATGTTGATTTTGCCATCTGGCAGTGGTTTCTGCTCATACTCTGTTTCTAGACCTGGAATTGAAAACAGTAGTAGCAATGAAATGACTGAATGTACCAACTTGTGTTATCAACAATTCCTGCATCTTTTATTTTCCACAATTTTCACATCTTACACTCATTCGGCTAGTTGACAACATCAATGCCAAGGTCCAAACAAACCTTGAAAGCAACATCGTCAAACTATCTGGTGTGGACCATGTATTCAAAGTTGTAGGACAGCGGTGATATTGTCCAGTAGTTAGCAAGGACCACCACAGGTTGCTAACGTTATATTTATACTCTACTGTTGCTCTCTTACTGGCTATGGGCTAATCACCATCAGGGCATCGGTAATGGTTCTACTCCGGAATAAAAAGGACGCGATGCGTTCTACAGATTCAGTACGCCCAAATAATCACATGATGCCGGTACAAACAAACCCACATGTGTACTAACGCGTATGGCAATACACATACATCTATGCGCGTTTGCGCACATGGCTTTGTTTGTACCGTGGTCGATTCGAATTCCGGGTTTGGCCTATTGAATGGCAAATGAGAAGAAATCACCATAACCTATGTAGCTGATACTGGGCAACATCAACATCAACGGTAACACAATGTAATTTTTCTGCATTTGGAAAGGGGTCCCTGACTACCTTCTCTCGCTCTTGTTCTTTGCTCAGACAGGTGAATGTAACCCTCTGCCCAGACCACTGGTCTGACAAACCAGAAATGTCAATATACATGTTCATCAACAGTTGTGCACAATAGAGACTCTATTTTGCACAACTGTTCATGAACATGTAAGAGTGCCTGTACGACTAGCAAACTTGACCGCACGAACAATGTACATACATGTGCATTGTAGTCTGGTGACCACCAAATCCTAAATGCTATACAAAAGCCAGATTTGGCCTGAAGAAACACACCTTACACATATTCTTAATGTAAAATGCGTGGAGGTGAAACATTATTGTTAATGAATAGAACTTTACTGCATTATGTTTATGCAAGTTTTTAAATTCGACCAGAGTGCTAGGCCTCATTTCAGCAACTGAACACGAATAAAGGTACTCTACCTGGCTGTGAGGAACTACTGCCGTGGGGAAACACAAAGAGGTTATCAGAGGTCAAGGCTTTACTTCCTTGTTAGGCTGAGATGTGAAACCGCTCTTTATTGCTATTCAGGTCACACATACCAAACATTTAGTTTATTACACTTGTGTAGAGGTACATTTGCAGCATAGTCTTGCATAAATACTGCCGATGTCCAAGCCGGTGAAAACCACATAAATTGCAAATTTTACTCCAGTCATCATCAATGACACAGTCCCTGCCGGATCACCTGTTTTTGTGAGGACAGTTCATCCCTATTTGGATTGTAACAGTTCTCATCTATGATTGTTGAATGACAATGTGCCACTGATTTCAATTTGTGACTCCAGAATTATTTAACACTGTTCATCGCTTAAAAGCTAAAGTGCAATGTCCAAGTACAAAGTTCCAAGTTTGAATGAAATCAGTGTAAACACTGAACATGAAAAATTTGTGAAAAAATTGCCGCTGGCTGCCACATTGGATGGCATCAGTTTCCCAAACTTGAAGTGCATATGTAATTGCCCTTACAGTTATACCAACTTTGAATGACACTGTTTAAGGCATGCCTGTGAAGCAGATCTGGACATGGAAAAATAGTAACAAAATGGTCGCTTGGCGACCATATCACAATGTCTCAAACACTAATTTTGATGTGCATTATGCATTTATATTTATAATACATTGTCAGTGTACCAAATTTGAATGAAATAAGTCCAGGCATAGCAAAGTTTGGCTGTGGACCGACATATGGATAAACAGACAGACAGATGTACCAGATCTACTGTATGAGTACCCCCAGATCTCATCCATGACGCTAACAAACATAAACCGGTAGAAGTATTTTGCTTGCAGTGTTCGCCCCAGAGCAATTATAGAGTGGTGGCCACCACACTTTAATTTTAGGTTAACAATAAAAACTCATTACCATAAGAATTACATTTCTTGTTATGTAAATTAGCTGCGAGACCTCATTTGTTTTACTGTTAGTGGTCCAACACACCAGTGGATAATGAGAACAATAATCAATCTATGATTTAGAATGACATAAGGGCCCCCAGACAAAGTTGAAGGACCACTGGATTAAGGATGATAAATACCAAATCATTCATTTTTCTGTCAAATTTTCA
The DNA here is from genome assembly GCF_041260155.1 of Ptychodera flava. NCBI lineage: Eukaryota > Metazoa > Hemichordata > Enteropneusta > Ptychoderidae > Ptychodera > Ptychodera flava. The sequence continues at coordinate 38,999,592 of NC_091936.1, forward strand.
AAATTCTCTGAGAATACGCCTTGAAGTAAGACCCAGAATTGAGATGTGTCGCCAGTTCAAGATAAGGAATGGTTTCCGTGTAATTCACGATTTTTAAAAATCAAAACAAATGCACGTGGCTATCCCGGTTAAATCGGGGAGCTTTTGTAAACATTGTGGACACATTTGCATTGCTATTTTCATAATCCATCTTCAGTGACACAACGTTGCGTTGCACTAGCTAATTTACATAATGACGTGCTGTGACTTCTCCAAACACCAGGATTACTTCCGTCTGTAAACAATAAACCGTAATTAAATGTTTGTCGAAGCCTAGTCCAATAAACAAGTATTCGTACACAGTGTTCTCCCTAGGCCCTTCAAGCATCACGTCTCCGTGACGCTTGCCTGATCGCCGTGACGCTTGCTACAATGCCGTGACGCTTCAGATTTTTTCCGACACCCTTGATTGACAGCCCCACTTGACGGCTCAGTGTATTCATTGGCATGGGACATCTGCCAAAACTAGCCTTATCAACATCGTTTTTAGTCCTGAATAGACTTTTTGTGTTGATTGACGAGTTTACATTAATCAATTGACACGTACAAAGGTGTTGAAAAACACCGGCCGAGCGGCACATCGGTGTGGCCGCGACTTTGATCATGTTGATCGAGCGTCGTGTCAATGGCCGTTTATCAAGTTACGTGGGGGGGGGGGGGGATAACAGTGACGTCGACGCCGTGTAAATGCTGGTGGTCAAAGCGGCTATCGGTCAAAATTGCGACCCTCAAGAAAGGTTTATAAGGCGTCTATACCTGATGACGGTTTGTCTACATGAAATCTCCATGGCAGTATTACGAATGTGCATTTGTATTTTAATTATTTTTCTGTTTCTTCTTGTTGAGACAAACGGTGAAAGTATCAGAGCAGGAGAACGGTAGAGTCCGTGGGCTGCACACGTTACGTGTGCGTCATATTACGCTACGCTGACTTGACCTAGTTTCTCGATGTTGGGGTCACTGTAATTTTACAAGTTTTTGGCTAACCGTACAATCGTTCTTTTGCATTCTTGTAATCTTTTTTTATTTGGCGCAAAGTTTTTAAAAATATGAGTTTGGATTAACATTTTGGTCGCGAATGTCTACAGTGCCATGTGACGTAAACAGGTCAGGCGATTTCCAAGATGGCGGTCGATGTGTGGGCTTTGAGCGTTTCGCGCTGTTTTCAAGTGCAGGTCTCGTTTCAGGTTCGCTAAGGAGGCAAGTTACTAAAACGACAGGGGTTTCATAAATTTTGGTGACTATCATTCGTGTAAATACGTCTGAATTTTCTGTTATGGTAAACCGTAACAGTCCCTCTATTCATTGGGACCGTGACCGTAATCATGTGCTCAAAAACTCGCTGGGGTACACAGCCCTGATTGTGTGGCTTCGTTGCTCTGTATAATTTCGTAAACAAGTGACGCAATGTTTCATCGCAAACGTTTCTCCATGCAATGAGCGTACGAGTTGAATTTTTACAACTGAAGTTGGATTGCTGAAGAAACCAAGATGTGACCGTTCAGTTTTCATGTATGAATTTATTGCAGTTCATGGTGCTACCTGTAAACTTAATTGTTTATTCCCCTGATATGTATGTTCATGCAGCAGTGTGTGTAAGTAAATAAAACGCATGTTAAATGACTACAATTTCATGAATTTGCAGTGACTGTTTTATGTGTGTGTATGTATTCAAATATATGTTAATGTATGCAAATTAATTATGTAAATTTTATGCAAATTTCCGACATGCTTGCCCTTGATCCTAGGGAGAACACTGCATACAGTTCCAGACATAGTCTACACCAGAAAGCAAGTCATTTTTCTTAGTGTGGTCAAGACATCGTGTCAACGACGATTTCTCAGCAGTGCGATGTTTTGTCACTCTTTGCTTAGGGTTGATCGGAGCCTGCACACGCCGCTTTACGGTGGTTGACGTCTTTTTCGCAATGTTAGATAAACAATTACACAGTGTTCATTCTAGGATTTAAAATCAACGGGCCACTGTTGGCCCCCAACTGCTGTCCCAAGGGGGCCATTTTAGAAAATCGGGGGCCATCATCATCACACATGTAAAAACCTTGAATTTTCTGCAGAAAATACAATAGTCTATCAAGTCAAGAAAAGGAGAATACTTGAGATTGGGCCCCCGTAACCAACCAAGCCCACTGCAAAGTTGTCCCTTGTACGTACGCAACAGGCCCAATAATTGCAACAGCAAACCGTTTGGTTTGATTCAATTGTTTACGTAACTTATGTGATGAATTATTGATATGTCGGACTTGAACAACTGTACAAATTGCTAAGGACTGTGATTTTGACTGTGGAAACGATCATGATCAAAGCTTAGCCCACCGGTAGGATTTCTCCGAGAGTGGCCCTCGATTTGCACGCATCGACAATTAGGCTACTCTTACACTAATATAGCACGAGACTGTAACCCGTACGACCTAAATAAAGTGATCGATACATCAACTTTTAAACATAACTCGTATGTATTAGCAAATTTACGATCATTGGTTCTGGCCAAAGGGTTTTACACAGCGGTGTTGTTTTATGCAAAGACCTGGCTACTCTGGAAAACGAGATGTGTCCGACCTAAAATGTGTTGCTCTTCAAAACGATCATGGACGTTTTCCTTGCAGTGTTCAACGTTTCGTTTGTATGGACGGTAGACGTTGCAAACGCTTCAATTTAAGGGACTGCCCTATCATCCTGGGTTCATCAACTATACCGGCGTTAAAAATCCGAGTGTCGACTGGCTTTCCACCTTTACGCAGCGGCCAGTGCCGTTGTTTTGTATTCATCGGCCATGCCACATGCGTACGGCTCCAAAACACCGCTGCCCCTACATCAGTCCTTCTACCCAGCTTCCTATGTACCACCATATATGCTGTAGTGGGTATTTAATTGCAAAGGTTGATAGGTAACTGAATCGTTTTACATGTCACACTATAACAGAGGTAATGACCTTCGGGGAGCTACGCGAATGTATAAACTACGTGAACTCTGCGTGTTCGACCCATTCATATAATGTTGTGCCCTTAGTGGCGCGTCAAACGTAGAATGAGGGCCATGCGAGATTGTTTTGCGCAATGGCGCGTCCTAGAATTAACTTTGCAATTAGTGCGATAGTACGCTATCAAGTCTACGATTCTGCAATGTCTATACAGCGTGTTAGGGGAGTGTGATCTGGGGAACGAAAACAAGCTTATCTGCATATGAATTTAGGACACGCCCGCTATCAGTAATGACAGCTGACATCATTGTTTTTCCCACTGAAGCCATTCGCGGTGGCGATGTGTCGACACGCAAGGCTCCAAAAATTGGTAGTTTTCCGCGATTTATTTTATTTTCCTGGGACTTTTTTCATCACTTGGTAACAAAGTATGTCCGTGTTGAGGCTCGTGCACGTCTAATTATCAAATGCCGTAGCGTAGAAGTATCAAAACATGTTTTTTGCATTTTTCTCGAATTCAATGTGTGAATGAAGTACCCTTCTTTGGCACCTCGTCAATTCGCGCTCACAAACACTAGCTGCTTGAAATTCACACCGTCCATTGGAAACATAATGAACTCAAAATCCGTGTCTGGGATTTCCTTTATATGCCTTTGTTATTTTTTAATGCGCTCTTAAAGGTGTTGGACGAAGGTGCTTTTCAAGGAATTTTAATTATCACGCCATATAATTTGAATGGAGCCTCCGAGAAAAAATCGCAGACACGCTTTTGAAGGATATTGTCAAGGCTTGTCAATGAAGAAATTCCAAACGGAAATCTTGCAGCGTGTTCGCATAAGGCCAGGAAAACCGGTTTTTGGAAGGTTCAGCAAAACACTTGTCACGTGACTCTTATGCAAATAATGACCGTGCACTGTGCTTGGTCGGATAGCTCTATATCAGGGCTTTCAGAAAATGTATACTTTATTGGGGTTTGGGACATGTTCAATTGAGAAAAAAATAAAAATCTGAAAGTGTCTAAAAGGTATTTATCATCCTTAAATTCATATTGGTCTTTGGGCCATCAGTTGCTCATCTCCACATGATACACACACACATATATGCACACACCACTTACCTAATTGATCTTTACATATATACATGAGTTTTTCTGCTGAAGTCAATTTTGTGGCTGTACTCCTCTTGTAGTACGAGTTGGTATTGGTTCCCCTTAGTGGCTGGAATGACGTGTCATCAATGAACTCGGTCTGTTCCATGATCCTAAACACTATCTCCTCATCATCTGATTTCTTGACCGTGCTGCCCCAGTACAGGAAGTGGTCATTGTTGACTACGCGTCCACCGAAGTCACTCTGACTCAGCACCGAGATATGCTCACTGCTGTAGTCGTCTTCACGTGGTCGGACGAAGCGGTTGCAGAGGCAGGACTTGCCGACACCTTGCGATCCTTTTTCCCTTCAGTGCCGGACAACCCAACCACTGCTATGTTGAACGTTTTCTCTTTCTTTGACATTTTTCAAGTGTGACAGGTATTCGGTGACAAACTGTCAGCAAAGTGGTCACATCTAGAGAAATAGACAACAGTCTCCTTCTCAGATGTCCTAATTACCTGATTGCCATAGCAATGACGCAGTTCACAAATAATAACGTCTCAGGTGACCCACATTTATTTCCCTACATATGGTAATGAACTTAATGGCTGCAAAAATGCCGCGTCAGCCCATTAGTGGAAAAATGGAATTTTCATTCAGCTCATGGTGTCTCATCTGAAACAAAATGAAAATTGATAAAAAAATTAATACAGGAATATTGGGAAACAAATCCAATGACCAAAGATACAAAATATGAGTCATTACTACAAATTAAGCATATTTTTGTGATGTACTACATGTATGCATATCAACATCAGGACCGCTTGGAAATTCGCAAGTTTTCTACACAGTTCATAAAATTATCACTCTGTTTCACAGACATCAGTCAATATAAATCAGTCTTTTGCATAGGTTGATAAGTGACTGATGTGTGTACAATCATACCCATTCATGTGATGGACAGTAGTGTGTGGAGTGAACAGCTCACCAAAAAGTTGGCTGAGCGAGACAAACACACGATCCCCTCCTAGCTAATACCATGTACTAATATACGAAACAGTGCTAATGCCAAAGGTTTCTTATTTGACACTATATGTATGTCATACGCATACATGCATGATTTGCATTTGATGGTTGTAACTACACATACTAGAGAATGTAATTGTTAAGAAAATAATTTTCAAGTGAACAGTTTAGGGGATTTTTCAATGTTGCTACAGTAAAGAATTATTCACTGACAGTGACTGAAGTGACATGTCTCGTATCCATAGCTTGACTTTAGACCAAGGCTCATGAACAATACACACAACACCAAAACAGATGCACTTTCATTTCAGTACTCCCAGTTACTACATTATACTATATGTTCAGTAATTCCTATGTACAGTTTACTCCAGTGCCACTCATTTCATCATCACAACTACACGTAATGTAATCATGGCTAACAGACATTGCACAGAGTCTGACAGCAACTTCAGTGTCTTTTAAACAGCTCAATTGATTCCACTTTGCTAAGTTTGATTACATCATAGTGTATACAACACTGAGTCAAAACATGTATCATAGCGTGTACAACATTGGCGGTCAAAACAGGTACAATGAAATTACAGGACATGTTCCGCAGAAGGCCACACCCTTCTAAATGCATTTTCATAGGAGAAAAAAAGGGCTGGATAATACGTACGGTATGTAGATCTTGCCAATGTCAACACGGAAGTACAGCAAAATCTAAAAATAAAATGAAGGTGCTGGCATCAAAGAACAACTCTGAAAGACAAATCAAATTTGAGTTACCTTTGCATGTGTTTATGTACCCTTTGCAAAGGTCATACCATAATACAAGTTTCAATAGCTGTACACAACACATTGTTCATGATCTGTGTCTGTTTACATCTTTTTGTTTTCTAATTAATGTTTGTTGGATTTTGTAACTCCAAGTTCTCTAAATGTCTGGGACATGTGCTAATACTACATCCATATCCACATGCTAATACACATCTGTATAAGAGTCTAAATTGATACTTTATAAAAGACAATGATGGGTTTCATATCGGAAATTGTTTGATGATACAAATAGTAAATGTTTCATTGAAAGTGAAACATCACATTAATAGTAACAATCATCTGTCATTACAAGATGAGATTGAGAGCCCAACACGTACACAGAACGATCTCTATTTACTGATTACATCAGTTGTATATTATTTCTTACCATCAATGATACCATTATGATTATTCATAGATAAAGTGTATTTGCCTCTCTAAATGCTTAAAATTTAATGCCCAGCATCATCTGTCTGCATAGTTTGAAAAGGGACTTAGCCTCAGCTGAAATGATGAACCTGGAGGACACCCACACCAGCGGGAAGCAAACCCCAACAGAGTAGAAGTCTGTTACATTTTTTCAGAGATAGTACAATGTACTCTTCCTCACAATAACAAATTACAAACAAAAGACAGAGAAGGAGTGTAGCCTTAGATACAACACAAAGTCCTGAGCTTTTGATTTGGTCACGGACAGTGGAGTGGAAGACGCTCAACTGTTTACAAATATATGGATTTGTCTGTTTTCACATACACAGTACGGTAACAGTACACTTGATCAAAACACAAACAATATTGATTTTTCAATGAAGTAAAAAAATTATCGTTAATTCTCTTCATACAATTCATCATTCAGTGCATGGCAAATAATCAGACTACCTGTATGATTTACGGTTGGCCTTGATTGTTGGATGTGTATGTGTATATAATATAAATATGTGGAGTAAAACACATGCGACTACCAGCATGTTTTAATTTACCTGACATTGTACAAAATATATGGATGTTTGCTTTTAATTGAAGATGTTGAAGAGCTCAAGGTCAAGTAAATAAATTACCCATGGTCTAGGTTTGCATCGGAAAACACGACAATACTGTGATGGGAGACTAGGGCTATTATCAAGCATTATCACCAAATATGCATAACATTCAGTCACCTCTTTACCCTGATGTTATTTTAATTTCTTATTTCTATAGCAAGAGCTGAACTTCCGTGTCAGTGTGGTGACAAATTATGGTTACTGAGGCAGAGAGTAAAAATAAACAGGTATCCAACATTCTTACTTAGAGAACAATCTATCTTAAATATGCTTTCTATATGAACCAAGCACATTTAAACATTACCAATCACAACAAACACTGTTAGATGATTATCTTGGATACATACAACAGATAAAGCCTTTATAAATATCCACAGAAACTGGCAAATAATTTTGGGAAAGAATTCATTTAAAATTGTTATCGCCAACGGGAAAGAAAGGAATGCAGAATACACACATTAATGACTATGGCTAACTTCTTGTTTCATTGTTATTGAAATGCCTCTTTGTCTAACCTTGTGTCACTTCCTACTGAAGCGGTGGCTTTTATATTCTATCCACAGCTAGCATGTAATACAGTACAGAATGACAAAATATTCCCAATCTGAACATCTGAAGCAGGTATACGGTAGTTATATCAAATCCTGACGTTGTTGAAATTTCATGCGTTAAACTTACAGACCACCTCCGGTAGAAACAGCTGATTTGCATACATGTAACTGATTGTAATCTAGGTTAACACCAATGACAACAGAATCACAAAAATGTCAAGTCCTAACATGCATTATATTATTTTGCTTTGGTTTTTGAAACATGCAGTTCAAAAAATTTCACTCATATTAAAGCAGCAGAAAGAAAGAAAAAGAAAAATTCATTAAAAAGGATACTTTCATATCAATCTTGATGAACAATGTCTAGATTATGGCCTCGTCAAAACAATTTTTTTTTCAAGTTGTAAAGAATTCTAGCGATCTGACATCTGCTTAGATAGATAGTCTCTGTCAGAATCACATCTAAACTGAGTCTGACATACGCATTCTGCCACGAAGCAAATCCAAAATCCAATACTGTGCAAGGCCATACAGATCAGTCATCAGGGTAGACACAGATTTCTCTCTAATGCATAATGAATGCTTTTCTATTGCCAGATGTGCAAGCTTCGATATGAGCAAGATCTTGATCATGTTCCATCTAAATGTTGATCTGTCAGGCTGATCTCGCATAACTATATGTCTGTAAATTTATGATCCAGTTGTGTTGACACGGGGGTGAGAGGGTAGGGGGTGGGGTGGAAACGACACATCAAATATTGTAATTTTAGTGACACGGCTAATGACACAAGAAAGTCAAGTTAACACATGCTTACACATGCCTTCTTATCAGTTGGCATAAAAATATCAGACCAATATGAAAAACAAAGGAACTAGTTACATGTACATGTCCGATAAAGCAGTAATGTAGTCTGTCGCTAAGCTATGCAATTGGCATCTTCTCGGGCTGTGACCTACTTTGTAGCTTGACTGATGCTCAATTCTTAACAACCGATGGGTCACACAAGGACATGTTACACTGTACCTGTGACAGACCAGTACTTGTGCTAAACATGAACGTGTGACATACTGTCAAAATGAAGCTTTTATGCCATGATTTGATTCAGCAACCGAGAAATAGAAATGCCTAAGTGTACAAACAAGGAAACAGCTGCTGGCGTTTAAACTGTTCCTCTAATGACTCAGTGTTTCAGCTATACATATTCATGTAAAGGACATTTTGTAAAGCTATCCTCGAGGTCGCTGCTTAGTTTGCAATTTAGGAAAGGTCACAATACTGTTCCTGACATCTCTTGCCCTCTCAGATACAAATCTCTGCACTGTCACTACTTGAATTTTCTAATCTACGTTGAGAGACAAGAGACGCCTTTGGTACCCAACACCTTTCATGCATGAAAACATCAGTCTTCTGTTTTGCACTAATTTACTAAACTAAACCAAACTGCTCCATCGACCATATCCAAACATACGTGTACATGTACATGTACTGTACAAAACTACTGTATAGAAGAAGTAGCCTGGTATCAACAAAGGCATCACTAAGAGTTGAATATTCCTGAATCCTCAAACTATTTCACAGGGTCTTAACTTAACAAACAAACAAACAAATGCATGCAAAGTGTGAATGTAGTTACATAAATCATAGAAAAATACATGTACATACCGTAAGTCACATTAAAAATATTATCCCTTCAAGATCACTGTTCACGGTAAGCGACACTATTTGGTACGACCCCCCCCCCCTTTCCCCAAAACAGAATCCACTTTGAGACTAAGCGACATCAAGGAAACTCAGAATACCTGATGGTTCTGCAGCTTGTTCCATAAGTGTGGTAGGGTCTGTTAGTTATCAAAGGAAAGCAGCTGGTCTACCCTGTCGGGGAATCACAACATCTCAATCACGGCAGCAGAATTCAACACATGCATGACAGACAAGTACAGTGAATATAGTTGGTTGCCACAGGCTCACCACTGGTTACATGTAAAGTCATTACGACTGGTACAGCTCAAAGTCAGTCGTATACACTGTCAGCTTTTTTGTCAGAAAAGGGCCAGGAGGGGTGAATGACCTTGTGTACTTCTAAAGCAACCAGGTCTTGTCAGCTGGGGCTGCCAGCGTGTCCTTGACAAGTGAATCAGAGAGTCAAACGATTCCGTGTACGACTCGAGAGAGATGTACTCTGCACAATAACAAGCTCTAACACAGGATAATTTCCATTACAGGTTATTGACATTGCACTGTGTACATTCTGTCATTCAACCCTTCCCCAGATCATGTAACACTTATTTTATCCACTCAATTACTAGGAAGTCATAATTATAGCCTTACGTTTCTGATTTTTTGATTGCTCTCTGGTGTGTTGCATGTTTGATTTTGATCATCAATACAAGCTTTCTCTTGATAAATACATATACATGAACGACCTTGAAATAACTGCATGCAAATCGCCTTTTATTACAGGGTTTGGAATATGTCAACTACATGTACATGTACTATCAGGCGGTCAGGTTGTCTACCTGCACAGCTTACAGCCCTGAGGTCATTTACCTGACGCTGCCCAGTCAACGGTCAATGCAGGCCAACCAATTCACCATGTAAATAATGAACGACTAGTTAGAATTGAGATGCATGGCAGCAAAGTCATTCACTGATTCATGTAAATACAACCTAAGTTGGATGTGAAGAGCTGAGACAGGACTAATCGTGACTCTATATGCTTAGTGTAGTGCTTTCTAAACTAGCTGTATTTCATTCAAAAATCGGTTGAAACCAAAGCAACAGCACTTACTGATAGTCATATTGGATGCTTTCACCCCCCATTCCCAGTGAACAGGTCCAACCTTGCTGTACAAATAACTGAGCCATACCAAAATTTGACAAAGAAAGGGTTGAGAAACCATTTTGAATTGTTCTGGTAAGTCTCTTATTGATAACAAGACCACTGAGGGAATAAACAGATTGTAGGAGTGATATAGCAACTTTTGAAAAAATTTCTTGACAGTTATGGATCAAAGCAGATGTGTAATTTGCAAGTAGGTTCATTGTCCTCCCAGAATGAAGTTCAGTCAAAATATCGCTATACAGTCATTACTGCAGTCAACTTAGTCAATGTCATAAGTCCATTGTTTAAATTTTGGCACTACTTTTTTCAATAATACAAAACAATAGAGCTACCAGAAATCCTTGGATCTGCAATGCCAAATGAAAGAAATTCCCAAAGGCAAGGGAATCTATGGAAAGTTTCCCTTTTTGTTTGCTAAGTTTTGTGTGTTAAACATGGCTTTACTTCAAACCTTGTCAATGTCCCAACCTTGTTATTTATACATGTTATTATAATGCAGGTGCCTTTTTTACAACTCAATTACTCTAATGAAGTGTTGATAACTGTTTGATGTTCTCTATTCTGATTTTCACTTGGTGACTACATCTGTTCCATCACAAGTTCCATGATTGTTTCACACTTGTTTCAAAGCCATTCTCTCTCAGTTAAGGGCTTCATTTTGATAATGATCTTTCCACAAAACTTGTGTGGATGTGTACATGGGCATACTGAGAAGTGTGTGGAGGTGTTGTCACTAAAAGAAAATAGACACTGTGTATGATGGCATGATGAACAATAAATACAATATCAGAGTTCGCGTTTGCGCAAAAATCGTGCGTATTTACGCATTGAAATTGACTCTCTACGCATTTTTTTATCGTTATGCGTTTTCTATATGCAAAGGATAACACCGAAAGCACTCCCCACGACTGAGCTTAGGCGACAACCAGACGAAATTTGTTGCAACACATTTCTGTCATTCACTCATTTTTTGTGGAAAGTTTCGGATTCTCTGGGCGTTGTCTGAAAAATCGGCATCGCTGTCCACACGTTATCACGTTAGGCACGTTATCATGTCAGCTGTGCCTATGAATTACGTTGCTAATTTTCAGGCGAGCGATAGTTTCTGAAAGTGAGTGATTGACAGAAATGTTGCGAAAAATTATATAAATGCCAACCGTGCGCGATCATCGCGTCTCGCTGTTTCCAAATTTTGATCAAGCACACATGCAGCATGGCATCGAAGCAGACAAATTTGTTTTAATTTCTTTCAACTTTGCTCTACGAGTCCGTGAAAAAATGATTCATTGGTAGAGCTCGTCGGAATCCCGATAAATTTTGAACACTGCAGAAGTGTCTGGGTGGTAACTGGTCGTTCAGGCACCAAGTCGTTCAGGCCCAAGTCGTTTCGGCCTAGCCGGCCTCTCAATTTCCGGCCCCAAGTCACTTCGGCACCGCAACCCAAGACATTTCGCTATCGGATTTTTTTTCAAACTATTTAGTAATTGACTGATCCGTCATATTCGTAAGCGTGACCTTTGCGTTCTGACCAGTACTTTATGTGCATTTTGTGTGAATTTTGCCGTGCTGTTTCGTCACCGCTTTCAAACTTTTGCCATGTCGGCGGCTATTGATATCGATAAACTTGTGTCACAGATTTGAAAATGATATGAAGTTTTTTCTCTTCCCATGTTCTCACAAAGATTAAGCATGTACGTGAATGTTAGTTGACACTATACTTTTTAGTACTTTGATTTGTAACATCACGCTCCAGCACTAGTTCCCACAGGTAGCGGTGTCGAAATGTCTTGGGTTGCGGTGCTGAAACGATTCGGACTTGGGGCCTGAAATTGGAAGGCCGAAACGTCTTGGGCCGAAGCGACTAGCGACTTGGTGCCGAAACGTCCAGAAACCGTCTGGATAAGCTGCCATAACTCTAACTTTTGGGTTGTGACGGTTGCATGTATACCCTTCGCTGTTAGTTTCAACATTGTTCAAGTTGTTTGTTAAACTGTTTTCATTAAAATAATGTTACATCGTACAATCCGAATATGTAGTGTAGGTTTATTCAACGGCACATTGTATTTTGCTGTCAGTTTTTTCATCAATCGAGTGCGGAAGTGAAATTACGCACTCAAATCCAGCCATTACGCAATTTTAGCAGACTAATGCGTATGCTGTACGCGAGGAGAAAAAAGTCACCGCGAACACTGATTATTACACCTGACCTTGCATGTACTGCAAGTATCATTTCATGTTTTTATCAAGCAAACAGGCAGTGTGTGCTAGGATATGTTATAATTTTGGGTTTCCCGGTTTTATTCAACTTGTTTGGTGAAGATGAGTACATGTACACAGGAAGATTTTTACAGACAACTGATAAAGTTCTCCAAAGTTGAGCACTTGGCTAAGTCAATAGACAGACAAACATTATGTTTGGTCTTGGTAGAGGCATATCCTGAAACATCACAGGTTTGTTCAAGGCTAGCTGAGGATCTTGTAATTAAAGGGATACAGTCGTCGGAACTACGTATGGGACCCATACAACCAATGTAAACACTGTATACAACAGAAGATGGTGATTGATGAAAGTTAAAACATGTCTGCCATAATCTAAATCGTATAATTTAAATGTTGCAGCTATGATGATGAGGTACATCTAGATATCGTGCACAAAATACATTGTTTGTAAATAAGAAACTCGCACAGGCGCAGTTCCGAAGACTATTTCCCCTTAAATTTCCCTTGTAACAGGTACCATTCTGTCTTTTTATTTTGATAATCAAGACATGAACATTTTGAACAGTTGCAACTGTTATAGATTTACACAGATAATGTATGAGGTGTAACTGTACCTGAAAAAATGGGAAAGTACTTGAATTTTAAGTTCATGGTTCACTATTCGACTTCCACCATCTTGTTTTTTGAGGTACACTTTGTGAACTTTGAACCTCCTGGACCTGACAGTATCTCTTACTGCAGTCTCATTTCAACTTCCACAGCCCAGTCATACCACTGTCAGATTTTTATAAGACTGTGTACAGGAGCAGTAAACGATACCGGTAACCCTGACCATGCTAGGGCAGTGTGGCAAAATCTACTATTTGCAGAGTTTGAACCTAAATGATGTAGCTATATGTATGATACTAAGTTATAGTAAATGTACTATGCCCACACAGATAACTGAGTACAGACACACAAAAAAACATGTGTGTTTGTTCAGTCTACATAGTACCCTAAACGTAAATATGAACACATCAACTTTTGATAAAATGGACTTTGCAGTAATGTTGGTGGTTCCTCTATATTACATACATATACTGATGGAACAACATTTATAGGTGACTGTGAACAAAACTGACCATGCAAATACATGCAAAAACACACATCTCAATTGATCAAACTTAAATTTCATCAACTTTCAAGAAATCAATCCTTTAAAATTATTCTGCCTTCCATTTTCACATGCTAAATATAGTTATTTTGCATACCACTGATGATATTAAAAAATTTCCCCGAAAAGAAGCAAATCTTACATACATGTATATATTACCAGCTACATCTATGATGTCATATTATAAGAAATAACTGTCTTGGCAAAACACAGCAAAGGTAGTGCGTGTGACACTACTGTACTAGCACGAACCCACTCCAATGAAACACAGTACAAGGCAGAAGCAATGGGTCCACAAATGTTCTGTACTCACTGCTGTCACATTTTCATATCTTCAAAGAACTCACTTCCTCAAAATTTCACTGCTACCTTCCTGTAAACATATGCCTGATTTCCCTACAGAAAAAAATCTCTTCTCTAGACATTTAGAGGATTTGCATAACGCTATAATCACTGACAGTATGACTTCAATGTCACACACATTTTCATTCATTTTGGTTTCGAGACCACGGGTCCGAAACCCTCTAGTAATCGTTCCGTTTTTTATTATTAGGGTTTCGACACCATGGGTCCGAAACCCTCTTGTAATCGTTCCGTTTTTAGGGTTTCGACACCATGGGTGCGAAACCCTCTTGTAATCGTTCTGTTTTTATTATTATTATTATTATTATTCTTCTTCTTCTTACGACGAGCTTTTGCAACTACCATGCGAACACCGTTGCACCTAGAGACTTCATATTTGGTACACAGGTACAACTCAGCAAAAGTAATTTTTTGGTCACATGACCATAACAAAAGGTCACGTGACCTTTCGGCCATTTTGAAAATAAACTTTAAAATTGACTCATTTGCATAAAAATTAATCAATCAAAATTCTGTCCTAAATTTTTGTAGACCATAGGGTTACGCTCCTTCATGCCAAATATCAATGTCACAGGTGTTGCCGATTTTGAGAAGAAGATTTTTAAAGTATTATTTTTCATATTTTTCAGTGACCTTTGACCTCCCCTATAGATTTACAAATGCCCATAATAGGCTAGCCAATAGAGCTAGGAGTCTGGTTCTTTTTCGACATAGACGATCATTGGCTGTTAATGTTCACGAAAATATTTTGGGTCAGGTCACGTGACCTTGACCTCATTAATTATGCGCATATCTAATTCTAGGCTAACCAATAGGGCTAGAGATCCGAATTTTGGTACACAGGGACTACTATGGAATAGAAATCTATTGCAAATATGTCACGTGACCAGGCCTCATTAATTATGCGCATATCTAATTCTAGGCTAACCAATAGGGCTAGAGATCCGAATTTTGGTACACAGGGACTACTATGGGATAGAAATCTATTGCAAATATGTCACGTGACCAGACCTCATTAATTATGCGCATATCTAATTCTAGGCTAACCAATAGGGCTAGAGATCCGAATTTTGGTACACAGGGACTACTATGGGATAGAAATCTATTGCAAATATGTCACGTGACCAGACCTCATTAATTATGCACATATCTAATTCTGAGCCAGCCAATAGAGCTAGAGGTCTGATTTTTGGTATATAGGGATAACTTAGCATTACAATTTTTTGACAAAATGTCATGTGACCTCGATGACCTTTGACCTTGAATATACGTATTTGTCCATAACTCAGTAACCACAAGTGGTACACCCTTCATATTTGGTATGATGGGAGACCTTATAACATCACATCCTCTACCTCATTAATTATGCGCATATCTAATTCTGAGCCAGATAATAGAGCTAGAGGTCTGATTTTCGTATATAGGGATAACTTAGCAGTACAATTTTTTTGACAAAATGTCATGTGACCTTCATGACCTTTGACCTTATATATACATATATGGGCATAACTAAGTAACCCCAAGTGCTAGACCCTTCATATTTGGTATGATGGGAGACCTTATGACACCACATCCTGTACCTAATTAATTATGCGCATATCTAATTCTGAGCCAGCCAATAGAGCTAGAGGTCTGATTTTTGGTATATAGGGATAGCTTAGCAATAAAAATTTTTTGACAAAATGTCATGTGACCTCGATGACCTTTGATCTTAAATATACCTATATGTCCACAACTTGATAACCACAAGTGCTACAGACTTCGTATGTGGTATGATGGGAGACCTAATGACACTGCATCCTGTACTTCATTAATTATGCGCCCAATCTAATTTTTCTTTTGCTCTTAATGCTGCTACTTGTGTCGAAACCCGGTCATCGCTGCTTGCAGCTATATTTATTATTATTATTATTATTATTCTTTTTCTTCTTCCACCCTCTAAATGCAAATGCCACGCGAACACCGTTGCACCTAGAGACTTCAAATTTGGCACATAGGTAAAACTCCTCACAAGTAATTTTTTGATCACATGACCATAACAATGGGTCACGTGACCTGGCGGCCATATTGAAAACAAACTTTCAAATTGACCTCATTTGCATAAAAATTAATCAATCAAAATTCTGTCCTAAATTTTTGTAGACGATAGGGTTAGGCTCCTTCATGCCAAATTTCAAGGTCACAGGCCTGGCCGATTTTGAGAAGAAGATTTTTAAAGTATTATTTTTCATATTTTCAGTGACCTTTGACCTCCCTGTAGATTTACAAATGCCCATTACAGGCTAGCCAATAGAGCTAGGAGTCTGGTTCTTTTTCGACATAGACCATCATTGGTTCTTAATGTTCATAGAAATATTTTGGGTCAGGTCACGTGACCTTGACCTCATCAATGATGCGCATATCTAATTCTAGGCTAACCAATAGGGCTAGAGAGCCGAATTTTGGTACACAGGGAGTAGTATGGGATAGAAATCTATTGTCAATATGTCACATGACCTGACCTCATTAATTATGCACATATCTAATTCTAGGCTATCCAATAGGGCTAGAGATCCGAATTTTGGTACACAGGGACTACTATGGGATAGAAATCTATTGCAAATATGTCACGTGACCAGGCCTCATTAATTATGTGCATATCTAATTCTAGGCTAACCAAAAGGGCTAGAGATCCGAATTTTGGTACACAGGGACTACTATGGGATAGAAATCTATTGCGAATATGTCATGTGACCAGACCTCATTAATTATGCGCATATCTAATTCTAGGCTAACCAATAGGGCTAGAGATCCGAATTTTGGTACACAGGGACTACTATGGGATAGAAATCTATTGCAAATATGTCACGTGACCAGACCTCATTAATTATGTGCATATCTAATTCTAGGCTAACCAATAGGGCTAGAGATCCGAATTTTGGTACAAAGGGACTACTATGGGATAGAAATCTATTGCAAACATGTCACGTGACCAGACCTCATTAATTATGCGCATATCTAATTCTAGGCTAACCAATAGGGCTAGAGATCCGAATTTTGGTACACAGGGACTACTATGGGATAGAAATCTATTGCAAATATGTCACGTGACAAGACCTCATTAATTATGCGCATATCTAATTCTAGGCTAACCAATAGGGTTAGAGATCCGAATTTTGGTACACAGGGACTACTATGGGATAGAAATCTATTGGAAAATATGTCATGTGACCAGACCTCATTATTTATGCGCATATCTAATTCTAGGCTAACCAATAGGGTTAGAGATCCGAATTTTGGTACACAGGGACTACTATGGGATAGAAATCTATTGCAAATATGTCATGTGACCAGACCTCATTAATTATGTGCATATCTAATTCTAGGCTAACCAATTGGGCTAGAGATCTGAATTTTGGTACACAGGGACTACTATGGGATAGAAATCTATTGCAAATATGTCACGTGACCAGGCCTCATTAATTATGCACAGATCTAATTCTAGGCTCACCAATAGGACTAGAGATCCGAATTTTGGTACACAGAGAGTACTGTGGGATTGATATCTATTGTCAATATGTCACGTGACCAGACCTCATTAATTATGCACATATCTAATTCAAGGCTAACCAATAGGGCTAGAGAGCCCAATTTTTGGTACACAGGGAGTAATATGGGATACAATTTTTGAACAAAATGTCACACGACCTCCATGATCTTTGACCTCGTTTTCAGAAATACTACCATAGCCTTTCGTCTCTTTGCATATCTATTCCTCTATTGCCCCTGTACACCGAGATCTCTCGAAACCCGGTCATTGCTGCTTTGCAGCTATATTTATTATTATTATTATTATTATTCTTTTCTTCTTCCACCCTCTAAATGCCCCTGCCACGCGAACACCGTTGCACCTAGAGACTTCACATTTGGCATATAGGTAAAACTCCTCACAAGTAATTTTTGATCACATGACCATAACAATGGGTCACGTGACCTGGCGGCCATATTGAAAACAATCTTTCAAATTGACCTCATTTGCATAAAAATTAATCAATCAAAATTCTGTCCTAAATTTTTGTAGACCATAGGGTAGGCTCCTTCATGCCAAATTTCAAGGTCACAGGCCTGGCCGATTTTGAGAAGATTTTAAAGTATTATTTTTCATATTTTTCAGTGACCTTTGACCTCCCCTATAGATTTACAAATGCCCATTACAGGCTAGCCAATTGAGCTAGGAGTCTGGTTCTTTTTCGACATAGACGATCATTGGCTGTTCATGTTCACCGAAATATTTTGGGTCAGGTCATGTGACCTTGACCTCATTATTTATGCGCATATGTAATTCTAGGCTAACCAATAGGGCTAGAGACCCGAATTTGGTACACAGGGACTACTATGGGATAGAAATCTATTGCAAATATGTCACGTGACCAGACCTCATTAATTATGTGCATATCTAATTCTAGGCTAACCAATAGGGCTAGAGATCCGAATTTTGGTACACAGGGACTACTATGGGATAGAAATCTATTGCAAATATATCACGTGACCAGACCTCATTAATTATGCGCATACCTAATTCTAGGCTAACCAATTGGGCTAGAGATCCGAATTTTGGTACACAGGGACTACTATGGGATAGAAATCTATTGCAAATATGTCACGTGACCAGACCTCATTAATTATGCACATATCTAATTCTAGGCTAACTAATAGGGCTAGAGATCCGAATTTTGGTACACAGGAACTACTATGGGATAGAAATCTATTGCAAATATGTCAGGTGACCAGACCTCACTAATTATGTGCATATCTAATTCTAGGCTAACCAATAGGGCTAGAGATCCGAATTTTGGTACACAGGGACTACTGTGGGATAGAAATCTATTGCAAATATGTCATGTGACCAGACCTCATTAATTATGCGCATATCTAATTCTAGGCTAACCAATAGGGCTAGAGATCCGAATTTTGGTACACAGGGACTACTATGGGATAGAAATCTATTGCAAATATGTCACGTGACCAGACCTCATTAATTATGCACATATCTAATTCTAGGCTAACCAATAGGGCTAGAGATCCGGATTTCGGTACACAGGGACTACTATGGGATAGAAATCTATTGCAAATATGTCACGTGACCAGACCTCATTAATTATGCGCATATCTCATTCTAGGCTAACCAATAGGGCTAGAGATCCGAATTTGGTACACAGGGACTACTATGGGATAGAAATCTATTGCAAATATGTCACGTGACCAGACCTCATTAATTATGCACATATCTAATTCTAGGCTAACCAATAGGGCTAGAGATCCGAATTTTGGTACACAGGGACTACTATGGGATAGAAATCTATTGCAAATATGTCACATGACAAGACCTCATTAATTATGCACATATCTAATTCTAGGCTAAGGTGATAGAGCTAGAGGTCTGATTTTTGGTATAAAGGGATGACCATGATATTGAATTCTTTTAACAAAATGTCACATCACCTCCACTTCTTTTGACCTCGATTTCACAAATACTACCATAGCCTCCCATCTTTTTGCATATGTATTTCTCTATTGCCCCTGTTGACCGACATGTCTCGAAACCCGGTGATTGCTGCTTTGCAGCTATATTTTTGTATTATCATCAGTATAAACTTCTTTCTGATAGGTTCAGCCCCCCAGTGTAACCCTTGGGCATGGGACTCTATGGAAATGTTCTTTGCACTTGCACG
This sequence comes from Ptychodera flava, assembly GCF_041260155.1. Classification (NCBI taxonomy): domain Eukaryota; kingdom Metazoa; phylum Hemichordata; class Enteropneusta; family Ptychoderidae; genus Ptychodera; species Ptychodera flava. Next base: position 39,019,365 of record NC_091936.1, read on the forward strand.
TACACAGATTGTGCCTGTGTACTGAGGTGAACATACCATATGGCACCAGTGCCTAGCCTGTACATTACTCAAATTTGATTAGGTCGATATAAATAGAGTGATTACAGCTGATTTGATGCGTAACTGCTGTACACTGCTTTGCATCTAGCACACAGTAACGACTGGGAGTCACAGTATTCATGGGGGACAATGCCTCTTCTTTGCCACAATCCTAATTCACAAAATGACACCATGCCAATTATCACCCACCCACATCATGGTTCACCCAGATATCAGCAGGAAATCCACCTCATTTCAAAAGTTTGATAAAAGTCAATACAACAGTGTCCAGTCTCCTCAAAAGAAGGGATAAGGGAGGTAAAGCAGTGAATATTTGTCAATTTTCCTATCTCAGCTACAGACACTTGACCTTGTTATTTATATGTAACAACGTTTTAGGCCAGTTTCAAAAGCATGATCCATACAACTTTAATCTGTACAAGTTGATGAAGAAAATAACTAGTGCATGTAACTGACATTTACTTCTTCAACATACATGTATTATCATTGTCGGCGTTTATAAAAGTAATTTTTGACAAAAGCCAGCATACCATCTTTGCATTACAGGTCCATCACAAAAGAGCAGCTATTATCTAATTCTATTAGCGTGTTTTTTTCATAAACTTGAGAGGAATTTTTTTTGTCCATTTGGAGCACACATTCTTGTAGGGCTTTTTCAATGGCTTGGGATGCAAAACAGGAAAAGTTGGCGTTGAAATTGGAATTTACATGTAAAGGGTACACAGACGGGCATCCTATCCACTTACAGCTATCTATCTGCATCACAAACAACTCTGACAGTACACTACATAAACAATCTTCTTGTTCTTCCCTTACATTCGATATCAACCAATTAAATCACATAACCCTGTCAAGATAATTGGACACAAAAATATGGATACCAGCTAAAACAGGTTTCCTGAGAGGTGGGGGAGGGGAAAGGGCTTTGGCTATTACCCTATCCCTACCCCTGGTGACATGCCAGGACGAACGTGAAACAATTTCTGTGTCCACTAATCTTTACTCATGCCATCACAAGAAGACAGAAAACTAGAATAATGTAATCTTATGGTGTCTTTGCTGCAATAATTACTTATAACTTAGTTCTGATAATCTACCTGTAATTCTGAAAGAAGTGAAAGAGTTTATAAATGTGATAAAGATACACCTTTCATCACCTGAACTGCCTTGTAATGATGGATTTACAAGCAACGAGGCTTGTGTGAGCGTTAAAAGGTCTTTATATAGAAATAAAAGCCTAACCTTTTGCGGGGAAGTCACGATCAATATTAGGAAACTTAACTGTCAATATGGCTAACAGTATTATAAACTATTGATTGGATTAGGTGAAACCCAACTACAATGGGGGAAACTCAACCACTGATTGTAATTAGGCTATGGCTCAGTAATAGCCCTCTCTGCCTGGCCTGTTTGAAGAGGACCCATGGTACACTTCACTTGACACACAAGTCAAAATTCTCTCCACGTTGCAACTTCTCTATAAGAACCAACCTGTCGACCCCTAAAAGTGACGACAGCCTGAGTCAACAGAGGCCTGTCCTGTCATATGTGTTTGCAATAGGAGGAACCAAACGATTGAACTCGGTGATTGTGGCATTTTGGAGAAATTCTAAATATCTTGGTATTCTTGTCAGCACTTCAATTTACTGAACTTTCAAAATTTTCATTCTGCAACTCTTCCCTTCTCTGTCTGTACAAGCGTACTTGTGAAAAATTAATGTACATTTTGAAGTACATTTTATCTACGACAGGCTGACGTGTTGAAAGCGATTCAGGTCTACTTCCTGCTACGCACTTTGCTACATATCAAAATTTATATATGGCAGTTAGTAACTGTAAATTGTTTCCTATTATACAACAATTTTTTTCTCCCCAATTTTATATGTATACAATATGCAGCAATCCTACTACGTTTTGAAATTTCATAAAAATAAACAGAAGGGTGAGATTTTATCAACTGACAACACACCCCATTGAAAACTGTAGTTTTTGCGGATTACTTCCTCAGCAACATCTACGTGTACATGTATGTGTATGCAGAAATCATGTAGTAATTGCCGTAGCTTCTGAAAATAAAGCAGAGAATTTCCACATATGTACATGTCTCTGGCCGAGTCACACAGGTATACATGATCATCGGACATATTCCCTTGACGTATGCAGATACATTCACGGACTATGATGAGAAGTGTGCACTAACAGTCAACGGTGAAGAGCTTACACAGAATGCAAATCTTGCCGCGAAATCTCACTGACTACTTGAAGAGATGTTGCTGCCAGGCGAAAAATTGGACTTCAGTCTGGTTGGACTGTTGGTAAAACAACTCATAAAATTCGTTGGCATGGCAAATGCCTGTGCTATCTATGATTCCCAGACACAGACACAACGTGATGAAATACCAGTATGTACAACTACTGCATGCTAAAACCATTGCAAAAATTTAACAAAAGACTCTCAAGCAGGAACAAGAAGTGCTTTTAAAATGACACTTCATTTGGTGAAAAGGAGAGAACAAAATTTATCACAAAGGCTGTTAACAGCAGACTGCCCTACATAGCATAGTCAGGCATAAACGTATGTGACCTCGAATCAGCCTGCATGTTAGGAAACTGTCCATGACCTGAGTAGAAGGTTATCAGGCGAGTGTTCAATATATGCATGCTTTTGTAGGATATGAGAATGTATGTACTGTACAGATTGCATCAACTCTAAATTCTGCTTTCTCTCTGGTTCACAAAGACTCAGCTATGAATGACAGCTACCCTCTTCCTAGGATGGGCTTTACATATTTCGAAGTCAATTACAAAATAATTTTTGAAATTCTGAGGGAACTACAATTCCAATCTGTGATCACAATAGGAAATAACAGTTCAGGTATTTAACAGCATCATTTTTTTCATCTGACAATACGGTAGTTTACCTAGACCATTATTTCCTTTTATTGCTGTAGACAACAGAAAAGTTGTTAATCTAAACCATGGGACAGCCTATAAATATCTTGAAGTCATTTTCAACAAGTTCAACGAGACTGCCTATCTACTGAATCTGGTCGTTTCACAATCCTGTTCTGCTGGAAATAAGCAAATCTCCTTTCTAATTTTCTCAAATTGGAAGTTGTTTCTCAAGTGCTATGAAATCAGATTCTGAAGGACGACACTAACTGTACAATGTGTGTTATATTTAATTGTCACTGAAGCAAAATGGAGACTCGGAGCATCAGACATTGTGAAGATTTGAACACAGAAGAGTCTGTAAGATATTACCAAACATGTATACACGTGACTGAGCAAGTAGAGGCTTAGAAGCTGCTAAATATGGAAAGGTAACTGGTAATTACTGGAAATATTTCTGCACGTACATGGCATGTTTGATTCTCAATCTCCTAATTTAGTAAATTTGGCTGACTGACGACCTTGTCATATGGGGAAGCTACAGGGAAGTGCTAAAAACCTGCACCTTACACCATGAGTTTCAATTGGTTACAGCTCACCTCAGCCCATTAACACAATTCCACAAGAACCATGAGACAAGGTATCCCTATTGTGAGATGACCCACATGTGCCACAACCATCCAGGTACATTACAGGAAGCATGGAGAGTGAACGCCATTTACTGAATAAATCCATATTCTTCAATTGCATAACTTGTTATCACTGTCTGTTTTTGCATATTTTCACTGAATTTCACGAATATTTGTCGGGGCAAATTGGCCATCAACTGCCTTGCTGACAAGGACATGTTTGACAATGCAATTGTGTAAATCAACTCACAGTGGAGTTGATCATGGGAGGTATTCACAATAACCAATGACCTACACACTGAAATATTTCGCCATCGATATTTCCAATGTCAAATACAATAATGGATCCAAAAGTCTGTCAAAATAGCAAGCAAACAATGTTTACTTCTGGCCTTCTGAAAGCTAGGTTCACAGTACTGCTACACTGAGACCATATGTACATATATACACGTCTCTGAACTGAAGACAATCCAAATCATTACATGTACATGTACACTGTTACATGTACACTGTTCATCTTAAAGTGTGGTCACTTCTTGGCAAAAATTAACTCTGAATCCTACAAACATGATTGATCACATGTTCTACTCATGGACCAGTGACAAATTCAGTTTTTGTGGACATTGTCTCTCATGTACCAATCAACTGAATTTCTTTTCTTTGGGCAGTTTTGTCTCGTACTCATGATATTTTGGGAACTTCCGGCAGATGTTTCAGGGAAGACTGCTCTGCTTGGTTTCCTTTTATAGTGAAAATACAATTATTTATATACAATTCTGTGATGTCCAACCACTTCGTGCATGTATTATTCATTGAAAAGAGACTGTACTTGTCATAGATATGTGGTACTGTGGAACGCTAAAGGTACAACCTGTTGCATGTAATGAGTAACAGGTTTATGGAGGTTTTGGACAATACTTCCACATACATTAGTTTATAGTTAGGGATCCTGTGTAAACATGTGCTGCCTACCGAAGTGACAATTTGGCAACATTTGAAGTGCTGTTCTGCAAAATTGTGAATAACAGCACAGAGACTACTTGACTGTGTCAAGCAAGAACTATGATTTGACATCACTATACATATACCACAGTTGTATGGTCTAATGCAGAACAAATATCTCAAACTTCACTACCAATTATGGCCAAAAAAAAAATAACTAGAACAACGAGATCACCGTGAACAAAACAACTGCAATTATTATCAACAACAACAACAACAACAACAACAACAAACAACAACAACATATCATAACAATAATAATAACAGCAACAATAATGACAACAATAACATCAATAAATAAATTATCTGATGCTACTGTCTTTGGGCAGGTCCAGTTATGCACAGAGATTACAAGAGGAGAAGCAATGCAATTTTGCCTGGCTCTACTTATGTTGAGTATATACTGATGTAAGAAATGGCCCTTGCACACATAATTTAAAATTCCTTACAATTTAAGCAAAAATCATTCCTGATAATTCTGAAACATTTATATGCATACATGTATGGCTATGGTTTGGATCAAGCACAAAATTCTATTGGCGATCCTTTGACTTTTGAAATGCCTTTACACTAGGGGCAATGTGTCAACCTGGTGGCCTAGACATCTTTCAGAGGTAATAAGTTCACATTTTTCAATACATCAGCCTGAATTCAGCATAATTCAATACACTTAGCCCGTGACATCACCGACTGTACTTGTATTTGCTCAGGTATGTAAAGTACAAACAGAGACACAAGGCATTCTGTGTATCTTATGGAATTCTTGTGAAGTTCCATTACTTGCACATAAAACCGTTATCTGAGTTATTAGGATTCAAACTGGTCCCTACGACACATTGCTCAAAAAACAGCACTGAGTTGGGCATGACTAAACATTTTAGACTTTTGTGAAGCCCTGCAATGGAGAGGTTGAAAGTAGAGATTTAAGGAAGTGTCCTGAACATTTTGCATTGATTTGTTCTGTAATTGTGGGGTTCTCTACAAGGAAATTTTGAGGGATGGGCAAACCCGGTTCTCAAGCAATCAATTTACATTGTATTTGATAATGGCCATACCAAAGAATGCATTTTATCAACAAAGTAATATGTACATTAGCACCGTTATGTAAATTGGTCACTCTGTCTTTTCTAGTTGAAGAGAACATAGAATTGTGAAAGACAAGTTAGTTGTACACAGATTAGTGAAACCATGAAAGATTATGGTATGGTGACAATTGTAATTGGTGAGACTGCTGTTGATATGTTATAGCCTAGCCTGTGGTAACAAGGTTATGTTTTCGACGGGTGAAATAACAGGACACAAATTAAAATAAGGGCTATGGTTCTTGTACCCTGCGGTATCATGCATGCTATAGTATATACAGTATGAAAAGTTAAAGCACACACAACTGACTACTTCCACACTTGCAGTTACACCCAACATGCACCGGCATATTTGTATGTTTAAGAAACAGAAGTAATGAATAATACACAAAAGTTTACATGAAGCACTTTACAGTGGCTGTCTTGCCATCATGAATAATTTACACATCAAGGAAAACTGCATAAAATATTGCAAAGTTTCTAGTGAGCAAAGGTCTACCAAAGCTAATGTGCTTTATTGTGGTTATAAAACGTGACAGTTCTGCCTTCTCAAGGAAATACACGCTCAACAGCAAAATAACTTCAAAACTGTTACAGTTGGCTTTGATGCATGGACAAAATGAATACATCAATACTGAAATTTAAGAATAGTTTTGATCAAATTTTGTAATTCGTTGCCTAATTTTTCTATTTGACACACTACTATATATCAGTTATATCACTTATTATATGGAAATAAAATGGGAAATGGTAGTTCTGTATTTTAGTATCAACTGTCATTTCAGACTAGCTTGTCAAGTACAAGAGTCAACGGTTATGAAGGATTTTTTGTGTTCCTGGTGTAAATTTGATAAAAGTTAAATTCTAAACTTGAGCATTCACATAAGAATTTCAAGGTCATGCCACCACGTAAATATGCGACACAGATCCCAGCATAAATATATCAATAATTCCAAAATAATTCGTTAATTCAAACGCCTTTGAAGACAGGCGTTTCGACCAGCAACTTAAACCACGTTGCAGTTATCGACAATGCCAGCCAAAACGTCGTGGCCTAAGGTTGAGCATCTGAACGGGGTTGCATATCCATTCGCATTCGGGTCCACCCAATTACTATTTGAACATTTCGTATTTCGAAATCACTTCCTTATGCACAACAAGTCGTTGGCAGCATTTTCCAAAACGCAACACGTTCGGCAAAATGACATCGCGTGATCAGGATACACAAGTTGTGAAATTTGCCAATCATGGAAACATCTGCGAGAATCCGTTGAATTTCTGAGCGAAAACATTGGTCGACCATTCGCAAGGCAAAGGCAGTGCAACACCGGAAATTTGTACCTCAGCACAGATCGTCTTAAGTTTTAAAAATTAAATTCAAACTTACCGATCGAGTTCGATGGGCGGTGGAATTGCAAAACTGCGACTTGATAAGCTTCTAGATAGAACACCTTTACCGTCCGATGATTTTGGATCAGAGAAAAATCATAAAATGCGACAGAAATTTACCAAACAAGTGTATCATCCGAACGTTGGGTGGCCATTACTGTGCCCTCTTGATGAAACTTGATTTGTTTGAACGGAAATTGTAGCAACCGATTCGCAAATTATATTTCTAAATGTTCCGTCTTATATGCGATTTTTCAATCAACAATTAAATTGATTCTCTTTCCTTTGCAAAAATGTAAAAATCATTAAGCTTATGTCCATCTGTTACCTAACTACAGAAAAAAGATTTGTTTGAACTGTGTTATATGTATCCAACAATTGTTTCCCTGATAGAGGTTAACATGGCGGTAACGTAAAATGGCGATAAGAGAGAACGTCTCCTATTGGTTACCTGAACAGGAAATATTCACCCAGTAAACGCAACTTCTCTGTAGCTATTAACTTTCATTGTGTATTAAAAGATACAAAATAATGTCAGTGTCGAGTAGCGGAGATTTGTAGCTCTCAATCCGAAAATGTTGTGGTAAATCGAGACGAAACATGCTGTGAGTCTGGGGCTAGGGTGCATTATTATCTATCCAATTAGATCAATCTTCTTATATATTTACAGTCGCGTCAATTGGATGTCTATTATCGAGGGGCATGATATCATTACGTCATATAATTTTCACCTCCGGGGAACGCATCTTTTGCATCCAGATGCTATAAGAGCGTGTAGTGCGTTGACATATAAGATCCGTCGGCAGTATTGGGAGAACTTTTGTTGTTTGGTTATTGGTTTTCATCGGTTAGAGTACATCAAAACCCCATCCGGTCCCATGTCATCGGTCTTATCATCAAACGCATGTGATCGCGTAGCTCTGCGTACGTTTACATGTAATCATGCTGGCCGTCGTAAGGCAGTCCACACACTCACGGAGGGACTGTACATGTGGTCGTATATGTACACACACATAATGTGTACTCAAGAGTCGCTGAGGTCACGCTGAGGTATAAAGCGCGCGCGGAGCAGCGCTATATTTCTGTAGTCTTGGTCTGGTGGCTATTTTCTTTCTGTAGTCTGGGACCTCTTGGCCTAGAATCCTACACGTCTTGCCTCCGTACCTCCGACCCATCGCACAAATGAATTAATGGTCAGGACCAATAATTCATTTTCGCGATGGTTTCATATATCGTGTCTACAACCGGGGTCGAATAAATGCACGGTCACCCATTCATTCGGTATCTTTCAATACTACTTGTACGTTTGTTTTTTTTCCTCTCTTATCGTTTTCTTTTTACGCATTTCTACTTACTCGTAATGTATCTATTTAGTTATATATTTATTTATGTAGTTGTTCTTTTATTCACTTAGTTACTTTGTTACAATTAGGTTACTTTGCAATCCCACTACTTTCATGTACACTACCTTCGATATACTTCAGTTTTCTTTTTTCTTCTTCGTTCCTTGCTTTAACATCAAATGGCTTTGGGAACGGACTAGACTAGCATTTGCTATTTTCCGTTTCCATTTACCCTTTATCACAGCACAACTCAGATGTACATTCATCATTGAATTGTAATATTATTATGATTAAGGGTAATAAAGATTATTATCATTATTATTATTATCTCGTATCAAAAAAAATTCATGAAAAATGGCCGACTTTATCCCGTTAGGCCGCGTTCAAAAAAATTGGGGGGGGGGGATTCGAAAATTTTTGGAGTAGTCGAGGGGGGGGGGACTTGAAAGTTTTGCTCTGCCTATAGGGGGGGACCTGAAATATTTTGACTCCCAACATTTTGATGTCGTCCAATGGTTCTAATGTTAGTAATAATTAAACAAAATCTAGAACTGTTTTGTCACATTTTATGTCTTTAATCTTGAAAAACCTAAAATGTATGAATGCCATTAAATTGTCATAAAACAAGTTGGCGTTGGAGCAGGAGCTGCAACTGTTGATAATTTTTCAATATTTCTATGCAATGTATCAAACACAGTTTCTTGGTGTCTCTCTACAGCATGCTGAAAAACACATTATTCAGTTTGTCAACAAAGCCTGTTTGTCTAAATATTGGTGATAATTGAATGATACAAATGCACGGTACACATAGGCTGTGTTGGCAAAGCTGAATACTGGACAGCTCAACATGCTGTAGGGAGTAGAACAAGAACACAATTGTATAAACTGAACAAACATATTGTCAAAATAAAAAGTTAATACAACTACTGCCCTGCTACTACATACTGGCAGTGACAGTGACACATGTAGCTCTGACTCTGATGTAGTTTAAGGAGAGTTTCAGTCATAGGACACTCAATGGACAGTGAAACATACATGTATACAAGATCCAGCCAGAGAGCAACACATAGAAGACTAGGGGACTAACAGTTACCATGGATTTTTGAATTCTCGGATATCAGAACAATCAAATGTTAGGGAAAAAAAGATGGGGTCACCATAATTGATCTTTAAAGGTACAATGAGAAGTCAGTTTTTCTAAAATCACTTAAAAATCACTTAAAATCAATATATAAAACCATTCATTTCAAGTTCATGCAGTGAATGAAATTTTCACATCTCATGATCGTACCAATAATACAAAAGTAAAACTTAGAACAGCAAAGACTCCAATTTAAATGGAAAAATGTGTGACTAAATGGAAGCATTTATTTTTTATCAAATTTGCCATTATTACACCCAACATTTCTGAGATAAAAACATTAATTTCATGGAATATTTTAACCTTCCAGTATTGTCAATTTTGTAAAACATTTATAAGTGGCATCTAAGTTGTATATGTCTAGAACTTTTGAAAAAAAAACATTTCGGTAGGTCACTGTGCTCATTTTTAGCTCCCATAGCCATATGTATATATGGCAATGGAAGTTATTCTTATAGGCTAGGGAAATGTCTGTATGTATGTTTGTCTGTATGTCTGTATGTCTGTCCGTCAACATCAAAAACTCCAAAACCGCTGTACATTTCATCTTGATATTTGGTGTGTACATGGATGATGGGCTGTAGATGAGATTTTGTTCAAATGAAGTTGTCATTGCCAAAAATATGCAAATAAAGTGAAAAAATGTAAAAACAGTCAAAATTGAAAAAACTCAATAACCACTGAGCAGATTACATGAAAAATTAGCATGTAAGTACTTTGGGCTGACATGAAATGATTGTGCACATCTTGGGTCAGTATCTTGGACTTGCTATTTTTCATGAATTTTTTTGTAATTTTCTCCCATTTTTGGTCAAAAAATCTTCTTCTCTGAAACCACAAGTCCGATTGATTTGAAACTTGGTATGGAAGTGCATAGGAGTGACCTTTCCAAAATTTGGGCAAATCGTGGTGAAATTTGCATATTTTTAGTTTACACGTCCATAGACTCCCATGTATAAGGCCACGAAAAATAAAAATTTAGTTTCTCATCGTATCATAGACCCTCCGTTTTTAGGGTCTATGATCGTATTCATATTGCAAAAAGGATGCAGTGACACAATTTTTAGTCCCCACGGATGAAGTCCAGTGGGCTTATAGATTTGGTCATGTCCGTCTGTTCGTCCATCCGTTCACGCAGATATCTCGGATATTTTGACAAAATGTCATGTGACCTTGATGACCTTTGATCTCAAATATACATATTTGTCCATAACTCAGTAACCACAAGTGCTACAGCCTTCATGTATGGTATGATGGGACACCTTATGACGCCATATATTGTACTCCATTAATTATGCACATATCTAATTTTGAGCAAGCCAATAGAGCTAGAGGTCTGATTTTTGGTATATAGGGATAACTTAGCAATACAATTTTTGACAAAATGTCACGTGACCTCAGTGACCTTTGACCTCAAATATACATATTTGTCTATAACTCAGTAACCACAAGTGCTACACCCTTCATGTATGGTATGATGGGACACCTTATGACGCCACATATTGTACTTCATTAATTATGCGCAATTCTAATTTTGAGCGAGCCAATAGGGCTAGAGGTCTGATTTTTGGTATATAGGGAATAACTTAGCAATACAATTTTTTTGACAAAATGTCACGTGACCTCGGTGACCTCTGACCTCAAATATACATATTTTTCCATAACTCAGTAACCACAAGTGCTACACCCTTCATGTATGGTATGATGGGACACCTTATGACGCAACATATTGTACTTCATTTATTATGCACATATTTAATTTTGAGCGAGCCAATAGAGCTAGAGGTCTGATTTTTGGTATATAGGGATAACTTAGCAATACAATTTTTTTGACAAAATGTCACATGACCTCGGTGACCTTTGACCTCAAATATACATATTTGTCCATAACTCAGTAACCACAAGTGCTAAACCCTTCATATTTGGTATGATTGGACACCTTATGACACCACATACTGTACCTCAATAATTATGCACATATCTCATTCTGAGCAAGCCAATAGAGCTGGATGTCTGATTTTTGGTATATAGGGATAACTATAGGAGAGAAATTTTTTGACCAAATGTCGTGTGACCTCGATGACCTTTTACCTAAAATATATGTTTATGTCAATAAATAAGTAACCACACGTGCTATATTTCCTTTGTATTTAGTAGGATGGGAGACCTTATGACAACACACGCTTTACCTCATTAATTATGTACACATCTAATTCTGGGCAAAGGAATAGAGCTAGAGGTCTGATTTTTTGGCAAATAGGGATTAATTAGCAATATAATTTTTTTTTCAAAATGTCATGTGACCTCGATGACCTTTGACCTTGATTATACATATATATGCATATCTCAGTAACCACAAGTTCTATACCCTCCAATTTTGATAGGATATTAGACCTTAAGATGTCACATCTTGTACCTCATTTATAATGCACATATGTATTTCTTGGCTGGCCAATACTGCTAGAGGTCTGATCTTTTTTCCCGATTTAGAACCATAACTTAGACATGCCTCATGTATTTCAAATTGGAACAATGACATAGACCTATGTGCCCATAGATCTCAACATATAAACTCCAGTGATACTTCTTAATGACCACATTTTCCTGCCCCATCAAGACTAATACTCCTATTACAAGTGGGGACTATGTCATTGTAAATGACTTGTTGAGTTAATGGTTGTATCACAGTATTCGATATATCTAATTCTGTATTTTTTCCATTTTATATTCTGAATAAATACATTAAACATATTTCACTGTCTCCAGTACATTACATTTAAGTATTTTCACTTCATGCACTTTATCCCTTTCACACATGTTCAAATATCTGACCAGAGAACAAACACTAAATAGTCCAGGATGGGAGCTACAGTGTCATTGACGCTATTTTTTCACAATTTGGTTAAACGTAGCTAGGAATACACAATTTTCATACTCTCACATGATTGTCATTTTGTGTGCTTTTCAGCTGGTGCCATTGACCTTGCCAGAGTTGGATAAACTCAAGTCGGCTTAGACTGAAAAATCCAAAAAGTCCACTGATGCATTTAAAAATGAATCAATTTAAGAACTTGCCCTAGGTATATGGCTCTACAACCTGCTGATAAGAGGTAGTGTTGAACATCTGCGTGCAGAACGACACATTACATGTTTATTTTTACTCTGCGTGCATTCCTTATAAATATGCGGCTATATGGTAATTTGTGGGGGGACTTGAAAATTTTTGAGGGTATTGAGGGGGTACTTGAAAATGTTTGAGGGTATTGAGGGGGGATCTGAAAAAAATAAGATTTCAATTGCGATTCCTCCAGCCCCCCCTCTCCATTTATTTTGAACGCAGCCTTAATATATCAGATATACATCAAAAATATCTAGATGTTTAATATTTTTCAGCATGCCCTTTGGGCATAGAACTTTAATATATCAGGGACATATGTCAGAGATATCTTTATGTTTGCAAATTGAAAGTCTGTCTTGCAAAATATTATGCAATCTGCAGTTCATATGAATACCATGACTAATTCTTGATCCTTTTCTGTTTTTGCCATTACAATTCAGCATAAGAAAGCAACATGCACTGATATTTCAAAATACAGTTGATACGGTGACATATTTTAGAAAGAAAAATGAAAAGATATTTTTCGTTCTCATTGATGCAATATTTTCCTTCATGTCACAGATTTTCAAGTAAAAGGATTTTTTTATGAGTAGGCAGTTTTTGTCATTATTAGCTGTGCTTTTATGGTTTCAACATTAAAAGAAAAGTCTTCTAGACATTGTGCACATCAGATTTGGCTACAGCCTATAAAATACCTCTCTATGGCTTCTCAAGAGAAGAAATTGGATGACTGGCTATGGTATAATTACCAAATGAAGTTTATGATTTACTGATGTTCTCTCTTTGATATAAGTGATCGATATCCATTTATGTACAACAGTTCTGGACATCTGGTTATACATAGAAAGTGTGAAATACATCCACAATTCATTCAAAATACTGAATTCAAACTTTACAATTGAAACTTTCAATTTGCAACTGACATGTCACCAAAACACAATGATCGAACGTTCAAAATATACCAGAAAATTATTATAATTATAATATATATATATATATATATATATATATATATATATATATATATATATATATATATATATATATATATATATATATATATATATATATATATATGCGCTTTGTGAACAAGTGAATGCTTGTCACTGTAAGAACCATAAGTTGTGTTTTGCTGAGACCATCCAAACTCTAAGATTATTATATATATATATATATATATATATATATATATATATATATATATATATATATATATATATATATATATATATATATATATATACTTGTTTAGTTCAAGATCAGCTGGAGTAGAGTGCTCAATACTAGAGTATTATGTATTTATTGTGTGTATATATATATATATGTATATATATATATATATATATATATATATATATATATTATATATATATATATATATATATATATATATATATATATATATACTGTTCACCTTTTGTTTTACCTTTGTTGTGGGAAGTCACCCTTTTTTCTTGCGTTGGAATAGAGAGAGTGAGCCACTTTTTGACATCCATAGGCCAAAGAAACTGACCAGTTCCTTTCAGCAAAGGAAAGAAAATCTGTTTTATTGCACATTTGGATAATATTATAAATTTCATTATCTGTAAATTCTGCAAGACTGGTATATATTACCACTGCGACCCCGTCGATACATCGGAAACCTCACTTTTTCACTTCTCAGATATCATTCCTGGAAAACTTAACTGTAGAGGGCGCACTCTACCTCGAGATATTGTTCCTCCACACGTTTCAAGTTTGAAAGTTCATACATTGCATACTCAGTGCATTTTCATTCTATTGCATGGATTTGGGTAGAATTGTTAAAAACTGCCATAAACACTTTTTCTACTGCTTTATGCATAAAAACTTACTCTCTTTCCACATCAAAAATAAGCTTCAGGGGTCTTTATGCAAATTTTAAATTGGAAAAGCAGCATTCATCAAATCTGCCAACATTTTAAATTATAAAAGGATGCAACTCTCAATCCTATGGGTAAAACTAAATTTGATCTCATGAAAACTATATGTTAATTTCTCAAGCTGTTGACTAGAGAAGATTTGAAAATTTAGATACTGTTCCTGTTGACCACATTGAGGTTAATTGATTTGCTCACTTTCTACTTTCGGAATGGGAAAAAAGTTGTGGAGTATGTACTGAAGAGCAATGGAAGATGGGGAAAATCATCCCTTTTAAAACATGATTGTCACCCACTGAGGCAGATACTGTAAACCACTTTTGAGAAAAATAACCAATCTTGGGCGTTAATTAGCCTTTGTTTCACACACACACTGGTTCATAATACAAAAACATGCTGACTTGTTGATTGTCTCAAGCTGGGTCCTTGGTCATAGAACACATATGCAGGGCTCGAAATTAACTTTTTATCCTGGTAGTCCACTTGGGCTACCATTTTCTGAAGTTGGTAGCCCAGTGGCAATGGCTGGTAGTCCACGAATATTTTGGTTATTAAGGTATACTGTATACTCGCCCGAGTATAAGCCCCAGAGCTGGTTCAGCAACACAAAATAACAGTAAAACAAGTCATCGTTGATGACACAGTCCCCGCTTGTCCATTTTGTTATAATCTTTGGTGTCTAGGTAGCTGTGGTCTAGGTAGCTGTGGAATGACATTGATGCAACGGGTACATCAGGCCTGTGACTTGCATAATAAAGTAATCTGAGGAACGTTCAATAAATGACTCATCTCTGCCGGTAATGACCACTCAAGGAACTTTTGATTACATCACACATAACGATGCCCTTACTGCCTCCAGTGTCATGATGGCACATACTATACACATGGTTGGTGGAATTTTCGAAATGGTATGGGATCAAGTATGTTGTTGTAATCAGCCATTTTGATCATATAATGAAACAAATTAATGTGCACAAGAATGCAGCCATAGTATTTTATCTTCGTATCACGTTTGAACAAAATCAGTCCATCGAGGGACAGTGACCTATGTTTATGTTTCAAAGACATAAAAAAATCACACCAAAATTTAATCAAATGGCTGTCTATGACCATATGGATCATAGCACAAAATTAGTAGACATGCATATGTATGCCATAGTACTTTATCTTTGTACCAAGTCTCAACAACATCGGTTAAAGAATATTTGCATATGATTAAGCCTCAAAGACATGAAAAAATCCAAAAATGACCATCTGACAGCGATATTGGAAAAAAATGACAATCTGGCAGCCATATTGGAACATGTCACGAAGTAAATTGACATGTATATGTATGCCATAGTGCTTGATCTTTGTGCCAAGTTTGGACAAAATGGGTGTAATGACCTTTGAATTACGGTTCACAGACATGCAAAATTCCAACAACATGGCAGTTCTGCAGCCATATTGGATCCTATCGCAAGCTTAATTGATACATGCATATGTATGCCATTGTGCTTTGCCTTTGTGCCAAGTTTGAACCAAATCGGTTCAAGGATGTTTGAGTACATTGGTTCAGTTAAGACATGAAAAAATCGCAAAAATATGGCCGCCTGTCGGCCATATTGGATCATATCACGAAGTAAATTGGTGTTCATATGAAGGACATAATGTTTTGCTTTTGTGCCAGATTTGAACAGAATCGGTTCAAGGATGTCTGAGTTATAGTTCAAAGACATGAAAAATCGCAACAAAATGGCCGCTTCACGCCCATATTGGATTGTATCGCAATAATAATTTGACATGCATATGTAGGACATAGTGTTATGCCTTTGTGTCAAGTTTGAACAGAATCGGTTCAAGGATCTTTGAGTTATGGTTCAAAGACACGAAAAATCGCAAACAAAATGGCCGCCTCGTGGCCATATTGGATTGTATCACAAAATAATTTGACATGCATATGTAGGCCATAGTGTTATACCTTTGTGGCAAGTTTGAACAGAATCTGTTCAAGGATGTCTGAGTTATGGTCCAAAGACATGAAAAATCGCAACAAAATGGCCGCCACGCGCCCATATTGAAACATATCGCAAAATAATTTGACATGCATATGAAAGCCATAGTGTTATGCCTTTGTGCCAAGTTTGAGCAGAATGTTCTCAAGGATGTCTGAGTTATGGTCCAAAGACATGAAAAATCGCAACAAAATGGCCGCCACGCGCCCATATTGAAACATATCGCGAAATAATTGTACATGGAAATGAAAGCCATAATGTTATGCCTTTGTGCCAAGTTTGAGCAGAATGTTCTCAAGGATGTCTGAGTTATGGTCCAAAGACATGAAAAATCGCAATAAAATGGCCGCCTCGCGCCCATATTGGATCGTATCACAAAATAAATCGATGTGCATCTGTAGGTCATAGTGCTATGCCTTTGTGCCAAGTTTGAACAAAATTAGTTTAGCAGTGTCTGAGAAACTGTTGATGACGGACGGACGGACGGACGGACGGACGGACGGACGGACGGGACCCAATCTATAAGTCCCCGCCGGACTTCGTCCGCGGGGACTAACTAGGGGCTTCTATTCGAGAAAACCCATGTTATATGTCACGAACGCTTAATTTATCCTAATTTATGTACAATTTTAACCACTTTCTATCACTTTGAAAATCGGCTTACACATCCAAAGAAATTGTAACTTGAGTAAAGAAAACCAAAAAAATATTCTCATCATCTTCATAAAGTGGCATGCATTGTTACACCCGACTCTCTCTAACAGAACGTAATAAATTTATACTGATCGACAACCATAGATAAAAGACAGCGAAACTCAGCAAAGATTTCCAAGCTTAACTGACACAATGTTTTATATTACTATTTCAAATCAAACTGATTACACAATCTCTGGATACAGAAGTGACAGTTTTGTGAAATTTCAGCATCAAAAGCCCAAAACCTGACACAAGTACGTCTTGTGCTGCCGATCAACAGCATATAGTGTAAACTGGCATGCACAGACTGCACCGGAAAAGCAACTCAACATTCTAGAATCAAACGCTCTGCATCTTGTGAAAACAATAACATAGCGGTGAAATATGTAAAAGTCACCAGGAAAAAAACTCTTCACAGATGAAAGGATACATGTAATTGCCTCGAACAAATGAAACTGCATTTTGACTGCATTTAGCTCGTCCCAAAGTTTCGGACATCGCACGCTAGGTATTTCTTGTCCCAGGCTTTGGTAGTCCGTGTGGGCTACCATTTCATGGACTTTGGTAGCCCAAGGGAAAAGTTGGTAGTCTGTGGACGCGGGACTACCGCTAATTTCGAGCCCTGCTATGACTCAACATCCAAACATCTTGTAAACCTGTGAACATTATGAAAAATACCAAAATGATACGGTGTCGCTCACATTTGATCAGAATTGGTACATACCAGTATGGGTACCAAAGATCAACAATAAATGTTGTTTCTATCTGTTCAGTGCAGGAAAATTCTACGTTGATGTTATGACAATGATTTCTGCACAGTACAACCAGAAAAAAACAAATATTTAAACCAGAAAAACAAGAATGACAAAAGTAAATAAGGTCTGAAACTTTAGGTACTGGAGGTCAACTTTAGATACATGCATAGCAGAAACAGCTAGTCCCTCTTAGTTTGCGCAGGTCTGTTAATATGTAACAGTTCATAAACAATGACAGGAAATGACTCAAGGTCAGTGGAGTAGCCTGTTTCAGTCCTTTGCATGCCACCACTCCTGCACATTTGAAGATTTCCCTTTTCTTACCTCATTTGCACATTTTTGACACTGACATGTTCATTTGAACAACGCCACATCTCAACCCCAGCATTTACCTGAACACCAAATACTCAGATGGTAGCTTTTGCGGTATGGGAGCTTTTGCGTGTGACAGACATACATACATACAGACATACAGATGCCACCGACTCACTTTCTGCTCTGCATGTATCTCAAGTTGACCTCCAGTATTGGTATTTTATATACATATCAAATATGAGCTAAAAAACTCCTCTCCATTCTGTGAGGTGGCTGACTGTTCAAACATACATGCAAATAGGACTCAAAAAAATAACATAAGCGACCTAGTGGCCGATATAGCTCCGCTGTGTTTATGTCGAGAATAACTATTTTTGACACATGTTGATGAAGAAGGTGGAAATCTTTGATAGCTCAATTAATGCAGTGGCCAAAAAAGTGGCTAAATAAGCAGCAAAAATACACAATGAAGATTTCATCATACTTTGAATATATCACATCGGATCATCCCTAAGAACATGTCAACCAAAGCTATCTGATGAGTAGTTTTTCGAGAATAAAATTTTCTGACCAAAAATGGCAACAATTGCCCCCAAAAATAAAAATTGCAGATTTCATCATAATTTCAAAAGATCAAATTTAGTTCATCTATAGAGACCTGTATACCAAATTTCAAAGCTGGTAGACCAGTACTTTTTGAGAAACTAATTTTTGACCAAAAGTGGGAAAAATACCCCAAAAATTCAAAATTGCAGATTTCATCATAATTTCAATAAATATCATTTAGTTCATCTATAGAAACCTGTATACCAAATTTCAAAGCTATCAGATGAGTAGTTTTGGAAATACACATTTTTGACCAAAAATGACAAAAATTGCCCCAAAATACAAAATTACAGATTTCATCAGAAATTCAATATATATTACTTAGTTCATCTATAGAATACTGAATACCAAATTTCAAAGCTATCAGATGAGTAGTTTTGGAAATACACATTTTTTGACCAAAAATGGCAAAAATTGCCCCAAAAATACAAAATTACAGATTTCATCTGAAATTCAATATATATTACTTAGCTCAACTGTAAGAACCTGTATACCAAATTTCAAAGCTATCAGACCACTACTTTTTGAGGAACACATCTTTTGACCAAAAATGGCAAAAATTGCCCCAAAATTACAAAATTGCAGATTTCATCATAATTTCAATAAATATCATTAAGGTGATCTGTGGGAACCTGTATACCAATTTGCAAGCTATCAGATGAGTAGTTTTGGAAATATACATTTTTGACAAAAAAATGGAAAAATTGCCCCGAAAATACAAATTGCATAATTCATAATTTCAACAAGCGACCTAGCGGCCGTATAGCTCCGCTGTGTTTATGTAGAGAATAACTATTTTTGACACATGTTGATGAAGAAGGTTGAAATCTTTGATAGCTCAATGCAGTGGCCAGAAAAAAGTGGCTAAAATAGCTGCAAAAATACACAATTGAAGATTTCATCATACTTTGCATATATCACATCAGATCATCCCTAAGAACATGTCAACCAAAGCTATCTGATGAGTAGTTTTTCGAGAAAAAAATTTTCTGACCAAAAATAGCAGCAATTGCCCCCGAAAATAAAAATTGCAGATTTCCTCATTGTTTCAATAAATATCATTTAGATCATCTATTGGAACCTGTATACCAAATTTCAAAGCTATCAGATGAGTTTTGGAAATACACATTTTTTGACCAAAAATGGCAAAAATTGCCCCCAAAATACAAAATTACAGATTTCATCAGAAATTAAATATATATTACTTAGTTTATCTATAGAAACCTGTATACCAAATTTCAAAGCTGTTAGACCAGTACTTTTTGAGAAACACATTTTTTGAGCAAAAATGGCAAAAATTGCCCCAAAAATTCAAAATTGCAGATTTCATCATAATTTCAATAAATATCATTTAGTTTATCTATAGAAACCTGTATACCAAATTTCAAAGCTATCAGATGAGTTGTTTTGGAAATACACATTTTTTGACCAAAAATGGCAAAAATTGCCCCAAAATACAAAATTACAGATTTCATCAGAAATTCAATATATATTACTTAGCTCATCTGTAGAAACCTGTATACCAAATTTCAAAGCTATCAGATGAGTAGTTTTGGAAATACACATTTTTTGACCAAAAATGGCAAAAATTGCCCCAAAAATACAAAATTGTAGATTTCATCATAATTTCAATAAATATCATTAAGGTGATCTGTAGAAACCAGTATACCAAATCGCAAAGCTATCAGATGAGTAGTTTTGGAAATACACATTTTTTGACCAAAAGTGGCAAAAATTGCCCCAAAAATACAAAATTGCAGATTTCATCATAATTTCAACAAGCGACCTAGCCGCCGATATAGCTCCGCTGTGTTTATGTAGAGAATAACTATTTTTGACACATGTTGATGAAGAAGGAGGAAATGTTTGATAGCTCAATGCAGTGGCCAGAAAAAAGTGGCTAAAATAAGCTGCAAAAATACACAATTGAAGATTTCATCATACTTTGAATATATCACATCGGATCATCCCTAGGAACATGTCAACCAAAGCTATCTGATGAGTAGTTTTTCGAGAATAAAATTTTCTGACCAAAAGTAGCAACAATTGCCCCCGAAAATGAAAATTGCAGATTTCCTCATTGTTTCAATAAATATCATTTAGATCATCTATTGGAACCTGTATACCAAATTTCAAAGCTATCAGATGAGTTTTGGAAATACACATTTTTTGACCAAAAATGGCAAAAATTGCCCCCAAACTACAAAATTACATATTTCATCAGAAATTAAATATATTACTTAGTTTACCAAATTTCAAAGCTGTTAGACCAGTACTTTTTGAGAAACACATTTTTTGAGCAAAAATTGCCCCAAAAATTCAAAATTGCAGATTTCATAATAATGTCAATAAATATCATTTAGTTTATCTATAGAAACCTGTATACCAAATTTCAAAGCTATCAGATGAGTTGTTTGGAAATGCACATTTTTTGACCAAAAATGGCAAAAATTGCCCCAAAAATACAAAATTACAGATTTCATCAGAAATTCAATATATATTACTTAGCTCATCTGTAGAAACCTGTATACCAAATTTCAAAGCTATCAGATGAGCAGTTTTGGAAATACACATTTTTTGACCAAAAATGGGAAAAATTGCCCCGAAAATACAAAATTGCAGATTTCATCAGAAATTCAATATTATGAGGTTATCCCTCGATATCACCTCTTGGTGGGGTTGTATTGCTGCGAGTGCAGTTGTGGGCCACATCACACGAGTCGAAGACGAGTGTGATGTGGCCCACAACCGCACGAGCAGCAATACGACCCTACCAAGAGGTGATCTCGAGGTATAACCTCTTTATCATATATCTATGCCCACGTTATTGAATGAATAAATCTCGTATATTAAAATATGATACGTTTCACTGTGGTTTTCTTGATGGACTACATTTGTTTGCGTCATCTTGCTAAGGCGGATTGATATACTAGCGTCTGACGTAATCTATCGGCTGTCATTGACAATTATTTTACGGTTGAGCAGAGAAATGCTCGAACTCTTCATACATGAAGGATATCATATCTACCGAATCGGTACTGTTCATGCAAGTCTTGTGTTTGGTATTATTTTCCAGAACGCATTTACCATGAAAACATGATATTTTTAAAAGTTGTGCTTTTGAATTTGCCGGTCCTCCGACATGTCCGATAGCACTTTTGCTTGTCGTCTGCGCGTCTGTGCTTATGCACGGACGGAACAGTTGGTCTGTCATCGATCTGTCAGTGCCCGTACGGTGTGATGCTCTGCTCTTTAATTTGTTCAAATTGGTAGCGCTACCAGCAGGTTAATCCGATATCGACACATGTGTTTTATTTAGTTACCCCGCATTTCCCTATGCTTCAAAACCCATCCACTTTAAGAGATCGGACATGATGAAAGTCAAAATCATAGACGGGTACCATGGTTTGTTTTGATTAGGGCGCCACCATTTTAAGTAGTCCGGTATGCAAATCAGCAGGCCGTATCAGGCTTTGTTATGTAAATCAACAGGTCATATCACTTTTTCATATGCAAATATTCAATTGAATGAGAGAAAGATGCGTTGATCATTCCTTTCATATGCAAATCAACAAGGCGTATCACTTTATTGACATGCAAATCAATATGATAAATCATGTCACTGAACTCAGTAAAGACACAATACCGGGCATAGGTATATGATAATATTACTTAGTTCATCTATAGAAACCTGTTCACTAAATTTCAAAACTATCAGACCAGTACTTTTTGAGAAATACATTTTTTGACCAAAAATGGCAAAAATTGCCTTAAAAATGTAAATTTGCATATTTCCCCACAATTTGATCAAATCTGAAATAGATCATCCCTAGGGACATACGAACCAAATACCAAATCTATCTGACTGGTAGTTTTGAAGAAGAAGATTATTAAAGATTTTTTTACCAAAAATGACAAAAATTGCCTTAAAAATACAAATATGCAAATTCTGACTGAAGTCACCCTAAGTAAACTGCATATCAAATTTCAAAGCAATCAGACAAGTGGTTTCAGATAAGAAGATTTTTTTACCAAAAACACCAAAAAATGCCACAAAAATTCGCTGACAGCGGAGCTAAAAAGCTATTTATCACCATAATTTCTGTGACCCTCTTGATTATACATAAACAGAGTTACATGTGTTATGTAGGTCATTTCCCCCACACTCATCATGACCTGAGTTCAATTAGTCTAGAACATTCTCAAGGTCACTGCCCTTAATGACCTCACAACCTTGAATTCAATTAGTCATGTTTGGAATGTTCTGGAAAGTTGATTAGTTGTGTAAGAGAGATAATTTTAGAACAGTAATTAGCATGTCAATAAAAGTTCTAGATTGTTCTTATATGCTTATGTAAACACATGAGTATAAATACTGGGACAGCAGGCTTGCAGTCAGACTTTTGGGATCGTGTCTCTTGTGTGTTACTAAACTCCAGCAGTAGTCATTCTCAAGACTTTTCAAGACCTTCACTGCCAACGCTGGATTTATACTGTGGACTTTATGCATCTTCAAGCCTGCAAGGACTGTTCATTCATCCAACTGACTGTTACAACTCTGAGACTGGAGCTTTGCCGTCCCAGCTGAGATAAGTAGTCTGTACACTTTTAAAGTTTGTACTCTATCCCTGACTTAGCAATTAGTTTTATTTTCGTAATAAATTTTGTTTTAAACGTTAACTGCTGAGTTCACCCTTTTGTTCGTTTTCTCTGCACGTAACAAATTGGGGGCTTGTCCGGGATACGAATATTTTGAGCCGTTTGACACACATTTTTCCTGCTTTTTTAAAACTACTGTATACTGTGAACTCAGCGAAATTTAATCATGGCGGAATTTAAACCAGAGGAAATGGATGACCTTGATCAGGACACATTTGATTCCCTCAGAAAAGACGACCTCATAACACTGGCCAATTTCCTTGAGGTAGAAGTTAAACGCTCTATGCGCAAGCGAGAAATACAGTTCAAGATTGCAAAACATTTAGTTAAATCAGGCCATTTTGAGGAGTCTGCCTTAAAAGATTATGAGCCCGAGTCTACCTCTGAACTCAGAAAATTAGAATTAGAAATGCAGACAAATTTGAAGATCAAGAAACTAGAATTACAAATGAGAGAGAAAGAATTACAAATGGAAGAAAGACAGAGAGAGAAAGATAGGCAGGAAAGATTAGAAATGGAAGAAAGACAGAAAGAGAGGGAATTGGAAATGAAAGAAAAAGAATTGCAAATGGAAGAAAGACAAAGGGAGAAAGAAAGAGAGGAAAAAGAAAAGGAAAGAGAATTAGCAGAACACCGACTGCAGTTAGAAATGAGACGTTTAGAGCTTAGAAAGTCAGGAAAATTCTTCCCTTCAGACAATTTTGACATCACTAAGCATTTCAGGTTAGTTCCCCCTTTCCAAGAAAAGGATGTTGATAAATATTTCCTTCATTTTGAGAAAATTGCTCAGAGTCTGAACTGGCCTAAGGAGTCCTGGTCTATGCTTTTGCAGAGTGCTTTGGTGGGTAAAGCCAGAGAAATTTACATTCAGTTGTCAGTAGAACAGGCTTCAAATTATGATTCTGTGAAGGAATTAATTCTCAAGGGCTATGAGTTGGTGCCTGAAGCTTACCGTCAGAAATTTAGGGATTGTGAGAAGGTGAAGGATCAAACTTATGTTGAATTTGCTAGAACAAAAGAACAACTGTTTGATCGTTGGTGTTCTTCGGAAAAGGTCAGTCAGAATTATGACAAATTACGACAGCTTGTTTTGATTGAGGAATTTAAAAGGTGCATCCGGAGTGACATCAAGACATTTATCAATGAACAAAAGGCAGATACATTGGAGGTTGCTGCACGTTTGGCCGATGATTATTCATTGACCCACAATCTTCTTTCTCAGCAAACCATCCCAGTCCTTTTCATACAGAAACAATGCAGGTAAATTTAACTCCTCCTTTTCATCCAAGAATTTCTCAAAGGAGAGTAGAAAATCAAATGACAACAGTTCACAAAATTCAAGTAACACTCCCACATCATCAGATCCCAAGTCTCAATCTCCTTCTGACAAACAGTTCGGTACACTTTCTTGTAATTATTGTAAGAAAGACGGCCATTTAATGTCAGAGTGTTTCAAATTGAAAAGAAAACGTGAAGGTCAAAGTGGTCAAAGTGGATCTAAGCCCACCGGCTTTATTTCTTCATCAACTCGATTAGAGTCTAATAATGTGTGCAACACATTTTCTGAGGTTAAATCCCTCTTATCCCCAATTAATGAGGTCAAGGTCAATTCTTCTCAAGATAGCATTATGGGTATTTTTGAGCCATTTATTCATAATGGTTTTATATCACTTTCTAGTGATTTTTCTTCCGCTACCCCTGTCAAAATTTTAAGAGATACCGGGGCTTCCCAGTCTCTTTTGTTGGCAGATACCCTGCCGTTTTCTGAAAAGTCATTTTCAGGTTCTAAAGTTCTTATTAAGGGGGTAGATTGTAATGACTACATTCCTGTTCCTCTCCATAATGTCTATTTGTCTTCGGACTTTGTTTCTGGACCTGTGGCTTTAGGTATTAGGCCTTTTTTGCCTTTTGAAGGGATTCACCTTCTTCTTGGAAACGACCTTGCTGGGGACAAGGTCATTACTAATCCACTTGTGACTGATAATCCTACTTTAGATCAGGATCCAGAGCCAATTGAACAAGAGATACCCGATTTATTTCCTTCATGTGCTATTACTCGAGCCATGTCCAAGAAAACTTCTGAGAATCAAAATACTCTCAAAAATAATGTCACAGATGTTGACTTAAATGACACCTTTCTCAGTCAGGTGTTTGACACGGATCATTCCGTTATCCCTCGTGGATTTGAAACTTCCAGTAAAACTTCTGCTGACCAAAGTCAGACATTTTCTCGATCAAATCTCATTGCAGAACAACACAAAGACCCAGATATTTTGTCTTTGTTTGACAGGGTAGATGATGAAGGTAAAACTTCAGATAGCTCTGTTTCCTATTATACAAAATCTGGTATTCTCATGCGTAAATGGAGACCTCCAGATGTTTTGGTTGATGACGATTGGGCTATAAAACATCAAATTGTGGTTCCAAAGCCCTACTGTGCTGAAATATTGCGCCTGGCCCATGAAACCCCCTGGGCTGGTCACTTAGGAGTCAGGAAAACTTATCATAAAATTCTCAGTCACTTTTATTGGCCTAATCTCAGGCAGGATGTAGCACATTTCTGTAAAACTTGTCACACATGTCAAATGGTAGGAAAGCCAAATCAGACTATTCCAATGGCCCCTTTACAGCCAATTCCTGCATTTCAAGAACCATTTAGTAGGATACTAATAGACTGTGTTGGGCCCCTACCAAAAACAAGATCAGGAAATGAGTACATGTTGACAATTATGTGTACATCAACTCGGTTCCCGAAGCCATACCACTGAGAAACATAAAGACAAAGACTATAGTGAGAGCTTTAGTCAAATTTTTCACTTTATTTGGCCTCCCTAAATGTGTCCAGTCCGATCAAGGCTCCAACTTTATGTCTGGTATTTTTCAACAAGTAATGGATCAGCTAGGCATTAAACAGTATAGGTCATCCGCCTATCATCCAGAAAGTCAGGGTGCTCTTGAGCGATTTCATCAAACTTTGAAAAACATGATTAGGACCTACTGTTTTGACACAGAGAAGCAGTGGGATGAAGGAATTCATTTTCTGCTCTTTGCTGTTAGAGAGTCAATTCAAGAGTCTCTTGGTTTTAGCCCATTTGAGCTTGTATTTGGACATACAGTCCGTGGCCCACTTAAGCTCGTTAAAGAGAAATTCCTGTCTGACGACGATGATTGTCTGAATATTTTGCAATATGTGTCAGATTTTCGTACAAAACTCTCTAAAGCATGTGAATTAGCCAGAGAAAATCTTAAGTCATCTCAGCAGTCAATGAAAACCAGATATGATAAAAGCACCTCAAAACGGAAGTTTGAACCAGGTCAAAAAGGTTCTTGTTCTACTTCCGATTCCTGGCAAACCACTCCATGCTCGTTACTTTGGGCCATATCTAATTGATAAGAAATTGAGTGATTTAAATTACATCATAATAACACCTGACAGGCGAAAACAAAAACAGCTATGTCACATAAATATGCTTAAGCCATATTTGGATAGGGATAATCTTACTATAACTCAGCCTGTCAGTACCATCAGTTCTGGCCATTATGAAGATAGTGATACTGAAACTGACTTGAGTGAAAATACTCTAAACTCAAAGCTGGGCTCGGTCAAGCTTCAGAACTCAGAAATCCTGGAGAAGCTGGAGTCTACAAAGTTGGCACACCTCCAGCCAGAACAACAACAACAGCTGAAAGAACCAATCCATGAACATTTGTTCCCAGACATTCCAACAAGGACAAACATCATCTATCACAACGAAGATGTCTGCGACAGTAATTCAATGGAACAACATCGAGACAGACTGAATCCTGCGAAAGCGGAATATTTCCAGGAGGAAGCCAAGTATTTGCCGAACAATGACTTTATCGAACTCAGTAAAAATAACCGGACTTTGCCGTGCATACTTTATGCCAAATTCAGTGCCATTTCAAGTTTTCCAACAACAAATTGCAGGAAGATAGTCATGGGACATCCTGTTTGCTACTTTTCACACAAATTTAACAAATCCCAGAGAAACTACTCTACAATTGAAAAGAGTGTTTATCTTCGATATTAGCTTTACAGCATTTTGAAGTTTATGTTACTTCTTCAAATCAGCCAATAGTGGTTTATATTGATCACAACCCTCTTGTTTTTCTGCAGAAATTTAAAGGCAAAAATCAGAGATTGCTAAGATGGAGTTTAATGTTACAGGAGTTTAATCTTGACATTCGACATATCAAAGGCAGAGACAATTTAATTGCAGACTGTCTCTCTCGTATTTAGAGTTTATTGTTGTTCACACTTTTAAGATTACATTTGTAAAAGAAAGATTTTTCTTTGAAAAATTTTCTTTTTTTGAAGAGGGGGTGTGTTATGTAGGTCATTTCCCCACACTCATCATGACCTGAGTTCAATTAGTCTAGAACATTCTCAAGGTCACTGCCCTTAATGACCTCACAACCTTGAATTCAATTAGTCATGTTTGGAATGTTCTGGAAAGTTGATTAGTTGTGTAAGAGAGATAATTTTAGAACAGTAATTAGCATGTCAATAAAAGTTCTAGATTGTTCTTATATGCTTATGTAAACACATGAGTATAAATACTGGGACAGCAGGCTTGCAGTCAGACTTTTGGGATCGTGTCTCTTGTGTGTTACTAAACTCCAGCAGTAGTCATTCTCAAGACTTTTCAAGACCTTCACTGCCAACGCTGGATTTATACTGTGGACTTTATGCATCTTCAAGCCTGCAAGGACTGTTCATTCATCCAACTGACTGTTACAACTCTGAGACTGGAGCTTTGCCGTCCCAGCTGAGATAAGTAGTCTGTACACTTTTAAAGTTTGTACTCTATCCCTGACTTAGCAATTAGTTTTATTTTCGTAATAAATTTTGTTTAAACGTTAACTGCTGAGTTCACCCTTTTGTTCGTTTTCTCTGCACGTAACACATGGTTCAATATTCTGTAGCATTTTGCTTGTTTGGACTAGCTTGAAAGCCTTTCAATGTGACAGGGTTCTAGCTTAGTACAGGGTTGCATACAATAATGCCAATGACATACCTGAGTACACATAGCTGTCATAGACCAAATGACTGACAACGAGAACCAGCCATGCAAACTTTTTGTTCGTAGATATCCAAATAATAGGCTCAAACATTAAACAGTCTAATATTGCCATTGGCTATCCAAGGTAAACTTAATGTATGGTAATAGATATTTCTTTGAACAATTCTCCTACATATGTTGATCTTTACATGTAAAATAACAGTAACACAATGGTTTTGGCATACACATTGTTTATTTACTTGTCAAAGGAAATATACCATAATTTTCGTTAAAAATTTACACATTTTCCTCATAGGAGACAAAATGACATGAGGCAACTTAGGCCCCATCACACATTATCATTTGAAACCAGTGGCATTGCTGTCTCTATAACAGACAGCTTCAGTGTAGAGGGCACCAGTCACAGAGGTCAGTAGAGTTACACTGCACCACATCAGGTTACTTTGAAGTAAACTTTTGTTTTTAACACCAGGGATTCACATTTGAATGTGTCCTCTGGGATCTGAAATCAAGATTAATATCCTGCAGCTGTTTCAGTCACAACAAATGTGTATTCCCAAATAGTGAAGCAACTTCTTTTTATTCTTTACCTAAGTGTTTAGACTGAAAGATTCAGTCGTGTGCAGGCACTCCGGTGCACTGCGACCTAGGACCCTTTACTACGACTGCAGGCACACTGTACTTTGCCGCGGCAAACTCAAAAGAAAAAAGCACCGCCCACAACTGACTTTACAGACTTCTCAAATATGGAAATCATGGAAGTGTAATTTGAATATTCATCACGTGGGCTATTTTCGTACATAATGACATAATGAGAGACAATGTGGGCGGTCCTGTTACCCTACATACTGTCAATTAACTCATTCCTGTAATATGATTCGTTCCAACAAAATTTGTTGGAGAAGAGGATTTCAACAGTGTGCCTTCAGTCCTAGTAAAGGGTCATAGGTCGCAGTGCGCCGGAGCGCCTGCACACGACTGTATCTTTCAGTCTACCTAAGGTTGTGCTAAATTATGATCAATATGTCTGAGTCTGCTGTGTTTTGGTGCTGAGCGCACAAAAAAGTTGGAATATGAAAATAATGACGTAAAAATATCCTCTTCAAATTTGTTTTCCAGGTAGTAGAGAAATGCAAATAACTTTCGAGGAATGAATTGGAACATTTAAAATGAGCTACAGTTATGAGACAAGAAACACTTTCTGTGAACAAAAAGGCATCAATGTTTCACGGATGAAAAGTATTTTCCTGTCAGGTATATCTGTTCATCTGGTCAGGCTAATTAAAACTTGTAAAAAAAATAAATCTTCCAGCATAACATATTTTGAAATGTCCATCTGACTTTGAATGTTTATGTTGTGTTGTTTTACTGAAAAACTGAAGTTTTTCAGATTTTACTTTCATGGCAAGTGACAAAAGCAATGTGCTGCATACCTTGACATCGACATTTATTTTGACCAACTTCATTTAAAAAGACTTAAATCTATCACAAATCATGAAACTTCAAATAGAATGCTTGCAGATTCACTTTGTCAGGACATTGTGAAAAACATACTTGAACATGAAAATTGGGGATGAATACATGGATCTCCTGCAAACAATAACAGCCATTACGATATGGCTAGATTTCCAATATCTTTGAAGCACATATCGCTATCACATTCTTCATTAGGGAATTCACCATGTGAAAGTAGTTTTCTTGTCTTAGAACCCTGACGAAAATTACCATGGATATTTCTACGTCAGCTTTTTCCTCTTCCTGGAAGTGGGCTTGTCAAAGCTCTGTTTCAAACCAGCGGCATGGGCATTCTGGAATTTCAAGTTCATTGTTGTGTCCGAGGCCCATGGTGAATCAAACTGCGTTGTGTCTTGGTCTACCAGGTGAGTGTACTTTGTACGACCAGAGCGACCAAAATTTTTGACCTGAAACACAATAACATAATGTGTAATACAGTATATCAATGTTTGTCAACAGAAGACTGGCACATACAACAGCTAATTTGAATCCTCAGGATTGCTTACACTCTGACACTTTATATCATGGATACAAGATTTTTGGATTTTCTCCTTCAAAAACAACATTTTATGACACATGACAAAATAGCTGCCACAGTCTCTGTGGCATCACTGCTTAACCCTTTGAGCGACACAGTCAATTTTTGTCGCACTTTTTAAATATACCACAGTCAATTTTTGTCAGATTTTGCAAAAATTTTGATAAAACATTGTGGCTGGTGGAATATTGTGTTCATTTGGTCCAAAATTATCAGAAATATTACAGAAAAGTTCATAAGAATGGTTAAATGTTGCACTAAAATTTTGGTGGGAAAAAATACAGCACTCAAAGGGTTAATCATGCTGAAAGAAACAAAGTGTAATGAAGTATGCTTCATGGATGACACAAGAGTTTTCAGCGCAATCCTGACGTCAGCCATTACTGTTGGAGCTCTTCTTTCACACACAAGTTCCGGTGCATTTCATACACCGAGTGGGGATGTCACAGAGTTCAACGTCATTACTACTCAGTATTGCCAAGTTCAAAGTATACAGATACAAAACGAACACATGCAATCTGCCTTTGAAGTGCAAAACTGCCAGTGAAAACATTGGTTTACTCAGAGATACTGGAGGGTAATTACTCTATCATATATAGTGACTGCACCCTGGCTAATTTGCATCATGTATTCATGCTTGATATACTATCTAATACGGTGGTGGATCCAAACTTTCAACGTCCTTTCAATTGTTTCCCTACATACATGTAACTGTGATAGAAGATAACTATTGCAGGCCCAGTGGGGAATTCAACACAGGATAATGCTATATATTGACAGACACAGGTGACTGTACGTTTCTACAAAATCTAGAGTGATAAGAATCAGTATAGTGTGGTACCCTGTGTAAAAATACTTGAAAAGAGCCCAGATTAAACATCTGTCTAAATTGAGCATAGTAGACAAGAGCCAATGGAGTACTGTATATGTAACGAGGATTAAGGCAAGAACCAATCGCGTACTGTGTATGTCATCAGAGTCAAAAGTGTTGAGTAAAGATGGCGTTCAAGTTTGAATTGACTTTGTGCCAGAGTCATAAAACTCTAATTTTTCAGCTGCCAAGAGTACAGTTGACCATCAATATGAGGTTATAACAATTCTACAGTAAAATTATCCGAGAGCAGAATTATGGTGAAATTTGTACACAGTAAGGCGAGATTTGCTGATAATGCGGCCCAGAGTGTGCCTTGTGCGTGCATTGTAGATCTGCAGTGCTGTATAGGATGGAATTGTGGCCTTGGTTGGGCATCGCGCAAGCCCCACGACAGAAGACCAAGCCGCGCGACCCAGCCTATCAAAGCTACAATTATTGCAGCTACCAAATACCGTACAGTGCAGTCTTAGGAGAAGACTAGGTGGATATTAACCTGTCTACCCTAATTGACTGTGAACTGGTCAACAATCACCATTGATAACAACGAATTTGGGCTAAACCATGGTTCTGAAAGGGTTAAAGAGTAAAGCTGGACAAATCTACCTGTATGTAACATAGATGGGCATTACAGAAACACATACCTGCATGACTTTGGGTAACACAGACTTATCAAAGTGATCTTCCAGTGTGGGCGATGAAAAATCTTGTTTGAAAACAGTCTCTTCTTTGTCCTGAAACACATTAAATTTCACATTATTTTGATATGATATTATATTACATCTGATTTTTTCTTGCTGTTACAGTTGTGTCCGTATGTGAGTTGGAATTCACAATAACTGTCAGATAAATGAAAGTATGACAATCAGATCATACAGTACTATGAGAATCTGGTATCTTATTGTAAAAACAAACTGCAAAACAAAAAGTAAAACCAAACACTGGTGGCGCTACACATAATTTCCATTGAACACGCCGCAGGCGGTGTGGGTCATGACATACGCCCTCGCGCGATCGCTAAATTGACCAATCAGAGCGCAGTAAAATCCACCATGGCGGAATACACGGACTCGGAAAGTCGGCAGCGGGAAAGGTAAGAGAAACGTCAGTTTTTGCTAGTTTTGTGATCGTTCAAGTGACAATGCTTGATATTCAAAACGATACGTTAAGAAGCTAGTTGAGACACATTTTCCATCCCTTCGGAACGATTACATTAACGTTGTACACCGGGTTGACATCGACCTACTGACTTACGATGATAGTGATTTACATGACGACAGAGAAAGTTAATTAGCTATGTTTATGCACCGCTAGCACTAAAACGGTGCGGGCGATACCTTTTCTAAAAACAGTACAGTGCTTTTCATGTCTATAACAACATAAAATTGATAAAGCGCCCCTAAGCGCCCCTTCCGATGATCGTTAACATTAGCGTTTAAAATGTTCGTGTTATACTGAGTATTGTTTATGTGGTCGACGGGCTATCGACAGTGTCTATGCAGTATGGCCTATGTTTCGCCTGTGTAACTCACGTTCGAGTGCAACTGCGCGAAGATGCCGCGGTGAATTTTGTGCGGATTTTTTATCGTGGTTAGTCCCTAATAACTAGGTTATCGATGAGTGTAAGCAGATGTGATTTGAACGTGAAATTTTCGAAATATCGTCGACAAAACTTGCGCAAAGGGTGCTTGCATGCGAATTTGGAGTCTCGCCTATGGGATTTTCCCATAGCTGTGGTGCGGGTTAAAAAGTCGTGAAAGTCAAAATAATCCCCCAAAAAGTAAAAACCCGTCTGAAAACACCACAGCTATGGACCCAGAGCTAGGGCAAACCATAGAGGTAAGTCTTTCCTTACCTCCATGGGCCAACACAGCACAAGGAAAGTCTGACTCACGTAATACTAAATTTCCTGTTACGTCAATGTACGTACGAGAGCTCTTGTACACGTCCATGGTTAATATATATATTCGTATTTCTAATATCCATGTTCAGTAAATCACAGACTATTTGTCTGTAAGTAAATATAGGTGTGATTGTCCTATTACATATTGACTTCATGTAAACTTTTTTTTGTACATAGCAACATTCATCCACAAGACCAGGACCCAACACCCAGACATCTGAAGAAACAAAGAATTACTGAACATGTCAGTCCACCAGGCGTAGATCTCTTTAACCAAGATTTTGTAAGTATGATACTGTATGACACTGTACAAAGTACTGTAAATAATTAAATAGGATGGGCCCAAGTCTTCGTCACAGCTTGGTTTGTTGTTGTTTTGGAATGCCATTTGTTTTAATTAATCAATTAATTGATCGATTAATTTATTGCTTTTCTCCATATTTCTTAAGGCCCCTCCAAATCAAGTTAGTGACAAATGACGACCTTGGACTTCCAAAGAGGATGCTGCCCTTGTCAAGTTTGTGGCACTGTATTACAATAGTGAACATGGTTCTTCACAATGGCACAACATGCATAACACAGAGTTTTGGAGTTGTTGTGCTGCTGCTGTCAGTGAAAAAACCGGGGAACACAGGTGTGAAGGTAACACAATGAATCTATTGCATGTAAATATGGATTATAAACATTTTTCTTGAAACTGGTGTGTCTTGTAGGTGACTTTAGGTACATTTTATGTGTACCTTACAAGTAAACATAGGGCCAAAGTCCCTGAAACTATTATAGACATGGATACAAAATTAAGTATTTCCCGACTGTATGAAATTATCACACAAAGGTCATCCTAGGGACCTGTAAACCAAATATTAAAGCTGTCTGACCAGCGGTTTTGAAAAAACAAGCGGCCCAACAGTCGACAGAGCTCTTCTGTGTTATGTAGAGAATAATTTTTTGTGACACATGTATTGATGAAGAAGGTGGATATCTTTGATAGCTCATTTCAGGATGGCCTGACCAAAAATGGCAAAATTAGCTGCAAAAATACAAAATTGAAGATTTCATTATCATTTCAATATATACATAATTTCAATATATTACATTGAGATAAAGCCTAGGAACCTGTATACCAAATATCAAAGCTATCAACTTTCGAGAAACATATTTTGACCCAAAATGGCAAAAATTGACCCAAAAATACAAAAATTGAAGATTTCATCAAATTTCAATATATCACACTAAGACAACCCCTCAGAACCCGTATACCAAATATCAAAGGCACCAGAGTAGTTTTTGATAAACACATTTTTCGACCAAAAATGGCAAAAATTGCACCAAAAATGCAAAATTGCAGATTTCGTCATATATCCAATATATCATATTTAGTTCATCTGTAGGAAGCTGTATATCAAATATCAAAGCTGTCAGACGAGCGGTTTTGATGAAATAAAGTTTTGACCAAAAATGACAAAAAAATTCCTTAAAAATACGGATTTGCATAGTTCACCACAATTTGAACAAATCTAAGTTGGGTTATCCCTAGGGACCTGTATACCAAATAACAAAGCTGTCTGACCAGCGGTTATGAAGAATATTTTTTACCAAAAACGCCTTTTTGGCACTAATTTGCATATTTTCAACAATATCAAAACATTAAAAAAAAGTTTCTCATAATCATATTTTTCATCTACACAACAAATATCAAATCAGTAAGTACTGTGGTTCTCAAGATATTTGAGTGGACGGATGCCTCACAAACGGACATACATACAGACATGACGCCGGACGGATACCCATCCCAATAGCTTCTATGGACTATAGTCTATAGTAGCTAAAAAATGTGTTCTTGTAGGGGAATTGGAACAAAAATGAGTGACATATTTTTTAACAGAATGAATGCTTCATTATCTTGCATGGCATACATATAATTTTTTTCTTTTAAATTTTTTTAATGTTTAAGGGAATGCATGTAGGACACGTGTGAGTAAAACCCTGCAAGGAAGATTCAAGACTATTGACGATGCTGAAAATCATTTCAACATTTCCTATATGGATGACTTCAGTGCTGTTATGAATACATGGCTGCAACCATCCTCAACACCAAAAAAGGCATCTGCGAGTCCCTTTCCATCATCACCAATGGCTGCCTTCAGTCCAGTTAAATTTACCAATCCTATGCAGAGTCGTGGGGAGTACTTGAATAATACACTTGTTGGTTTCACAAAATTATCAACGAAACAGAAAATTAGTCTCCTAACTCAATTATTCCAACAATATTTAATTGAAAATGTTTCTTCAGAGTTAGTTCCCCCATTTGTTCCGTTGGACTCTATAGATCTATTATCAAAAGCACTGCAGACACTAAAGAGCCATGAACAAGAAAACACTGTTTATCACCTGACTAAAGTTCCAGGTGTCAAAGGGAAGATAGCCAGTGTCTGTACCTACCCTTGAGTAGAATGCCTTGGCCAATGTTGGCATATAATATCAAGTCCTTTGCAGTAGACTCTATCAAGGATGTTAGGTGTCCAGAAAAGTACCAGCAATTTCTGAAAACCATGTACAGCCACTTTGCTAATAGGTGGTTATCCCTTCATTGTGGGCCAATGTGGTCGTACAATACACAAGTAAGAGCGCAGTTTCATAAATTTTTCTGCAATAGCCTGTATGGAGTGGATTCTATGTATACAGTACCAGTACTTATTATCTTAAGTGATTAAAATAACTAATTTTGTTACATACTGTTAGTGGTTATACACAAATACAGGCAGGTAGACAAGTCAAATATCTCACTTACACAATCACAGTTCATTCATGCCTTATTTCGTATTTAAGACAATTACTGTTTTAGAACTCTTTATTCCTTGAATTATCATTCCATGTCAATTTTGCAAAACATTTTTAGCAAATGGTTGTGTGCCATGACGTCTAAGTGGCTGTGATCTGAATACAATTGTTAACTTTTACATAAATTATCGAAGTGATAGTGGCATCTTGCTAAAAATAGAAGGCTCCAGATACTCAGGCACAGACCAAGTTAAATGTGTTGTTTGTATTTGGACCCCCTGAACTATAAATAAAATAGAAATGAATTGAGCACATGAATGGCAGTAGGTGTATAAGAACATGCATAAAAACAGTGTTGTAACTGAGAGCAATGTTGTAAAGTTTTACTGCATACGGCTGCTGTACCCTATGTATCAATAATAAATGTTTTTGTATTTTTGACAGAGTTCGAAATTTCCTTCAATAAATTGCCAGTAGTGATATACAATTTTCAGGTGACTGAGGTAAATAGGTATTCATTTTCTGTTTAACACTCCAGCATTTATCCAGTATCCAATGTTCATCCACTGATGGAGGTGATGATACCATAACTGGTGTATGGAATACTATTGAAGCGGGTGAGCAGATAGACATAGATGCTGAAAACTGTGATGATTTCTTTAGTATGACTGATATGTGTGGCAGTGTCTGAAATAAATGAACACAACACTGTAAGGTCATCATCAGCCATGCATCTGCTGTGTACAGTTAATTGTTATGTAAAACTGGTCAAGCTGTGTATGGTAGCTGTTCACTCTGGAACTGTCAAAGGAACTTTGTACACCTGACATTTGCGTTTGAAGTGTTCCTGTTACAACTGAGTGAATACTGACACCATGGGTATCCCTTCATGTATGTACTGTCCATATTGAATAAAAGTACTTTCGAACATACAACACTCGCATTGTCATAAGTAGAAATCTTATAAAATGAACATAGTCATTACCTCAAAAATATCTTTGTCACCAGTTGGTTGCTACGACAAAACCGACATTATTTATATTTTTCAAATAGTAACACCCCAGTAGGATACACAACCACACAAATTTTCAAAAGTCCATGGGAATTCAAAGATGTAGCTTCTCCTGTTCTATGAGAATTCCTCCGCCATCTTCTAAATGTGCCTTAAACAGTACCTAGGTAAAGAGGGAGTAGAGCATTTAACTGTGGAGTAACAAGACAATACTGATGTATCACATGTAACATGTAACATTACTAAGGTGGTGTTCTGTCATGTATTGGTTTCCATGCAGTCTAAGTCCATGACCAAAAACAAAGCTGAATCCTTACACTGACACTGTGTCATACTACGTACAGTGAATACCAGTAACATCATAGACAGTAGAGTGAGACAAGTTTAGGATAACACACTCCTGTAACAGCTGTCAGTCCAATGAAGGGAGTACTAGCAATCAATAAATAGTTCAAAGCAACTGTTTACATTTACATGAACATATTAGTCACTGTATCATCATAAACATCTGTACCTTTGGAGCCCCATATGCCAAAAGGTCTGAATCTTCGGTCATACATACATACATTCAGACATACAGATGCCACCGACTCACCATATAAGCTCGTTTTGGTATTTATATACATACCAAATATGAGCTAACAAGTAGTGCTATCAGTAACCAAACAGATTCAGTAAAAACAAATGGTATGTGATAATTTACCTTTATGACTGCAGTCACCATTTGAAATATCACTGTGACCCCTCTTTGAAACTGAGTGTTGGCTTCTTGAATTTTATTTTCTTCTAATAATGCTTTTCCTCTAGTAATGGCCGCTGCATGTTCTCTGCTTTAATATCTGTAAAAATGACCCATGAGCAAGGCAAATATAAAGACTGTAAATGGTCTTGATGTGAATGAATTCTGGCACCACATGATGATACAGAATAATTGTAAAAAAAGGTCATGAAAAAAACTGTGCACTCAACTTAACCTTTGAGATTTTGTGAATTTTGTATGTCTGCATGCGAAATTCTTCTATTCAAGGTAGTTCTGCGGAGCATTGAGGTATGAAGAAAATGTACACAAACCTTTTATGTGTGTCATCTACATCTTTCTTAGCTGGTAATGGAATGCCATCAAATACCAATATTGGCTGAATACCATGGGCTTTCAGTGCATATAACCACTTCATCACGTACTTTACATAGCTGAAACAAAAAAAATACCTAGAATTTAGTGAAAAACAAGTACCACTGCTTTAGTAAACTCAAGAAGTCGTGTTAATCCCATTGAACGAACACAGATATAAACACAAAGCAGACAGTCTCTTTTCCTGGGGTAACACAATTATGCCATACATCAAGACTGAAAACAATTTTCCAGGGTTAAGAACAAACTAAGTCATGAAGGCTGATACTTTTCTAAACTTGCTGCTCCATGTCAAATTTAGTACATCTTACTTTTACACGCAGCACACCCGTATGTCCCTCTGTGCAATAGCATTGAAGCATCAACAGCAATTACAGTGCCCCTCATCTCCTCAAAAGTAACCCTCTTGCTGGCATTGGTTAGTTTTGGTAATAATTTTTTATACCCATTTCAACATGGAACCTAGCATACACGGCAAAAAATAGCATTGTCATAGCATTGTCATCATATGCTTCATTACAGGAGAGCACTGATAGCAAACGGGTTTTTTTGGGGGGGCCGTGGCTATTGACAGGCGCCTGTCAATAGACACTCCGGATTTTTTTTATGGACGAACCAGGGACGAACATATAGCTTGTAGCTTTTATACACTTCATGATGCATATCTCCACTAATAACTAACAAAAAACTAAAGATGACTACTGTTGTTACAACGTTTCACGTATTTTTGGACCACCGTCTCCAAACGTCATTTAAAACACCTCTACCGAACGAACTTTAGAGCACGAGTCGCTAAATCACAACATACGGGCCCCACAACACAATGGCCCGGTCAGCTGTCTGTGGTTCCCGTAGCTGCGTAGGCCGTACGCTTGTAATTTTGTATGCTTCACGCCGAGCTGCAACCCGTGGCTAAATCGGTTCGAATAGACCCCAGACTGAATTAAAATGACACACAAGTAGAATGAAACAACTAATAAATAAGTTTCTTACCTTCAAAGATGTATAACATACGGAGAACAAACGCGAAACACACAGCCTTGATCGAGCGGGTTTCTTGGCCGGAAGTGAGCCGCTTGCGTACTGGATGCAAAATGCGAGCCAGGCGTTGGAAATTACCCATGGTGCTTTGCGACATGACCCACACCGCCTGAACACGCCGTATGAAATAAATCCTTCAGGTAATATTGTACATGTCTCGAAAAGAAAGTTTTGAACTTTGCTCAAACTTTCCCATAAGAAATCTTAAACCTTTTTCTTTCACAAGCAAGAATAGAAGTAATGGTTCCCCATGCAATTTCAGAATACAACAAACATGTCAACAAAAGCTGCCCAATATCTGAATCTCATAATGGCCACACGCACTGTGTTAATTAATTTTCTATTTTCACAAAAACAAAACAGTGAAAACAGAATGGTCTAAGAAATCTGGATTTCTTTAAAAAGCCATGGGAAAGAAATTGATGTCCACAACACGACAAAACTATTCCATACACTGTAAATTGGTGCGCTAAGATTTGTTTGGCTCACCATATTGTACTTTTGTCAAACTAGCCCTTGGTTTTGGTATCAATATTGAAAATAGCAACACAACGCTGGAAATCCTAAATAGGCCATGCAAAGAAACAACATTCAAATGGAAAGTAACTTACCAGAAAGAAGGCACCACGGTGATAGTACTTCTGTAAAAATCTGTATTTGCCTTTCTGTGCTTTGTTGGTAACCACCTTGGGGTTATTCCTAGCTTCAGCTCTTCTCTCTTCCTCTGTCATGTTGCGGAGACGGTCCACCTCTAGACGTTCTTTCTCCATCCTGTACAACAACACAGAGAACAAGGAAATGGTTGCTCCATTTTTCATTTCAATATAGGTGCACACCATTGGCTGGGCGTGATCACGTGGTGGATTTTTAAACTTTTCAGATTCACAGTACGTTTGATCAGTTTTTAAAGCATATGTAACATGAAGACAGAAACCACATCACCATGAATTCTTGAACACTGAATGTAAAATGTTCAGGGTGAGAGGAAAGCGGCTGGGGGGGGGGATGTGAGCATTTGAGAATGACAGAATGTGACTGGCCCTCTATCACTGATCTTCAGACATGGCCTATACATCATCTATTTGGTTATCTTAAAGGGACAAAGTCGGCCATTTTTCATGGATTTCATTTGGTGCAAGATACTTCTTATATTGTTTGACATGTTGAAAGATACTGAATGAATGGGTGACCATGCATATATTCGACCCCGGTTTTAGAATTAAATGACATCATCCCGAAAATGAATTAATGGTCATGACCATTAAGGTGAAGGGCGACGAATTCGACGCGCACACGCTTTAGAACGTTTCTGCGCAGATTTAACTCCAGCCTGCCGCAAATGGGTTATTTTGTAGCGCATGTATTTAACATCAACTGTCATTGTGTTGAAATTGCGCTTTTACCTAATTTTTTGACCCAGTGTCTTAGAAATACATGTGACCTATAACCTTGTCATTTTTTGACCCCCTAGGAAGCTGGTTTTTATTCAATATGAGCGAAAAATTAACATTTCTCTCCCATTTATATGGCGCAAATTACCCATTCACCTGGAGATATTGTAAAAAGTAGCGTGGTGACACCCTTTTATTAAAAGTGTAAACTAAATGGTATTATGTCAGGAGTTTATTCGCCAAGTTTGGTCAAAATGACACCATTCAAAGCGACAGGAAGAAAGTTAGAAAATTATGTAGTGATATAATTTCGATATCCTCATTTTGTAATAGATACTTATGTTAAATTTCTTCACAAACATCATGAAAACTATACATTTGATAGATATGGATCTTAAGTCTTGGTATTTATTAAATTTAACTCATTTCCTAAGCGTTTTATAATTGCTTTCTTTAGTTTAAGTGAATATATCATTTTTATTTTATTTCTAACGACGCCATTTTAACTCCGTTTCCATGGAAACAAGCGTGGTGACCTCATTTTTTATTTCATTTTTGCACTTGCACAACTTCCAAGAATATTTGTGCAAAGTTTCAAGAAAATGACACCAAAACTTAATTTTGACGTAATTCGTAGTACTTCACCTCAATTCATTTTCGCGATGGTTCCATGTATTGTGTATAAAACCAGGGTCAAATATATGCATGGTCACCCATTCATTATCTTTCAACATGTCAAGCAATATAAGAAGTATCTTGCATCAAACAAAATTCATGAAAAATGGCCGACTTTGTCCCTTAAGCTGTTCAACTACAGTCATGTGAGAAAGATTCACGTAGATGACATCAATTCTAATCTTCATTTATTGATGATTGATTAGCTTCACTTACTGTTCTCTTTCTTCTCTAGCTCTTTTAATTCTCTTCAACTCTCGTACCTTCCAGGCTTCGTACTCTTCCTCGTCATTCTCGTCATCTGTTTGTACCACGTCACTGGGATCTTTGGCGTTTTGCTCCTGTTGAAGTTCTTTTCTGGCCTCGTCTTCAACCATCTACAAGAACAGTGAAGAAACAAAATCAGTCTATGAGCAGGGGCCAACCCCCTCATCCAAACTTCCTTTACATAGCCAACCAAACACATGCACAAATATGTACATTCATGTTACGTACACATACAGTCTTACAAATATATAAAGTACATACATACACACACATACATATATTCATATATAAATACACATACATTCCATTACATATCTGC
This sequence comes from Ptychodera flava, assembly GCF_041260155.1. Classification (NCBI taxonomy): domain Eukaryota; kingdom Metazoa; phylum Hemichordata; class Enteropneusta; family Ptychoderidae; genus Ptychodera; species Ptychodera flava. The sequence continues at coordinate 39,061,434 of NC_091936.1, forward strand.
ATACATACATTATTTACACCAATTCCATACATACACACAGATACATATTACATATATCCATGTACATTTAGTATGCTTCATGCAATTGATGATCAAAGTCAGACAAATATACACATTGAACGTATACAGGTACAGAGAAACAAACCCCACAAAACATGTACAAACAATAAAGTTGCCTATCATGGACATGGTGAAGAAATATCAAATATGACGGATAATCCTTTCTATCACATGAAATCTGTTTTTGAGTACACATTTGTATGACATCTGCATCGAGAAAATGTTCTCAGACAATTTTGTTTTCTATGTTTACCTTAATAGATTGCTTCTTTCTCTCTTCTGCAAGTTTTCTAGCTTCATTTTCCAGTTCCCTTCGCCTCTTGGCTTCTATTTCTTTCTCTTGAATTGTTATTCTGTCTTTCCTATTTGAAGGAATTCAAAAGAAAAGTCTGTTATCAGCAAGTGCTATCAAAACTACGTTATTATGCTGTGTTGGTAAGCTAATGGGTGTATCAACATGCCTGGGGGAGTAGAACAAGAACTTGCAGTCAACATAAAGACAAAAATAGTGACAAAATCATCAAAAGTTCCAGTTACTGTCCCTTTGACAAGCATCAACACAAGCATTCATGATATGATCAACCGACTGATTGAACCAGTGAATGAAACTGTCAGTATATACAAGGGAATAATTCAAATTCCTATCAAAGGTTCCTGGTTGAATTAATATATTGTGATTCAAATCGGACTCCATCTTCATCAGACACCAATATTGTATTGAAGGTGTTCAGGATTAAAGCCCTAACAGTTAAATCATTGCACAGTCACTGCAAAAAATCAGATGACTCACTTGCCACAAACACTGGTTTCAATCGCGGTCCAGTTTCCTCCTCAGAATCTGAGTACTCTTCATATTCAGACGATTCCTCCTCCGATTCGTGCTCCTCTTCCTCCTCCCCAACATCCATCACCTCCTCTTCCATCTGCATCCGCTCTCTGGCACGCTGCTTCATCAGGCTTCTCCTCCGTTCGATTTCATCCTCTTCCAGTTCCTCCTCTTCTTCTTCACTGCTCTCTTCCATCTCAATGTCAGGTCGTCTCCTGTAGTCATCTTCATCATCGTCTTCACCCTCCTCACTTCCTGACAGGATTTCTGGTAGCTCAGTGTGTCTTGCCGTCCTTTGAACGAAAACAGCAAACTTTTAGTCTCACCTTTGGTGATACATACCAATGCAGTTGCTTGGTTTTATCATAGTTACTCTACCCGAAAGTTACTGTGACTTTTTTGTTGTAAAATCAGATCTGTCATGACTTCAGCACTTGATTCATACACTATTTTCAAACTGTCACTTCTAATACAACAGAACTATATCAAAAGGCTAGTGTTAATGAGTACACAAAAAAATTCAGCTCTCATGGTTTAGCATTTGTATGTAAATTGTAAATGTTACAGATCATACAATCAACAAATTCATGCGATGTTCTATGTTAATTTCTTTCTTCACTCATTTCTTAAAATTGTACTTGCTAATTAATTACCGTCCTGACTACCTATTTCCATCAACAAGCAACCAGAGACTCCTTGCGTATTATGAGAGAATGGACACACAGAACTGCTATAAATGAATTGACCTAACATTTACAACACATGACATTCTCATATTTGCTGATTTAAAAATAGTCATGGTAGCATTTTGTGGCAGCTGTGGAACTCTGAGGCAACCTACCTGGTCTCTGCTTCATGATCTTCTGTTTCTCTGTGACGTTGTCTGATTCTCTGTAATCGGCGGTCCTCCTCCTCCTCATTCAGCTCCTCCTGTTCAGCTTCCTGTTGGGCTGTTTTTTTTCCGCTGATGAATGCTACTTCAAGTTCTTCCTCTTCTTCATCACTCGATTCAGGTGCATAGTCTGGCCTATAAAATACATTGTCAACCAAAAAAAACACATTAAATGCCTATCTAAAAGCTATCAAGCCCAGTTAATTCATTCACATATCACACTGACATACAAAACTTGACCTCCTTCACTTGGCTGGAAACAGGCTGGTCTATTGAATACCAAAGTCTCAATGGCCCTCAATGAGCAGATGTAGTCTACTTATAGATTTTACAAAACAGGTGAAAAAAATTGTTTTGTATTTTTTCTGCCTTGAACAATTTTTTGTTAGTACCTTGGAAGTTCAAGAGATAGAAGGAACAGAATTGGGAATGTACCAACACCATGAAATGATTTGATTTTGAAAGTATTTTGATATTAATTCCACAACGACAAACTTACCTTTTTCCTGACACATAACGCTGCACCTTCACTTTCTGCATAGTAAGTTCACCTAGGGGAAATCAAGACACACCAAAAACAATGTCACTTGTGTTCTTTGATCTCCTCCAAGATTGACATGTTGACAGTGTGCCACACAGATACATCGTTTCATTGATTGGTTTTCCAACAAGATTGCAGATTTGGGTAACATTTTCTACACGAGAACCCCTTCCATCCGAATCCATACAAGTGCAACTCGTTTTTTTTCCGTCCGTGATCGACAACCGTGGGTCTCAATATTCAATCCATGAGTGTATAGTCTATCGGAAATGAACCCCGAGAATGTAACTTTGTAGAGTGAAACAACAACAGCACTCACCTTTTTCATTTCGTATAGGTATGGCACCAGCCGTAGACTGGATCTGGGCCTTCAGACTTGCTAATGCTGAATCCATTTTAAGCTGCAACTACCAAGCTTAATACAACCAGTTCGGTAAATACCTGGACACTCAAAGACAAGCAAAAGAAAAGCTTGTAAACACAAGCTTCTGCCCTTTGCCTGTTCTCGATCTCTCGGCCACCTTGTGACTTGTGGTGTCTCTTGTGCCAAATTTTGCAATGTTAGGGGCAGTCGAGGTGCAGGATTTTTTTCAAAGGGTCGACGGACCTAATATTCGATAATGTGCATATATTCTGTCAACTTAAGGACATTATCCTTGACGCAGATCACGACAGAGAGGTACACACCTCGAATACGGAACACAAAAATCACACGACCACAGCCACAAAATGGACGTCTTACCCAGAATGCAACACAAGTCCACTGCACCAGGTCGACTTCCGCTGCTACTGCTGCGCTGGCGCCCTACAGATTTTCGAGTTTTCTGAAACTAAGCTGAAGTTATTTTCGTACTCGTATTCGCATGCGTATTCGAGTCACTGGAAATATTTTTAGTCCAAATTTCGAACCTTTATATAAAGTTCTGTCTTCATCGTAGAACATTACAAGTAAGTAGTTTTTATGATAATATCTCATACTTCAATATTCTGACAGTTGAAAAAAATCCAATCGTTTTAGGCCCAAGGTCCAAAACTGCCGTTGCTATCATTATGGACTGTCAGTTTCTTCGGCCTGGGGGGGGGGGGGGGGGGGGGGGGGGGTGGATTATTTTTTGCCGACGTCAAAAAGTGGCTGACCCCCTATTCCAAATTTTGAAAACAGGGTGACCCCCCCTATTCCAAATTTCTAAAACAGGGTGACCCCCCCCCCCCCCCCGGCGCGACAAAGGTAAAACAAAAGATGGACATAAATTATATATATATATATATATATATATAATTTATATATATATATATATATATATATATAAATATATATAAATTATATATAAATATATATATATATATATATATATATATATATATATATATATATTATATTTTACATTTTTACATATATTTATATTTTAATAGTCATTCTATGTTTTAGTGAAATTGTTGACATGTCAGTTGTAAGATAGGAATTTCAAAGTGTCAATCTTAAAGTTTAAATACAGTACATTTTGAATGAGCTGTATTTTGAATGAGCTGTGAATGTATTTCACACTTTCTCTGCTTAACCAGATGTCCTGAACTGTTGTACAGAAATGGATGTCAATCATTAATATCAAAGAGGAAAAAGCAGTGAATCAAAAACTTTGATGGGTGTTAAGACTTGCCAACCATCCAATTAAATCTATTGAGGAGCCATAGAGAGTTTTTTAGCCAAATCTGATGTGTACAGTGTCTGAGAGGACCTTTTCTTGTGTAACATTGAAACCATAAAAGCACAGCTAATAATGACAAAAACTGCCTTTTTAACTGTTATTTTGTTCATAAAAAAGCATCTTTCTACAGAAAACCTATGAAACAAAGGAAAATAATTGCATCAATGAGAAGGAAAGATATCTTGTCATTTTTCTATCTCTAAAATAAGTCACTGTATCAATATATATTGTGAAATATTTGTGCATGTTGCTTTCTCATACTGAATTCTCACAGAGAGAACAGAAAAGTATCAGGAATTTGTCATCCTTTTCAATGAAATCAGATTTCATAATGGTACACTTTCACTTAGCAAACATCAAGATATCTCTGAAAGTATGGCGCCCGAAGGGCGCGCCAAAAAATATGAAACATCCTGATATCTCTGATATATATGCCTTGTATATTAAAGTCATGCACCTGAAGGGCATGCTGAAAGATGTATGATATATTAAAGTAATGAGCTTGAAGAGCACGCTGAAAAATATTGAACATACAGATATCTCTGATGTATGTATGCTTGATATGTTAAAGTTGGGCGTGCTGAAAAATATGACTGATTATTAAAGTTACGCGCCCGAAGGGCGCGCCGAAAAATACAACTGAATGATGAATTTTGTGGCTGACACTAGCATTTTAGGCAATGATGAGCCTGTGTCAAAATTCAAAAACACACTGACCCCCCCTATTGGGCATTCATTTCAAAAACATGGTGACCCCCCCTATCACCAAAGTCAAAAACAGGGTGACCCCCCATGAATCCACCGGCCCCCCAGGCTGAAGAAACTGACCAGTCCCTTAGAGTAGATTTTAAAACAAACATGACAAACGGTCAGTCGTCTTTGGAGGAGAGCTTTTTGAACAAACACCATTTGCGTATTCGTATTCGTATTCGTATTCGTATTAACTTCTACAACGTATTAACTTATTAACGTATTAACCACAGGCTCTAGAGCACAGGCGTGATGTTTTCTGGGTAGTTTCTATAAGTGTAGTTTATTCTACGTTTCGACGTTCTCTTCCGTAGCCTAATCACCTAGGCTACGGAAGAGAACGTCGAAACGTAGAATAAACTACACTTATAGAAACTACCCAGAAAACATCACGCCTGTGCTCTAGAGTCAATGCAGGAGAACCGCTAGCCGCCACTGATACAATAATTTTTATTGTATCAGTGGCGGCTAGCGGTTCGCCTGCATTGACTCTAGAGCCTGTGGTATTAACTCTGTTCTCTCCTTACTCAGTTTTGTCATGTCATATGAAAAAAAAACAATCTTTAACAACAAGAACGGCAAGTATTGGCATTTCGCATATAAAAAATCCCTGAGAATTCAACAGATGCGACTAAAGGGAGAGAATGTTACAGTGTATTTAATTATGATGATTTTCATATTGTCACTTTCAAATTTCACGTTTCAGATGGTTGTCACGCTGGTGGGTTGATCATTCAAAAATCATGTATTCATTTCCATGGTAACGATGACAGAGTCTTAGAATTTGCAAAGAAGTTTTGTTTTTGCAAGTATTACTTCAGTCACTTGAGCCCTCGGGCACTCCATGTATTGTAATAATAAGGGTGTGCTGTAGGTCCTATGTGACAATCACTAATATCAAATTCGTGATACATCGAGATCCCTTACGACAGGCGCCGCCTACGACTGAAATGCTATCTATATTGTGAAGGATAACTGTGAGCTTAAACCGCGGAATGATAACACGTCATATGGTACATATTTACATATGGTAGGTTGGACTCAGTATCTTTCAGATGCGCCTTTACTTTTATTCTGTTTTCTGTATTGGTTACATTTTTTACCAATAATGACAAAAATGAAATTCGCACACCCGCTGATACAAGACAAAATACCCTCTCTCCCTTATACAAATTTTAACGATTTTCCCTGGAGGTAGTCCCTGTAGTTTTCTTGCACGGATTTTGAGCACGGTCGGCTGGCGCAACGTGGTGTAAATCCTCAGTGTAATCATGTAGTACAGTGCAGTGGTGTCTGAAGCAATTGGAATGCACAGCGCCGCCAGTGGTGTTACGGCAGAAAATCGCCAACAATCAGACGCATGCACATTAAATTTAACACTTACTGTTCAGGTGTTGATGTCTACGATTAAAAGATAGGGTATTGCTTACATATCCGTCCCCGGGGGTGGGGTGGGGCTAGAGGGTCTTGGTCTTAGCATAGGTTTCTCCTTGATATTGTTTATTTTATAGAAAATACGTTTGAATATTATATGTATTGCCAATAAAGATTTATAAGGCTTACTGCCAACCTTTACAGAGTGTAATGTCTTGGTCGTATGTTAGCACAAGTTTTGTAACCATTTCCTTTTTCCTTCCCTGTGCAATGTATTTGTCCCTTGACAATCCTACAAGAAGTTTTGTCACTGTGCTGCGTCTATTATCTGATGTGTTTGATTGCCTAATGCGCCAAAGCAAGCAAGGGTAAATTACTAATCTGTAGACGCTGTCACCAGATTATCAGCGGATTAACTTTGACAAAGTCAATAACAAACGCACCGGCAAGGTATGTGCATTCGAGTCGCTTCCATTTAGCCGATTACACCTGTTAGGCTTATGTTTTCTAAATGATAAGGGATCAGTACCTAACTAACTAACACATTTATCAGTACTTAACTAACACATTAACTTTTACACAAAAACGCTGCAACCTATCGCTGAGCAAGTATCACATTTTAATATTGATTTACGCACTTTTATATATTTGATACATTTATACATTTTTTTAATTTTAATTAAAGGCATTTTTTATTTCACAATTAAAAACATACCGTGTTACTTACTTAATTGCGCTTTAAATATTTGACGCATTTTTGCATTTATTATAATTTAAAGGGAGGCTGTCGTCGGAACTGTGTTAAAAGGTTGCCAGTGATCCCTACGACTACATCGTCCACTCGCACGGGTCCATTACTTCCCACTAGCTACCTTTTAAAACTCTGTTTTCGGGAAGCATACAGCTTGGCAAACGAAGATGATACGACTAGAGTACGTTGGCGATTTATGAAGGTTAAACATCTTTGTTAACAAGGAATATCGTAAACTTTAAATGTTGCAGCTATGTTAGCGTCATGCATCTCGATATGATGCATAAAATACATTGTTTGTAAACAAGAAAGTTGCACACACGCAGTTCCGACGACATCCTCCCTTTAAAGGCATTCTTTATTTCACATTTAAACACCTACGGTGTAACTTGGATACTGCAATATAAAAAAAAAAACTTGATTAAAATGTTTTGGAATAAAACTCCCGGGAGTGCGACTGATCCTTCCTTCATCATCATTAGCATCATGCAATCTTCTTTACACCAATCATCACCACCACATGACCGTCGTCGTCATCATCACCATCATCATCATCATCATCATCATCATCATCATCATCATCCACCACCACCACCATCATCATCATCATCATCATCACCACCACCACCACCACCACCACCACCACCACCACAACCATCATCATCATCATCATCATCATCATCATCATCATCATCATCATCATCATCATCATTCATCATCATCATCATCATCATCATCACCACCACCACCACACCACCACCACAACCATCATCATCATCAGCACCATCATCATCATCATCATCATCATCATCATCATCATCATCATCATCATCACTGTCGTCGTAGTCGTTATCGTCCTCGTCATCAATGATATTCCATTAGGCCAGAAAGAAAAAAATAAATTGTTCATCGGAATCACCGCCTATACTTTGCCCGAATTGGAATGTTCTTTTTGATTTCAGCAAATTCATACTTCTGCATTGCAAATTATTACCGCCGCTGGCGGCGCCCTACATTTCGTCGGGTTTTCGCGGGCATGTGGGACTCTGAATGAGACGTCTTCTCTCAGTATACCCTCATTCTAATAAATGAATTACGTTGCACTCCATTCATTCATTAATGATGGACCAGCCAGAGGTGGCAGGTTTAGCTGAGCTCTGTCAACACGTTGTTGCGACGTCTGAATTTTGCAGATCGCGACCCAAACTGGGTCAATTTTTTGCTGAAATTTCTCCGTTTTTGTCAAGGTTAGTACATTATGACTATTATTTGATCGCCAGCAAAAAAAAAAATAAAAAAAAATTTAGCTCGCCGCTCCTGAACCTTGGTCAAAAAAATCCGATAAACAAGATTTTTTTCCCTCTGGTCTTATCGTCAAATCAAGAGTAACCAGCGATCTCATGTTATATATTGCCTCATTTGTGACTTTCTTCTTCCCGCTCGAAAGTTGACATGTATCTTAATCTTCCTTATACAGATAAAAACATCATTTTTCTATCGATGGAAACAAACAACCGGTGCCTTTACCCTAGGAATTGACTAAGAACGCACCTCTGTTGAGAGAAAAATCTAAACATAGCCCGCTTCTGACGTTCATGTCGTGTACACATCTTATTGCTAGCAGCTCAAAATCTAAGTACTCAAATTACTTTTTAGACGAATTTTGCGTTTTTCATTAATATGGCAGATAGAAACGACGAACATTTTATTAATAGAAACAGAAGACCAAGATTCTTGGAAACTGAGACACTCACCGATATTGACAGATTAATCTAAATATATTTCGCTTCTGGCGTTCCTCATATATGCGCATCTAGCCACTAGCGACTGAAAGGCCAAACACTCAAATCCTTTTTTAATTTTTCGGCGAAATTTGCCCTTTTCATTCGCACGAAAGAACAATTTATAGAGTGCGACCGAAAATGTGACCTTGAGGGGAGAGAGATGCGAGTACACTGACACTGACAGAAAAGCGTTTTATTCTAGAAGACTAAGATGACGTTAAATTGGCACTCTAAACTCTTCAATGCAATACCATATCGGTTTCCTTCCATTTCATAAAAAAATGCCAATTCGTAAGGCCGACTTCGGATTTTAATGGCTCGCCAGAAGGCATAACTTGATAAGCGGCTTTACGTGAAACCACCATCTTCTCCATTTAATTTAGAAAATGCACACCGGTTCTGGGCATGAGCGATATGGGTTACACACGTCATAAAAGTCGCTAACACAGTCATTGCATTTCAACGAACACGAGGCCATTTTTTGTTTATTGTTCCAAAGTGGGTAACCTTTGAAATAAGTTAGAAATGAAGAAGCCAGAAAATTCATGTTGTGCCTTCATTAGACAGATTGGTACTGTATCAAACATAACTTACCCGCCCGAGTTACCGTCGGCCAACTCTTTTAAAACTCTTCAACAGTATCATCTAATGGAGTTGAAAGATACAAAAACCCCGAAGGCCTTACATTACATTAAGTATCTGAGAAGCTTTTAGCCAATTGGTTGGCCGAATCTTATTGTTCTCATTGTATTATTTCAAAAAAGAGAACCGGGAAGAGAATGCCCCCAGTTTCAGACTCCATAAGTTGCTGTAAATAATGACAATCTCCTATACCAGAAAACGAACGCTGTGACAACCAAACTTTCAACTTGTAACCTTTTCACCAGCATGGTTCGGCCCATACACATTGTTATCAATGGTAAGTTTTGACCTGTCAAGGGGAGGAGGAGATTGAACAAGTTAAAGGAAGAGGACACTCAGCATAGAATATTTCTCCTCCCACCAGATTGTAGTACTAGCTGTTAAAGGTATACTGTCACCTTTTCCCAATTTTGCCACAGTTACCATGGAAAGAGAAAATCTGACCAACCACAGATTTTAAGCGGGTGGCCGCTTTTTAAAAACAGCACCCTCACATGGGCATTTTGAATACCAAGGAACGCCCCTTTGACCATATATGGGCATATTTAGATTACAGGTGACTGTATACTTTTAAAGGGTTATACACCATTCGTACGCTCGGGAAATCGTTACCAAGGTTATCAGCGGTGTTCTACCTTTCACAGTTAAGTTATAACCGAGAACGACGGTAAGGGTACAGCAGGGGTAAAAACAAAACAAAATATAAATATTAATAAAAATATAGCTTACAATCAGGGGAAATTTTCTAAATAATTTTGAACATGGACTGGTGACGGCAAATGTATCGATGTATATCGTGAAATAGAAACAAAACCTAAACACTTATTTCACTATGTAGTGCATAAGTGTGATAATATCATGCCAAAGTTGCAATACCTACGTTGCGTATTTAAAATGTTAAACATCTCGCCATCCCGTCATATCTTCATAAAGACAATGGACACAGGATTTAGCGTCATGTAACATTTATATTCGGTGGATAATTTAAAAATTTGCTATCAAATATGAAGTGGTCGGGTGTTCAAGATAAAATTTAACTTCAGGCGTTTCATTCACTTGTTCAACATCGCATTATTTCCAAATATAATACAACTATATGTCATATATGTCAAAGTAGGCTGGATTTCAAATCGAACGGCAGGTAAATGATTGCGATAGCACAGACGTTGAATAAACCTACTTTCTTAACCAGCCTGAGATATAAAATCCTTATTATGCTTGTCTACTGATGCAGTCTGTCAGGTTTTACTCCTTCATCTGCACAGGGAAGACACGGCAGATGATGAGCTGTCGGGGTTTAAATGGCAGTTCTGAAGATTTCTGACGTGACCGTATTACTTCGAGTGAGATCTCGCTCTATCGGAACCGCTATGCATTTCGTTATACATTTAGTGATGAATATTAGCCTCTTAGTTGTTTATTCAATCAGTTAACTAAATGATGTTATTGATCAGTGAGTGATCTCAAACTACGACGACGATGATGATGGTAATGATAATGATAATCTTGAATTGAACTATACGAACATGATAACTGATCACAGGGGCTCTAGAAATAAAATAATTTTTTTTCAATTTTATTGCTTAAAATCAATACATCCATACATTTTATGTATTGAATTAAAACGATAAAATACAGAAGTTATAGTTAAAATGGAAAACGAGTAACAAATATAACTAAACAATTGTAAAAATGTCACCAATATATACAACAGAATAAATGTTAAGGCGTATCTGAAGAACAATGGGTTCAACCTACCAAACGTAAACAATAAGGTGTTCTTAGAGGGCCCTCCGATTGATCAGTGTGGAACTCCTAGAATTATGTTGATTTGTGAAATTGACCAGTGTGGACCCCCTAAAATTATATGTTGATTCGTGAAAGTAATAAGTGTGGACCCCTAGTATTTTGTTGATTTGTGAAATTGATCAATCTGGACCCCCTAGAATTATGGTGATTTTGAAATTGATCAGTGTGGACACCCTAGAATTTTGTTGATTTATGAAATTGATCAGTGTGGCAATTGATCAGTGTGGACCAAGTGATCTTCACCCACAGTGGCCATGGCCAAGAGTTCAGAAATACTCATGAGGAGAAAAGAATATTGTAGATATGAAATATAAAGAGAAACAGTGAATTAGCGTAAAAACATGAAAGGGGCACCAGGTGTAACTTTGACAAAACTGTAGTTCTAACAAATAGCAAGATATTCATATTCTTCTGCCTAGAATATTTCAAAATGCAAAGTGTTAGCCTTTTTATCATGAAGTAACATGTAACGTTATTCGTAACAGATGAATTCCGGTCCGGACATGAAATCAGTTCCAACAACGGCATTTGGATATTATTAAGCTACAGGCTGTATTGACAAGTTGAACACTTGGCAATTGGACTGGCTTTCTGAGAATAGAAACGAGTTTTACAGACGGAATTAAAGTCACTGGTAAATATTATTATACCAAAGAAGCTAAAAAAGAGCTTCAAGATGACAAAACTAGCGAAATGTAACAAGAGTAGGCGAAACGAAGAAAATAAATCTCGGATATAAAATATATAGTAGGCAAAGACAGTACCGACGGCCGGAGACAGATATAAATTGAAATCTAAAAGCCTGGTGGAAATCAGTCTGTTTTCAAGGCACACTTGTTTCACATCGACGAAAAAAATTTAATACTAATGAATAAAAGATAGAGTATTTCGAAACTCAAAAGTAATAAGTGCACATGTGACTACGTATGAAGGATTCAAAGACGCGTATATAGTCATTACGATCCTGTAAGGACTACAGGACGCAGCATCGGTCTGTAGTACTGACCCCTTATTCAAACCGACCGCTGATTTTTGTAAATCTGATGTGTCATGTAAGTGATGAACATTGAGAGAACAATTTTTCCACTGAATTTTATAAAACTAGTATTATGTGCTATCATGCCACGGTTTTTGTTCATAATCATCCTTGGTAAAATAACTAGCTCTGTTAAGCTTTATCTCAGTCACAGACCTGTCGTAGGGATCTCGATGTATCATGGATTTGATACTCCCCATTTTCACACACGCACGCCCTTGTAACCTCCATAAATGTAATAATCTCCATAAAAGTAACAACAACCATAAATGTAATAAAGTCCATAAATGTAACAAAAATCAACCATAAATGTAATAAAAACACCAACCACAATTGTAATAAATGGTAACCATAAATGTAATAAAAAATCACCCATAAATGTAATACTTGTCAACCATAAATGTATAAATCTATTTTGTGATCGGCCCCTAAATATTTATCTTTGTAATAAGGAAAGCAACTCCACACATTATTCATATCTTAATTGTTTGCGTTCAGTGTGTTTTGTATATTTGAAAGTGTATTTTACGTTTCCCTATTTTGTGTACAGAACTGATTGGCCATTGCGAGACACAGCTGTAATATGAATGTCAGTGCAGTCTCTACTCCCGAGTGGAGGAGACTGTATAACACTACGATCCTTTAACGCTGTTTTTTCGAAATTTGCCGTACTTTTTTAAATTCATCTTCCGTGGATAAATTGTGTGGAATAATCGATAGATTGTCTGTACTCCTATGTTGTCCCACTTGAAGTTTGTTCCTTCACTGGGGATGCTAGGATGTCTAATTTTGTTCTACTGTGTTCAAGGTAGTGTTCGTATTGTTTTTACTAGATTGAAATATGGATATATGTTCTCATCAACATGTTTTGTGTCGTAAGTTTCTGTTATAAGGTTGTATATTTCTCTGTTATTTGTTCTGAGTCATCTGTCATAAACTTTGTGTGGTATAACTGGTTGACGAGTTATTTTGACGCTTCCTTATTATGTAATTATCAGTGTCTAGAAATGCTGTTCCACTTCCATTATCTAACAGTTTGATCGGTACCTCGCCGTTTTCTGATGGTGTTCTCAAAGTATTCTATTCTGTGTTTCGGAAAGGAAACCTAGTTTCAGGAAAGTATGCAATAACATTACACTAGTCTTATTAAAGTTATTATTTACTCAGGGCATTGATAAACAAATGATCAAATATGCAAGTTCAAGTTTATTACATTTATGGTTGAGTTTTATTACATTTATGGTTAATTTGTTTATTACATTTGTGGTTGCGGGTTGTTACATTAATAGTTGACTGTTTTATTACATTTGTGGTTGATTTTATTACAATTATGGTTGAAATTACATTTGTGGAGATTATTACATTTATGGAGGTTACAGCCCTTGCCATTATAATGCACAGAGTGCCCGTGGCTCAAGTGACGGAAGTAAAGATTTTTGCAAAAGCAAACGGCAAACTTCTTTGCAAATTCTAAGCCTCTATCCTAGTTGCCATAGAAATCAATGAATATTTTGAAATGTGGATCCACAGTATGACAAGAAGTCGATCCACAGTTTGACAAGGAGAAAAAAAAAACCGCGAAATTTGAAACGTGATAATCCAAACTTTAAAATAGTGTCATGATTTTAAATATGCTTACACTGTAGGGTGTTGCTCGTCTCTACCGTTATATCCGTTGAATTATCACCGTTCCGAGTGAAGGAGTCCACATTTATTACAGTCATAGCGACTGGAACCAAGCTTCCTGTCTGAGATTGCGAAGAAAAGACATCTCTGTATTGCGTTTCGGGCCAAACATATCGGTCTCTTTGGCTGAGCTCAACCTTTTAGAATGCGCAAAATAGACAGCTCTTAAAGCTATAGGACTGCTTGATTGAACGACCTCTGTATACAAGTACATCACCATTCGTATAGGACTGCTTGATTGAACGACCTCTGTATACAAGTACATCACCATTCGTGAAACAGGTTTTCAGCCTGGACAGAATTCATGTGACATTTAACAAGCTAGGAGAAGAAGCACTTGTAATGTCAGCGAGGCGTACGGGGGATGTCAGCAATCTGGCATCCATTTCTTGAAATCTGGAAACCCTGTCCTCCTACAGGTCGTACATAATGCCATGACCCTTATTGAAGGGAAATCTTGGCACGTGTTGAAAGTCTCATCAGTCGGTTTTTGCCAACTACTTTAGCACATAACAATCATATTTCTCATGTAAATGTACGAGGTTCATCCGAATGGTCACATCACCATCCACACCCGTGCTGTATTTCAAATTATAAATATCTATACACTAATTGGGCTCATTGGTATACATTAAATTATCGATTTCCCTATTTGCAGCCAGATGGTCTTAAAATTCGAGTTTTTTACCTCATATCAGATATCTACGGAACAAGTTTTCACCATCATGCGCACTCAAGCGATGAACAGGAAGATACATTAATGGGGATTTTTCATTTCCTTTGGCCTGACGGAAGATTGTGAGATGGGATATACATATTCCACCACTGTCAATTAGAGGGATACAATGGCAAATTTTAATACTGCAATTTCCATTCTTCCTGGGTGGTTTTCCTGTGTACTGTTCGATGTGGTGAGCAAATGCTCATCCCTTTACCGCTGTACTCCAAAATATCCGGAAATTTGAGGAAAATTGTCTTGTGGAGAAAATATAGACGAGATTATATGCATCATTTATTTTGACCAAACTCTGATGGACGAGGAGTATGTTTGAACTATGAGGTGATAATAATTTTAACAAAAGCGTTAAAAATTTTACAACTTGATCGAGAGAGAGAGAGAGAGGAGAGAGAGAAGAGAGAAGAGAGAGAGAGAGAGAGAGAAAGAGAGAGAGAGAGAGAGAGAGAGAGAGAGAGAGAGAAATAGTGAGAGAGAGACTTGTAAAACCACAAGTGTAGGGTTACTTGAAGAATTATCTTATAGCAATTTGGCCGGATGAAATTATAAATATCGTATTTTAGAAAAAAGATTAAGAAAGTCATAGCTCACAAGACCTCCAGGCTCGTTAGAGGCCTATTGTTTAAAAAACTTACGCTAGCTATCTTGAGTTGTAGGTCCTTGCAAACATTTGAATCACAAACTCGGCCGAAAATTGCAACACTGATTTACTTTTGTTCTCCTCTCATTGTATAGTGTTGTCGTGGCAGCATCTCCCGAACGATCAGCTCACTGATTCTTACGCATGCGCGATGGTGACATATTCTGTTATCTTCTCAAAATTATGGCTGGTATTGGACAGCAAGTTGCCTCAGGCACCGCTCGGCTCAGTCATTGAGACAAGGCCATTCAGCTATGGCAAAAAGTCACGTGGTCCCTTTTAGACGATCTAACCTACTTATTACTCGCTGACTGAAAACTTTTTGCAACCGTTCGTAAACGCGGTAGTAAAAACAAGCAATACACAGAGTAATCAGGCGAATCCGTGAGAAGTCCAGTGAGATATATATCATTATTGTATTCCTTGTTGCACGCTACACGAGCACCATGGTGTCCAGTGATGTCCATATTGCGGAGTCGATTTCATTCAGTAAATGAATCATGAATTCACTATTTGAGCTAAACTAGGGTAGGGGCTTATACACGCATGTACAGCATTTTCAAAGTCCTCTAAACTTGGCATGGACAGGGCCTATACGGGCTTCATGTTCCGACCAATATGGTATAGCTCGTGATAATAAATGCTGCATATTCATTCTTATTTACTTTTATGTGACCGAACTGATATGAGAGAATCAGTATTTCACCTTCTACCTGGACTGTGTAATATAACGATGCCATCCAATCAGAAAACTTGTTATAAAGGAACAGTTCACCGCTACACCGTTCTGAGTGACCGCAAGAATTCAGAATAAAAGAGTAAGAAAATGGAAAAATAAACAAAATCCCGATCTACCGACCAAAATTTTGAAAAACATGGAATAGGAACCACGCTGTTTTTTATTTGTCTTTAGTGCACTGAAGGCACAGAGTGTTACGCCGTTACTTAAGCTACCATTAGCTGACGCGACGCAATTAGAAACGCTATTCCTTCATGTGTACAAGTACATTATGATGACAGGAAACGTTGCTATGCTACAGGGCAATGTTGCTACGCACTCAGCTACAAACTTGTACACACTTCGGAGAAATGTGTAGCAGTGGGGGAAGATTTTGACAAAACGAGGCAAGGAGAATACAGTGATATGATATAGTCACATTATTGCTGAAGCAGGCACAAATGGCCCTCGTGGCGATACTGTGAACAACTCCGTCGACGTCGACGCGTGGTTTACACGGCACTCACATCTCGACCAATTACAGATGTCATCCGTCAGCCAACGGAGAATTTTGCCATAGGAACGGCGAAAGCTCGGATTCTTCCAGCCATATATCAATGAGTTCATGGCGCTGTTGACCAGAAACAACGAGGAGAGACCGAACGGGGCACCCTTCCTTGGGTCTGCCAAGTAAAACCAATAGTGCGGAGTAATGCACAATGTGTACGTCAGAAAGGCGAAGAAAAGTGACTTGGTGACCATTATGTTACGTTTGTTGATGTTGCGCTGAGACAAATTCTGAGGGTGTGTTTGTCGTTTAACTTTACGAATCACCATCCAAATTCTAACGTAACAGTAGATGATAGTTGGATATGGCACGGAGAAATTCAAAATTATTCCGACAATAAAGAAGTAGATACCTCTCCCGTTGGCATCGAATAAGCATATTAGCTCACCCCTTTTGAAATGGTAACTCGGTAGTACTCCGATCATCGGTGCGGCCGCGAAGGCAAATCCGTAAAGGTGTGCGCAGAAACTGAGAAAGACCGTCCTGTCTTTCGATAGAGTCATCAAGCCTCCTTGCTTTCTGCGTAAAATTAGGTAACGGTTGACGGCGATCAAAGTCATGCACACAGTCGAGCACACCCCACTCTGAATCATCAAGAAACCAAATATCTGACACAGTAAATTGCCACTGTTGCCATGGTCTTGATAACCAAAGGATCTTCCGTTGGTCGCGTAGGCAACGACGATGATGCCCGTCAACACAGTCGAAGTGAAAATGTCGGAGACGGCCAGCGAGACAACCAGTAAATTGGACGAAGTTCGCAGATGAGGGTATTTCGCCACAGATGCGAGTACGAGAGAGTTACCAAGGAAACCAACAATGATGACGGGCACGAGGAAGGCGACGCCGATGCTTCTTTGGGCAACAGACACAGGTGTTCCGACATGGACGAAATCCGTAGATGTAACACCAAGTGACCAGTTGGTGGCTTCGGTGCTCAAGCTAACGTTGCTATTGAGAGTTAAAGATGTCAATGGATGTGACATAGTGTCACTCCAGTTACTCGTAACGTCGACAAACATGTTTTTTAACACATGTGGCTGCTAACTCCCTTCTAATCGAAATCTAGGAATAAACACATGCACTCCATCCTAGCTTAACTAACCTACTCTACTGTGCTGCTACTGGAATGGCCAAAGAGTTATCTATCGTTTCTGTCCTCTGGCCTTTGATCATGCGCAGATACATCGGGAGGGGGTCAATGTCGACTGCAATATGTGTATTGATTTGCAACCAATAGTGATCCGTCGAGGTGAATGATCTGTACAGCGCTTTCAGTATATTCCGTTTCAAGGTAAACACGCTGGGGTCTGGAAATCATCTGTTCAGGTGCTCCTGTCTAGCGATGTCCTATCAAATCACTGCATGAGGTCCATCAATGTCAGAAGTAATCGTAAATTCTTTGAATGTCGAGTTCAAATAAGAGATACAGTTATTATAAATCAGAGCATTACACTGAAGTAAAGCGCCTGTGTAAACACCACTCAGTGTAATTTATCTGACTAACGTCTGTATGCATTTGAAAACATGTCTTATACGACGTAATATGGATAACATTCTAATGCACGGAAAAGCTGTCGTGAGACATCCGCATCAAGGGTCATTTGTTATCTTCTAAGCAGACCGATGAAGATGACACAAGAATTATTGTTGCATCACTTTTATCGTTGAACTGGAGAACAATCACAGATTGATTAGTGTGCGTAGGGAAGATCAAAGTTGACAAGAATAACGTCATGAAAATGGTGATCGATTGATATGGCAATTGGTTTAAACCCGAAAATTAAACGAGTTTCGGCCATTGGCGCGATATTCCATCGAAAGTATTGACCCAATGCGGGGAACGTACTATCCAGCGATGCGGTGCAGTAAACTTGTTCGTAGTGATCACGCCCGATCAGTTCATGACATTCGACCCAAACTAATCAAATGCATCGAGTTACATTTCTCAGTTGAAAATAAATTTTAGATCACACACTGTGATAGATTTTTACATCTTGATACTTGTAGTAATAAAAAGCGGAGAGCAATGGATAAAAAAACAACGATGTTAAAGCGAATACTAAGAAAATTTAACGAATGATTATCTTGTCACTTAGTGACGTATATAAAAGTGCTTTAGTGGTAGAAGTTAAATTTAAGGTGGCTGTGTACTTAACCAACACACTTTTTTCAAAGCAATGATTCTCATCGATGACGACATCAAAACTAAAGTTTAGAAAGGTAGCAATAGTTTAATAGAAAGATGAATAGAGTTACGTACTAGGGGTAAAAACCTCCATGTTAATATTAAAATTAATAAATTAAAGTAAAAAAAAACTTGATATTAGTGAAATTTAATATCACATTTGAAAGTATAGTTTATTAAGGAAAAAAGTTAGTTTTTAAATTTTCTAATCTCATTCTTACGTGGCGGGGATTGAAAGACTGACATTCAAAAAGTGACCAGAATCATTTTAAGCATAATTGACGAAATGACTCTTTCTCCAAATATAAGAACTTTATTGCCACATGAAAGAGCGAATTATACTGTATTGAATTTCAAGAATAAAATTTGAAAATTTCACAAATGTCATCCATCCAGAGTTGAGTTATATTCTTTTAGAATGTTGAAAATGGCAGAAAAAGAAGCCAGAATATTGGGTGATTTTCATAAATTTGTATAAATTCACACGTCTTTCTCACTCAACTGTCGACTGACTGCTTGTCATGCTAAAAGGTGAACCCTGCCAATATTTTAATCTTGGCATAACAAGTTAATAAAATTTAAATGAATGTTTTGCCAAAAAAGGGTCGTTTAGCAAAATATTCTGTGGCACAGGGCCTCGCAGCTTTTCCTGGATAGTCGATCGAACGCCCAAGGATTAGAGAGTGAGGCCGGAGGTCGAACCTCGGTAGTAGTATAAAGACTACTAACAAGGCTCAGCCTTCTACCTGGCCACTCACACTCCAGGTCTTCGGCTTTCGATGGACAATGCAGACAACACTGCGATCACCTGTGGTCAGTGTTACATGCAAAAGCATCTTGACTCAACCTTAACCGCGAGGTGGGACATCACTGGATGCGCACCCCCTCCCCCTTGTGTCAATGACTGGTCATCTTCCAAGGACACATTTAACAAACTGCAATGAAAAATTTAATCCTTTAAATTGATAGTAGATTATCAAAGGTTAACGCTCAATTCTTTTTCCTGATTTTTTCCCCACAGATGCGCCAGCTGTGATTTAGAAAATCGACACGTCGCCAGATGTCTTCAACCAATTACCGGCGAAGCATTTTCCAAATGAGTGGTGTATTGTAATTTTTCTAGGCCACGGGGTTGCACTTCAAAATGAAGCTGAGAGTGGTCCAGACTAGAATTCAATACCTTTAATGCAAAAATGTGACTTCGTAAAAATGAATTATTGTAAGTGTCTATTTGAAAATCACCATGGTAACTTCAAGGAGAAATTACAAGGACCAACGTATTCAACTGCTTATTTTCACGATTTCAATCTTACTAATTTTGACCTTTAAATTTGTCATGAATCAACATGCAAAATTTCCTTGACTTTTTTGAGTGAATGTGATGTGACTTTAGCCATGGGCGATATCAGTCTTCAGAAAGTGGACGTGTTTCAATGATGTCGATGGTGACGTGTTTCAATCTCCTCATGTATTCTTAAATAATACAGAAACCACTCGAGGTGAGCGGAAGCTACAAGGTAATGTAAATATCGAGTTTAAATTCGTGTTTTATGGAAATATGTAGGTGTAACGTTCGAAAAAGCTGAAATTCGATACTGGAATTACAAAACAATCAGTGTCATGCTGGATACTTATGTAGTTGTGAGTGTATAAAGCGCTCACGATGGCGTCAAAAATCATTTTTGTCTCAAATTATTTCAACGGTTATCATCCATCGATCTGAAAATGTGAATGTGGAACGAGAGTTATTAAATGCTAATCAAGAGCTGTATTGATATTTTATGATTGATGTACGCCAGAGGGCGTCTGAGTCTCATTTTCGTAAGGAATTTGAACATCTTTATGTATGTAATTAATTTGTCTCGACCACCAATGGCAGATGCTAACAAGTGAAAGGATTATTGAAATTACTCTCATATCGCTTCGGGGTTGTCGATCGACTGAAAGGGCGACACAAGTGTAACTGCATCAGTCTCAAGAAGAGCACGAATAGCTACAAAATTTTGATGTACCTTTGAGATAAGATCCAAGGTTGATAGGTGGTACTTGAAAAAAATGTCAGATGAATAGCAATGAGTAGACAAAACTGTCATGTCAAGAACACGACTCCCTCAGCAGATCCTTTTGAAAAGAGTTATTTTGAGAGTAAAGTGTCCACGACTCTCCCATTTTGTGAGCTATGTAGAACTCAGAGATCACACCGACAGTATGTTGCTGTCAATTGGCATATCACGAGAACTGAAGGAGCAAACAATGGATACTGTCAAATCCCCCCTCCCCCAAGCCAGGGACTGATCTGCCGAACCAGAACTACCCGTCAACATGTAAGGCTACTGTGTGGAACTGTGAGTTCGTAAAAGTGTTTTTAGTCCGTAATTTCAACATCTCACCTCACCCTAAACGTTAAACATCGAAAGTGAGTTGTCTATAGGCAAGACTTCTTGCTCTCAATACTGAAATCGATGTCGTATTGGGAAAAAACAAACACCGATAGTTTCGACAGAACTTCTCCCTCTGAAATATTGAAACCAGTGTCTGTTCGAAAAAGCCACTCAGTTTACTGAAGCGTTGCTAACGACAGGATGATGGATGGATGATGGCAAAGTCGAAAGTAGACGTATGTACAAAGAACTACGCAGTTGAGTAAGACTGGAGTTTGAACGAACAGGAGATCTCGTTTTAACACCATACCAAAACTGACTTTATTAGTTAGCGCAGCACAGACGGACATTTAACATATAGGTGAAGGTGATACAGCAACAGACACACTTTACACAGAGGTTACTGCCTGACAATTTTACGATTTGAATTATATTTTCCCTTGCGTGTTCATCAATGGAATTTGCACCTCTCACCAAGCCAAACGAGATATCCCGAAGAGAACAGGTACGTTCAAATCCCTTTACACCAAGTGGCAAAAACAATCTTCATAGTAACAAAGCATTGAGCTATTTGTACACACACTTGGAATAAACAATTTACACTTACAACATTTTTCTTAATAAATAGATAAATAAATAATAATAATAAATAAATAAAATAAATAAAACCACATCTAGCTGAACTGAACTGATGCTGATGCTTATAATATATATATATATAATATATATATATATATATTATACATATATATATATATATATATATATAATATATATATATATATATATATATATATATATATATATATATATTATATATATATATATATATATAACGACAACGACTGAGCTTATGCTGATAACCGTCATTGACGCCTATTACGGAACAAGTCGAGCGACATTTTCCTAAGGTTTGTTAACTTTCTTTCAAGCATCCGGAAATTTAGTAGCTGACAGTGATCATGATATCCTTCGTCGGGTGCAAAGTCACGTCCAAGGGACATCTTGCTATTGTCGGGGTTGAGGACGTGTTCTTATAAATCAAATTGAAGAATTTTGTGAGGGCATTCCACTTTCATATGTTGAGTGATGTCACCTATATCTGTGTTGTCCAATCGTATGCAATTGTTCTGATGATTTGCAGAAATTGATATAACCCTACATTATCAAAGCATGATAAAATTGCTAGTATTAAAATGGTACGCCGTAGTGTTTCGTGTATCAAAAAGCACACATAAATACACTGTAAAGGTCCGTACTCAACTCAAATGGTCAATAATTACGTCAACAAAAACTCTGATTCTATATTTGAGGTTGAGCTGAAAATCAGGAAAGAAAAATTGAAGTGACAGGTACGTGACAGAAACACTTTAGAACCGATGCGCCTCGGAGACAGATATTCTACCTCCCAAACTTTTTTCAATTCTTTTCTGATCTACCACTTGTGGGGTTCATTTTATCGCTCTTGGTGTAAGAACACTTTTCACAGGCTTAGTTTTTCGAAAATCGAATATTTTAATTTTCTCCACAGATTAGCACAAGGATGGCGGCCATTTTGAACTTCAAATATCGGTAAATCTTGAGTTATTTGTTTCTCTAGACCAAAATTTGCAAGGTGACCGCCGATTTTATTCTGATCTTAAAAGTAAATGGTTGAAAGATTCCTTAATGAACGTTTGATCGAAAGTTTAAGTCCTTTTACTTTCGAGGCGCGAACTACCTTAAAAAATAGCTGCTCTTCCATTGACAGTTATCTTGCGAAGATTAAAATCATGTTACGAAACATATGAAAAGTTTCTAGCCCATTCAACCAGCAGAACTTGAACTTTCAATGAAGTATGGAAAATAATGTAGACAATATAGCACTTAAAGTGTGCTTTACCAGTAATAAACGACAGTTTACCACACACAATTAAGCAAAATCAATTCCAGCGACGGTATACTACGAAATTGTGACCAGTGTCACGACATAAGTGCACGAGCGATAGCGAGTGCATATAGGGGAATCGAGTGGTAGACCCGTTGCTGAGGTGGTTTATCGCTATAATATCATAATATTAAATTGAAAATCTGGTGTGAATGGTCAAAAAGGAATTTTTTTCTTTAGCTAAGAGCTCTTGCCTGTTCCAACCGTAATATATTGCGAATATGTCACGTTTATTTTCACGTCTCGACCAATCAGATCGCAGTGTTTGCACCATCACTATACTGTACGACCGCATTTCTGCAAGGTATTTGAATACGTTGGGTGCATGGGACGTGCGACCTTGGCCATTCCGTGATGAAGGAGCGTGTTATACAAACTAATCAAGCCAGAGCCAGTTGTTAATTATGTGTTCACTCAAAGTTCCGAAAGGTAGGCGGGTTAAACACAATGAAATGACAATTTCCTCATACAGCCTGCTCATTCCTGTAACTAATTGTATCTGGAGGATACAATTTTACTTAATCATGGTTCCGTGGTTGTAATATAACTGCTGTTAGAAATATTTGCTTTGTTGTTTGAAAGTCATGCCCTTGTTTTGTGACAGAATATCGTCACCACGACAAGTTTGTGTTGTTGTTTTTTTCTGAAACCTATACGCGTGTAAACGTTAAACAAAAGAATATTTTACTCTGGCCTCATTGAAATTCGATTTTGACGTCTCTTCTTGTAAGTGGGTAAAGAGATCGGGGTACTGCATTTTTCGCTGAAACGTTTCAAACATTATCTTCTTTCTGAACTCGCATTTGCAAGATCCGTTACCTCAAAGGTAATCGACGTGGCGTATATATTTTACCTGCAAATGTCAC
The DNA here is from genome assembly GCF_041260155.1 of Ptychodera flava. NCBI lineage: Eukaryota > Metazoa > Hemichordata > Enteropneusta > Ptychoderidae > Ptychodera > Ptychodera flava. Next base: position 39,085,315 of record NC_091936.1, read on the forward strand.
GCTTTGTTGAGGTTCATCTTGTTTTTTCCCCATGGGGCAATAGAAACAACGTTCTACACGAGGAAGCATTCTTCACGAATGACGTTATTGCATTAATCAGTTGATCAGTTTTCATTGATCACGACATCCATCGTGAATAATGGTATAGGGACAATACAGTACAGTAAACACGATTTGAACTAATTTGGGATAATTGGATTTTCATATTTTTTAAATTTCTCAAACGTGTTAGGTGCCATATAGCTGAATGTTGCAATATTACAAATTACTTGTAAAAACAAGTGTGTAACTTAAAAAGAAAAGCAGATGAGATTACATTTGCAGATTAAATCGACATCACTTCGCCATCCAATTATCCCAAATTAGTTCCAATCGCGTGCTTATTTTAGTTCTGTCAAACAAGCACATTTTCTCGTTCTTCTCATTAAAGAATTTTAAAGCACAAAGTTGCTGTGTTAGTTTTGTTCAAACAATGCATTATGTGCGATACGCAATGTTATTGTTGACGCTCAAATGAATGCTAGTCTGGACTTAAGTTCAATGATGAACAATAATATTGGACATTACTCACAGGCAGTGTTGACATGTTAAAACCTCTGTTTCAACATGAACATGAAAGTTTCAGAAACTATATTTTTTACAAGCTCAACAAAAATACTGGAAAATAAATCAAAAGTGACAGGTAATGAGGCTTTAAGGATCAAGGGAATGCGGTAGCTGTGACGATACGGTGAACGCATCGGCCGACGATGATGTTCCACCACCACAACACTCCCATCTACACCAATCGGAAAAGCTACTGCCAAACCGACGGAGAATTTTGCCATAGGAGCGGCGAAAGCTCGGATTCTTCCAGCCGTATATCAAGGAGTTCATGGTGCTGTTGACGAAGAATAAGGAGGAGACACCGAAGGGGGCTCCCTTCCGTGGGTCTACCATATAAAACCAATAGTGCGGAGTAATACACAATGTGTACGTCAGAAAAGCGAAGAAAAGCGACTTAGTGACCATTATGTTACGTTTGTTGATGTTGCGCTGAGACAAACTTTGCGGATGCGTCTCTCTTTTCCCCTTGCGAATTGCCATCCAAATTCTCATGTAGCAATATATTATTGTCGGGTACGGCAGCGAGAAATTAAAAATTATCCCAGCAATGAAAAAGTTGATTCCCTTTCCGCTTGCATCGAAGAGGCATATAAGCTCGACTTGTTTGAAATGGTACCCCGATGATATTCCTAAAAGTGGTATGGCAGCGAATACGAAGCCGTAGAGATGTGCGCAGACACTAAGAAGTACAGTCCATCGTTTCGAGATAGCTTTCAAGACTCCCTGTTTCTTGCATACAATGAAATAGCGATTGATGGCGATCAAGGTCATGCACATCGTTGAGCATATCCCACTCTGCATCATCAAGAAACCAAATATCTGACACAGCAAATTGCCACTGTTGCCATGGGTTTGATAACCAAAGGATCTTCCGTTGGTCGCGTAGGCAACGACGATGATGCCCGTCAACACAGTCGAGGTAAAAATGTCGGAGACGGCCAGCGAGACAACCAGTAAATTAGACGAAGTTCGCAGATGAGGGTATTTCGCCACAGATGCGAGTACGAGAGAGTTACCAAGGAAACCAACAATGATGACGGGCACGAGGAAGGCGACGCCGATGCTTCTTTGGGCAACAGACACAGGCGTTCCGACATGGACGAAATCCGTAGATGTAACACCCAGTGACCAGTTGATGGCTTCGGTGCCCAAGGTAACGTTGCTTAGGGAGAAAGATGTGAATGCACGAGGCATAGTGTCACTCCCAGTAGCGACGGTATCGACACTAAAGACCAGTCGTTGGCGTTCGCACAGATGGTATCTGAGAAAGGTTGGCTGCTTGCAGTATCGCTGTTCCTACACCTTGTTTCTGCTTACACAGACCTCTTACTGATACTAGTTTTCAATTTCTATTCTACACGCACATCCGCAGGACCGCTTCCAACCCTTTCTTTGGCTACATCGATCATGCGCAGATTCATCGTGGGTATATATGCAAATCATATACCTGATCGGAATCAGTGATGATCTGTGAGCATAAGATGACATATACACGGCTCAAGGCAATGCCGAAAGATAATAGATGCAAAGCGACGGTTGCTAAGAAAGGTTGCTATACCCACCAAAACATGTTTTCCCTAAAATTTCCTTTGAAAGCGATTGCGCGATAATGTCACCAAGAGAATGAATATAGTTAAGTCGCCAGCCGCAGACTGTGTGTTGCCATCGAATGATAATGGTCTTTGTCCGTTTTAATATATGGCGCAGCCGCTCCATATTTTGTCAAATTCACCTAGGACGTGCAGGAGCGCAAGTTTTGAACGTTGCCAACAATAGCTACTGCGCGCAACCTGATGCCTTGATATCGTCCAAGAAACAGGATAGGGCTTTTATCACTAAGTTTAACTTTAAGAAAGCCAAAACCATTTACCAATTCTTGCTACATTTATAAGAATCTGAACTTAGCTTGTGTTCACCATTTTGTGAGGTAAAGTCTTTTTCAAATTTCAAATTTATCTTATAAAGTGCAAGTTTAAGTTCTTGTTCTGTGCGACACATTCACCGTGATTCAAAAGCTCATATTTTCAGAGTCGCTGAATTAATTATCCCTCTAGTCCGATACTAAGATGCCAATGACGCCTTTTCCTGTGAAACGATCAAATACGGTAAAGGGCTCAATGCCAGTGACAACTTGACAAGTAGGAATGGTCAAGTACTTAAAAGTCATTCTTGGTGAAATTAACATGGTAGAAGTCATATCAAAATAGATTCCAGGTGCTAGTGTGAAGTTTCTAGAATTACGGTCTGAAACCGCACGCGAACAGCTCCGTCCTATTTCTTTATTATTCCGTCGTTCGCATAGCGCTATCCTTGGAGTCTCATGCCTTGGGACCGTGAGTGGACTGACGAGATACTGCATCCAATGCAGGGAGAGTAGATTTATTCCAACGTACATTGGAAGGTATCTAGGGTCTTTCTACACTTTATTTCCGTCAACTCTTTTACAGGGTGATATCAGGGTCATAGTTTACACTAAGTTTTTGTGCCAGGTTTGAAGAAAGACTACTTTCCACGATTCATGTCATATTCCGTGAGCTGGGCCTATTTGCTACCACCACCACCACCACCACCACCAACACCCACCGCAACAACAACAACAACAACATAACAATAATAATGATGACAATAACTACTACTTCTTGTACACATTTGATTAACTGTTCAGTTTTTGATTTAAGATGTCTTTTTGGATTAAGCCAAGAGTTTTATGCTACGGTATTTTTGTTGACAATGTTTTAATTGTATTCATGAAGTTTCTGTTCATAGTCTACCATCACCTTTTAGTTTTTTTTAAATCTTATTTTCTATTTATGTACTTTTCATATGTTTCTGACCATGTAGACATATTTGTTTATTTCTTTTTTATTTCATTTTTTATGTCGAGAGTGGTTAAGAATGAAATAAAGTTGGTTGAAGAACTACTACTACTATACTACCACAGAAAAAACCCAGTCAATTGGTTTAATGCGACTGAAGTAAAGAAGACCCGATATCTATTTTACAATGGATCATTTCCTATCTAAGTGACAGGACAATGAGGGTGTGTGTTGGATCGGTGGTGTCAACAGCACAGTCGCTTGACTGTGGTGTTCCTCGGGGATCTGTCATTGGACCTGTGCTCTTTAGTTTGTATACAGCACCCCTCGAGGACATCATAGAAAAGCATGGTTTGGAATCCATGTTCTATGCTGACGACTCCCAACTGTACATTACTTGCTCCCGTGTCTCCACACCAACAGCTAAAGTTGAGAACTGTATCGAAGAAATCAGACAGTGGACGTCTGCCAACTTGTTGGCTCTGAATGATGGCAAGACTGAGGTGATTAGATTCTCGTCGAAATTTAGGGATGGAGGTCAACCACGTGCTTGTGATCTGTGGGTTGGGGGAGTTAGCGTTCATTCATCCCCTGTAGTTCGTGATCGTGGTGTTACACTTGATGCAACAGCATCTATGTCGGCTCATATCACAAATTTATGTAAGTCTGCTTCATTTGCTTTATGGAAAATTGGAAAAATCCGTAATCTTCTTGATACAAGTTCTGCAGAAAAATTAGTACATGCGTTTGTTACATCAAGACTCGATTACTTTAAGAGTTTAATGTTTGGCCTTCCGAATTATCAAATCAGGAAGTTACAACTGATACAAAATTCAGCTGCACGTCTAGTATTAAAAAAAGAAAGCAGATTCCATTCAACCAGTACTACGTAGTTTACACCGGCTACCTATTTATAAGCGAACAGAGTTTATAATTTTATGCTTAACGTACAAGGTTTTAAACGACACGGCGCCGAGATACATAAAAGAGCTTATATGCCTTCGTAATCTGGGGCGCTCTCTTCGGTCGACTGCTGATGGTGCAGCGATCAGTTTATATCAACCCATCGCTAACACTGTGTTTTACGGAGATCGGTCATTTTCTGTTTGTGCTCCGCGGCTGTGGAACAGGCTGCCATCGAAACTCCGATGTGTTGATAATTTTAACGTTTTTAAGTCTCATTTAAAAACTTACCTTTTTAAAGAGAGTTACTTGTGTGATTTTTAACCATTTTCATTGCTCTATTTTTATAACTGAAATGTAATGCGCCTTGAGATGTCTTTTACATGGAAGGCGTTTTTAAAGAAATAAATATTATTATTATTATTAAAACATGAGGACAACAATCGAAAGCAGCAAAGATGTACCTAATATTTGTAAAACACGACTGATTAAATATTTTTGGAACACATAATAAAAAAGGAATTATAAAAATTAAGTGTGGGACGTATTAAGCTAATCCTAGTATAATAATAGAACGAATGCATTTGACATTTAGTTGTCTCGATTCTCTGTAATGTAACATCCCCTGAAAACATGTTATTGCCAACAAAGGGTGAGTCTTCAGTCTTGAAGTATGAATGTTTTACGTCACTTAAATGGTTCATCGAGGACCGAATTCAAAAGTCCATAAGTGAAGGAAATAGACGATGAAACAAACTGATGAAATGTGTTCTCTGTCTCTGAAAAGTCTCAATTGCTAAAGTAGACCTGTGCAGACAAAAACGATCTTTTTTCTTAATGTCCTCAGAGTCCTAAAGAAAGAAGAATTCAAAGATATATTGAGTGGTCACGAAATACCCAGAGGAATAAGGAAAGCGATTGCTTTCAGGGAGAACATATAAACTATCGCAAATCGATACTTGCTGGTCCGTGAAAAGGGGACAACACGTTCAATAGACGTGTCTAAAAAGATAGCGGCATGTTCGCAAAACCATTTCTCCCGTGCACTGTGGGAATAATAGACATCAACTTTGGTGCAATTATACATGGCGTTTACATCTCACCGCATTAAAGCTCGATATTAAACTTTATCATCTCATAACAGCTAGTCAAAGTAAAGTTCATATCATATGTCTGGGGTATTAAATATTATTTTATTCTGCCGAACACAAGGAAAGCCAGTACACTGCCAAGCGAGATGATTCGCCGTAAACGTCAGCAATATGGGTCAGAGGTCGCGAAAATGCTACAGGGAGAACCTGTGACATTTGCGTCACTATAGAGACCGAATGGTTTGTAGCAGATTGCAGAAAGGGGAACATCACTACTTTCCAAAGCGAGTTCAAAAGAGTTTTGAATTGTTTGTTTTGCGCTAGGAAGCATTTCCGTATATTGAAAGGTTTACAGAACAAACCGATGTTTTCTTAATTTCCTGGCACTGTGCATTCGACGGCCAGTAAAATTGGGAATCATTTTCTTTCAGTGCTTATGGCCTCAAGCCAATATGTACAAACAGTAACAGTAGTGTTCAATAAAGATCGCAAGTCAAATGCAATAATTATATCCAAAAAAAAGAACTTATGCATAGAAAAATAGCATTAAATAGCAAAGAACTCAAAAAGTATTTTTTGATACTGTAGATATGCTGGCGAGTCAATGGTAAGCTCTCTCCTACGTTTTGTCGCTAGAAAAATATACTTACTTAGTTTCCTAAATGTGACAGTACTTTGAAATGATAGAAGTAAATCTTGATTTTGTACATTACAGGAGGGTTAAAATGAGAAAAAAAATGTATTTAGCTCTCAAGTCATTATACGTTGGACATAGTAGAAAATGGTACTCATCTTCCATTGTCTGAAAAGTACACAATTCACATAGTCTATCTGGTCTTGAATATTGTTCCAACATCCTGTGTCAATTTGAAAACAGTGTGCCGATGTTCTAAATCAACACAGAGCATCTCTGAAACCATGTTTATCTGTACAGATCAGGTATGGTCCTAATCCCAGTTTTTAGAGGTCGAATCAAGATAAAGTTTGTCACTGTTGTCAATTTCATTCACTCAGTACTTTGTATCAATAACTAAACACCTTTGTTTGAAAAGCCGCAAAAAGACAGTTTCATTACCAACACCTTGTTGTTTCCAGATTTCACGAAATCCAAACTCTGCAACAAGCCTTCTCTGGCCCATGCATCATACTGATTTACATAAACTTTTTCTTTAAATTCATAACATTGGTATACGATTATATTTTTAACCATTATCTGAATTCTTAACCTACATTTGATAATTGTACAATAATATTTACTCTAAATATTGGTATATTCAACAGCTATCTCATAGTAGTCATAAATGTGTTATTGTCTGATTGAAGTATATGGTTTAAATTTACACTTTGACTATTTTACTGTGTAGATTTTTTCATCATTTTAAGCATGTACATTTTTAACCTTTTTGACTGTTTTTTACCCTTTCTTGTCTTTCGTTTTGCTGATAGTTTTATCGATTTAAACGTGTAAAACTCACTGAGACGTATGTGTAGTGCGTTTTTAAAGAAACATTATTATTATTATTACTATTATTATATTAAGAATATGGCGCAGCATAATATGGATTTTTTCAATGTCCGGAGCATGGTGAAAGCCCCAGATTTCACCACCACAAAGTCAAATGGGAAATATTTTGAAGTCAATATTTTGAAGGCAATAGTAAGAGGCAGAGGGCCAAATTTATATAGAAAACTTATCAAACGATTGAGGCTCTGTTAGCTTGTTCATTTAAATTTATTTTGCTCTTGAAAGCAACGACCAGTCCAGGAAATGACGATGCCAAGTTAGCTACAAACGAGTTACTGCAACAGGTTGGTTATTACGACCAGTTCTCACACATTCTTCGACCACCACCCTTCTAAAAAACCGATAACTTTGGTTTTACTTGTGTTTACTGTTGAGTTTCCGATTTGAAGAATAACGGTATAATTGATCAAACAAGCGTTGCAACCAATTTTTGAGCCGCTGATGAGACTAAAGCATCTGCAAAAAGCAGGTACAATATTTTTAAAAGCCCAATTTCGATTCCAAAGCAATGGTGAGTATCAGCTAAAGTGGTTCCAATATCGTTTGCAATAAGTGTGAACACGAGAGATGATAACACTAATCCCTACTCTACACCAAATCTACAATGATTATCCGAGAAATAAGGTATTTCTGACGGGTCTCATAATTTTACATTGCTATACATAGCCCTGTAAAATTGGAATGAAACCCCACACTTAAGGAATTTTATAAAACATACAGTAATGATCAATTCTGCCAAACGCTTTCTAAAAGTCAGTAATGCTAAGTATATTCTACTTCTTCCATGTGCCAAGCACTAAAAATAATAGTGTGTAAACTAAATGTTATCCGCAGTGCAGTATGTTTTCCTAGAACCAGCCTGCTCATCAACAATTGGATATTTTTCTCAAGCCAAGTCTGTTCTGTGATTTTCTGTCTGTTTTGTGCTGTTTTGTGTCCATGTTTAAACTAGAGTATTACTAATTTTGACCTAGTGTTATCGGATTACGGATGGTTTGATTGCGATTACTATACTACAAAACATTTTCCCATGATTGGAAGCAGAGTTACTCCTCTGTAATTTCCAGCGCAATTTCTGTCGTTCTTTTCATAAATTGGAATTATAATACCTTGTGCCCAGGCAGAAAGTGACCAGAATCTAGAACAGCATTAAATATTTGCGCACCAAGTCTATAACAAAACGTGTACAAGCCTTGAAAATATCTGGTGATACACCATCCAGACCTGGGGCTTTACCACACTTAAGTTTCTTGATACAATGATCTACTTCATCGATCACAATGGGTGAATTCAAGTCATTTAAATCAACATTTAAAAACAGTTTCATTATTTTCAACATTTTTAATAAAAGCTTTGCTTTCTTCACGAAATGGAATAAAATCCTCGTTTTCAAAACCTCAGTGAGCATTCAACAATGTTGAGAAGTAGCTGAATTAATCATCATTTTATATATTCTGGGATCATACCGGAGCTGATTTCCCTTGTATTAACATCCCAAGCCGCTGTTTGCAACTTTTCTAGGTTTTTATTTTTATAACCTATTTTTATTGTCAATCAGTTGTCTGTAATCTCGTTTTCAAATTTTTAATGATTCTATATTGCTCGTTGCCTATTATTTCTTAATTTATTCAACTTGAAAGTAAATGAAATCTTTATTCTCGTACAGTCGCTATTGTACCAGCTATTATCTTGACATTACTTGCAGACCTTTGATTACGTAACAGTGTACACTTCATTTCACTTGCAGCAGATTTGATCAAACTTCTAAGACATTCAGCAGCTTATTCAATGATAAATCACCGCACATCTGATCTCTTGGTTGTGTTGGATTCCGATACTGCAATAAAGATACTTGCTTACTGCTACATGAATGAGTAGACTGAAAATTGGTCGCTCGAGCGACGGATCTTTCAGTCTAATGAATGAGTTGAAATTCCAGCACTAAGGTTTTGGTGAATTGATGTTTTTACCGATGAATTGGCATGACATTATCATGGTCTATTGATATCAAATACAGGGGTTGTTTGATGGCAGACTCGACTCTTGTGTGAACAGAAAACTTATCAATATCAGAAAATTACATACTTTCGTAATGTGGTAGTCTATGACGCTACGGTGACCAACGTATACGTGAAATCGCCACTTTTTTGAAACTCTGCCATAATAATTCTTAATCACCATGGCTTCCGAAAATCAAGAAACTTCTTACCAGAAGAGTTTAAAATCTTACCATTTGAAACCCGATGCTGAACATCAACAGTAGAGTGGTATGATAAGAAGTTATTTGAAAGTACAAAGTGTGTTATATCCTCATTTACACAATCTGTCTCGAAAGTGTAAAAGCGTGAGTTTAGAAACTTGCTGCAATATGAAGCTAACCATAGAACCTCGAGAAATTTCTCGAGGGTCGATGGGCTAACTCAAGCTCTAAAATTTCAAGTGTGTTATATCATACTCATCAGGGGAATACAGACAGTCGCATATAGACGTATTACAATAAAGCGATACAATCATGGGCAGCAAATCTTAAAAAACACATTAATGCTCCCAGGATGTCTTCAATATTTCAATTTCTTACGACCAGCCGTATTGAATGATCTGAACCCATCACTACCAAGAGAATAACATCAAATTGGTGTCAATAAGAAATGAAGTGTGAATAGCACATTTTTGAAAAAGGCCATGAATGTTCCTGCAGAAACAATGTGATTTTCAGCTGGGGTTCTGCCAGAAAAATGTTTTTACATGTTGGATGTGGATATGGCGTTTCTCGTGAGTGTCTGTCATTACCTTGGCCTTGGCCTGCTTCGTCTGTTCTTTCGGCGATCTTCAATTTGAGAAAAGGACAAAAATGCTATCTTCTCTTCAGCTCTAGCAGCTAAAATGACGCTTAAGTTTTTGCCTTAAGTCTCGTACTCTTTGCGTAAAATCTTACTATATCCTGTAGCCTGTGCCCTCTAAAATGTGGACTTTCCAAGGAAGATGGCAGAGCCTGGAGGTAAATATAACAGTTGGCGACAAAGAGACCAGCTGTTGCTGTTAAACCATTTACATATGTTATCTATCAGATTATAGTTTACAAAACGTACTGGCTCTCGAGCCTTTTTTAATAACATAAGGCCAAAACATTTTTTTTTCTGGTCCTTGACATTCAGCAAAAAGTGATGCGATGCGATTTTCTTTTCTTTTTTTCTTTTTCTTTTTTTTTCTTGTTTTTATTCCTAACAATGCTAGCTGGTTTGGCACTAATGATACACTAATTATTGTCTTTTATAACTTTTCTTGTTAGCGTTTTTAAACATGCAAACAGGGATATCAATGATAGCTGTACTGATGAGTATGTAACACACATGAAAGCCATGACGCGACGGTTCTGAAATGACGCGCACGGTGACCAGAAACGATCTTTTTATGGCCTACAGCACAGGCGTGTGTAAGCGAAATCGTCCAGCATTGTGTTAATTCCTCTTGCAACAGCACAGCGATCTCTCATTGGAGTTGGCGAAGTGGAATTTTTTTGTATGCCAGGCAAAAATGAAATACCTTTCGACAACCATCCATGAACCTTAACAAGGTTGATGTTTGATAGGAATCGGTATCAAAAATGATGTGACCTGGTTTATTGTTCGCCAACAGTTCCATCAGCAGGCGCTAAATGATTTACATCTAATCCGCGTTTCCGATGAACGCCGTGAAATTATGTCGCCATGTCGTCTAGCATCCTGTCGGTATTAAACAGGATTGCAAGTCAGGCTTTCGAAGTCGAGTATTTGGTCAGTACATGTTGAAATGCCGGACAATATAACTGATCACAGTCAAGGGACTGAGAAAGTTTTTCTAGCGTCTGGTCAGTGATCTGGCGAGACGAGCTTGCTAGTCGCTTTGCGTGTTTTTTCGTTTTCGACGTTTAGATAAAGATTTTCAACTTATTCAGTCATCTTCTCTCCTATTGCTGTTTTATCTACGGTCCGGATGCGGTTTTGACCAGGTCAAGTGATCATCGTGTAGGTTTGTGCTTGCCAAGTTTGTCCACGCCAGGCCATTAACCGATCACGTAAAATTAAATCAAGACAAATTTTGCTGAAATAAGCCCACAGACTTGGGCCAAGTGTATGATCTGGCATGCAACAGCTGGTTGCAGCAAATCACGTTAGCAACAATAACCTTTTCCCGCTGAAATAAACACACACTACTGGTTGGTCGATCAGTAGACTGGGCCCCCAGTCGCCTGGTTTTTCTCGGCAGCTGGGTTACTAGTTGGGCCACGATCTACGCAACAGCCTACCATTTAGCGCGACGGTCTGCTGATGTTAAGTCCTTCAATTTCTCATATGTTTTGATACTTATATGCCCACAAACTTGGAGCGAGTCCAGTCGAACAACTTTGTTGAAGATGGCGACGATGAGATGTACGTTCATTTGTCTGCTGGGTACCGTCATCGTATGGTCCTTCACATTTTCACGTTATCTGCTGGGCATGTCTCCGCCGTGGTACGCGAACGACATTCACTCAGGCAGGCAGGTGAGTCTCGGGCCCGGAGTCCATGATTGGCTTATCATTAAAATGCCCAGTCTAAAGTGGTGTTTTGTTTCATCTCAGACTTAAATTCACCAATATGATGATGTTGTTGTTGTGTAGCTGGCGACAGCATCGAACAGACATGTTGATTAGACATGAGGCAGCTTGTCTCCATGGCGATATAAAGTTGGGATTATAGAGATACGAACGCAACATAGATGGGCGGCAAAATCTGAATGGCTATTTGGAGAGAAAACGGTGTAAATGTTGATGGTAACTTGGCGTATTCGCACCAATTAATCACACAAAACACTGATTTTCAATAGAGAGGCAGTCACTGGTGAAAGTTTTTAATTGTATTTTTTTAAAGGAAAAAAACACCAACATTTTACCCTTCTCTATGCATCCTGAATTCTCGATGTGTTGACGGTAGTCTTGGAGACCGCGCGATCATTTCCGCATAAAAGAATTTGGCCGATAAAGAGTGTAAATTATTAACCGCAATCGTAGTGAAATTAATTTTTACAAATTTGCATTTAATAGAATCGGATGCCTATAGCGTAACCTTACAGAATCAATTTTTTTTAATTTCATGGTGTTTTCTAAAAACACGAATCTACAATTTAGATACCATTTATTTATTGCACTTCTTTCACACTAAAATTGACATTTTGCATTAACTTCAACAACAATTAGTGACAGAACATACACCTAGTGTCTGTGCGGTGAAATAAATAACAAGATAACATTTGATTAGGGAAAATAAGACAGAGAAATCATCGTTTGCAAGAAGCAAAATAGACACGAACATGTAAAAATGAAAGATACGCGCGACGTTCGAGATACGAGGCATGTAGTAATGCACTGCATCCACGCTCTGCGTTTAGCGGCTTATCCACCGTCACGACGTGACGTCATTGTCACATCTGCTACGCATACCATGTAGGAAAAAAAACACCTCTAGGCTTTACGACTGTTCTACAAAACGAGACCGATTTTATATCTTCGGTATTATTGTTCCATAGCTTCACTATCCCCTTTAAACGGGCTGAGTAAAAATCTACTCGCCGTTATTTTTTACTATCATTTTCGGTAATAAAAACTGCCATTTGCTACGTCCAAAAGTCAGTCTGCGTTTTTCCGCAGACAACTACAACAAAAATGAGAAACACGGTCGAAAGATTCGATAAAAGGCGGGCATATCGCGCAGTAGACCTTTTCCCGGTTATCCCACAATGCATTGCAGTGGCCATATCAAACACCGTACATACACTCAAAACAAGGAAAACATTCAAACTGATTTTTTGTTGCACAACGGATTGTTATAGAAGAACGACACAAATTTGCAATACCATCTAATGCCCCGTGTACATTCTAACCATCAGCGACGAAAATATTGGTCAGGGTGTAATCTGCCATAGAGTTCTATGAGCAACATACCCTGCGTGTACCCTACGGCTAAAAAGTTCTATGCGTAACGTAAGCTTTGTATACCCTGGCGCACACTGCATCATGGAACTGGTAAAAGAACTAGTCTCTACAATGCATAGGTCGTATATGGGGCTTTGCAGTTTTTCAAACATGTCCTAAGCTTGCATTTGAACAGCGTGCAATGTCATACAAATGCACACCGCTTTGTTTTGGATACGATCCAATATGGCGAACATTCTCCTCAAACACATATTTAACCATGTAGTATAACCATGGGGATTTCATTCAGACATTGTGTTAGCCTGAAGCCAATGAGCTGGGCATTACAATTTGTTTTGTTATACGTTCCGCTAGAAGGCTAACTTTGTCGTAAATTATTTCAAGTAAGGAGCCAGATCTCAAACATACTAAGGTAGATTTCATTCAAACCCTGTAAAAAGACAAGTTTCTGTAGCTTACAAATTCGTTAAACACGATAAGGTCCAACGTGGCCGCCAGCTGAGTGGCAGTTTTTTCGCACTCGAATGCTTTTGATAGTGTTTTATTTTCAAAAGACTATTGTTCCACACTTTAACTACAGTTTTCAAATCCAACAAAAGTACTGGGGGATGATTTCCCAGACATAAAAAGTTAATTATGATTGATAGATATAAAGTATAACTATAATAATATTAGTATTGAGGTCTTACATCTGAACGAAAGGGTCCTAAGCATTCAATTTCACTGGGACATTCGCCAATTACTATTAATGATAAAATTGGCGTCTTCTATTATTCATTATTGACCTAAGCTATCGATGACGATCACTTTATAACGACAGAACTATTGGTGTCTTTAATTTTAGGATATCACTTGTGATGGAAGGTACTTAGTTTTGATGAATGAACACGGGCTTTCAGTGTTCTAGCAAGTATCTTTCACTCAAAGTTAATAACATGTACACTATTGAAGACAGATATCTGTGAAGTCTTACTGTCATGTTATGAACTATTTCCAAAAACGTGCCTTGGCTTATTTTACTCAAACTTGTTACAAGGGGTAATGTATTCGAGGGTAGATAATTCTTATATGGTTTCCACATCCCTATGCAATTTCAGAACATCAAATATTTCTCCCGACTTCGCTACTGTGCCATTCCTTAACCCAGTGTTGTTTGTTTTTTTTTTTCCATTGCAGAGAAATACCAATGCAATAATCAACGAGAGAAAGCATATTCCAGATAACGATACCAGTGAAAGGGTAACGACGGTGCTCGATTCTAGAAAGATTTTTAGAGTTTTCAACCCGAATGTGAGCGCTCTTCATGCTGTCGAAGAAAGTTACTCCCCGTCAGCACGAGGAAGTGCGCTGAACATATCAGAGAAATCGATGAGTGAACATGGTTTGGCGAAAACAAGGCGCTACCTCCTGCCTCTCTTGAAATACGGTCCACCCGGACCGAACTCTTTGTACAACTCCCTCATTTGCCGTAAATGTCGCTTTACATCAAAATCGTAGTCTTGTGGCGGTGCCAATCCGAAGACACATGAAGGATAGGCCGATGAAAAATCACAGGGAATATATTCCGTTCGATGAGACTTTCGACGTCGCAGAATTGTCAAAACTTGTACCAATAGTGTCGTTAGAATCCTACAGAAATGATTGTGGAAGGAGAGTCTCCTTAGATTCTTTGGTTCATCTGGACGGCATTAAGCTAAAATGGACATTGACGAATCTTGCCAAAAATGGCGTCGACCCGGACGCGAAAGAACATTACATATCCGTTACCTTACCGCTGTATTTGAAAGTTTTAGACATTAACTTGCCATTATTTGAGAATTTTGATATCGAGATTCCTAAAATGTTTGAAAGATTCTACTCTTCGGAAGCCATTAGGTGTTTGGTAATGTTTCTACAGGATGCTCAGGGTGTTTACAATGTAGTTGATTATCACGCCGAAACTTATCCGAAAATCGACGAACATATGACGAGAGCCCCCTACATACACAAAATAGCAGACGACGCGAAAAGTTTCATTTGTTCGGGAAGACCCTATGGAGCCTTGCACTGGAGGAATATGACAGGTGAACCGTAAGTGAGATTAAGCAGCGATTGTTGGTGCGTTTCCCCTCGAATAGTTTGATACTACATGTCCTAGATATGTAAACCACGGTTTTGAATGTCACTAGTCACTTAGGGAGCCTTCAGTAATTACAGGGGGGTTGGGCCGGGGGAATTGGGGGGAGGGTCACTTTTTAGAAAACAGTTCAAGGGGGAGGGTCACTTTTTATAAACCTATCTTGGGGGAGGGTCACTTTGGACAGAAGCTGATTTATGGCAAAACTTTGATTGTCTGTGTGATATTTCCTGAATAGGAAATCACCAACAAAATACGTACACACTATAGACCGCCATGCATAGTGAATTGACATTTTGGTGAAATTCCAAAATCAAATTTCTTACACAGCCATGGACTTATAACCATTCTAGTCTAATCAAGAACAATAATGTGAATAATCAAGCATACATAAATGCACAGATTAATCTAATTTTGTACTGAAAAAAATTATTCATAGTTTCATCATAGACCCCAATGCATAGTGAATCGACATTTTGGTGAAATTCCAAAATCAAATTTCTTGCACAACCATGGACTTGTAACCACTCTAGTCTAATCAAGAACAATAATGTGAATAATCAAGCATACATAAATGCACAGATTTATCTAATTTTGTACTGGAAAAAAAATAATTCATAGTTTCATCATAGACCCCAATGCATAGTGAATCGACATTTTGGTGAAATTCCAAAATCAAATTTCTTGCACAACCATGGACTTGTAACCACTCTAGTCTAATCAAGAACAATAATGTGAATAATCAAGCATACATAAATGCACAGATTTATCTAATTTTGTACTGAAAAAAATTATTCATAGTTTCATCATAGACCCCAATGCATAGTGAATCGACATTTTGGTGAAATTCCAAAATCAAATTTCTTGCACAACCATGGACTTGTAACCACTCTAGTCTAATCAAGAACAATAATCTAAATAATCAAGCATACCTAAATGCACAGATTTATCTAATTTTGTACTGAAAAAAAATTATTCATAGTTTCATCATAGACCTCTATGCATAGTGAATCAACATTTCAGTGAAATTCCAAAATCAAATTTCTTGCACAATCATGGACTTGTAACCACTCTAGTCTAATCAAGAACATTAATATCAATAATCAAGAGTACACAAATGCAAAGATTTACCTATTTTTGTATTGGAAAAAACTATTCATAATTTCATCATAGACACCATGGATAGTGAACCAACTTTTTAGATGAAATTCAGAAATCAATTTCTTGTACACAAATGCACATTTTACTTCCCTATTCAAGCAAAGTACATTTAAATACATTATCAAACATATATAATATACATATATAACATGTTTTGTGGGGGTAAATTGTCAATAATTTGCCTGATAGACTCCATGTATTATGATTTGATATTTTTGGATGAAGCACTAAATCAGCCACATCTAGCCTTCTTATAGTTGCACAAAATATGGTGACCCTCCCTCAAATGTATGAAATACCATACCTCTTCAAAAATTCTTGCGTGATAAATTGCTACTGTCCCTCCAAAAACACCAGCCCTCCCCTCTGTAATTTGTCCCTAACATAACAATTGAACCAATTGTTATGTAAATTAGCTGATACTGTTTTAGTTATTCCTGGGGAGAATACCGCAGTGGTTGGGGGGGGGGGGGGGGTCAAGTTTTAGAATGTCGGACAAGGGGGAGGGTCACATTTTAGACAGGAGGATAGGGGGGAGGGTCACATTTTACGGTACAGGTGTGCCCGAAATTCCCCCGGCCCACCCCCTGTAATTACTGAAGGCTCCCTTATTCGTCACGGTGCTGATTTGATTTGTCTTTATCTGTTTATATACGATACGAGGACCAATGTACAGCATCTCGGAAGAATTTGTATCTATGTGAAGTGTATATCGGTCCGGAGTTAAAAAAATTACATGAAACTGAGACTATAATATCACTAGCTTAAACCTCTGTGGGATTTGCACGAGCAAAGCTTTCGCGCACCGCGTCATATTGACGCCATTTTGCCTTCACGATCCATGTGTATAAGATTCGGTTGTGCCTTTCCATCGTCATAACGACGAGGAGGACCAGTGGTAACCATTAAAACGGATTTCATGAACAAAAATAATTCTATTTTCATGAGATAAAATCTGCGAAGCCTCTGGGTATCGAAGTAGTAAGTACATTACCAGAAGTAAATATCACCGGATCTTTCACCGTCATAAGTGCTATTTATGACGTGCGGTATTTCGTGCGGTAGCCTGTTGATATTATGGCATTTCGTTTTCTTCACCAAAGGGTACTTTCTTTGCTTCAGATCAAAAATGTTCACGCTGAATTTTCTTTTCCCAGAGTTAGACCACTTGTATTGAGGATCTCGCGATCCCCCAGTGAAATTTCATGCATGCACGGAGCCACATGTCTACCAAAATGACACAGCGATCTTTCTCAACAACACAGGTGTAAAAGAGACCCAGCTGTGTGTGAGCGCCCTCAACGACTGCTAAGGGAACACCTAGCAACCATTGCCAGAAGACGGAAGTTTTCCTAAAATCCAACAATGTGTCTTGTCTTTATATATCCTGTCCTCTACTCGGATGTGTGAGTATACCAGGGGCAACTTGTAGCTCTATAGAGGAACCCAGTCGCAATCTTTGTGAAACACGCGATTGATAATTGCGAGAACAAAATCTTGAAAAGTTACACATGTTGAAATATTGGTGTGAATGTGTTGAAAGCTGTTGAAATCTTCGTCACTTAGTATAAAGGTATATTATAAATTGTACATTAGTATATTGGCATGCCTTCGAACAACTTTATCATTATTCATCTATACCCATTTGTGTACGTCTACAAAAAATACAGTAATAAGGTGTAAAACATAGGCGTAGCATACCAATTATTCCGCTTGTTATTGATCTAATTTAGTCTGGCCTTCCGATTTACTTCAGACATGTAGTTACCAATTTATTTCGACTGGAAATGCAATGACAATCCGTGAAAAGTCAAGTAGCCGATACGATATCAATCAATCAATTAATCGATCAGTCAAATATTCATAACGTGCCAAAATCGATAAGCAGTGTGACTATCAGAGGAGGGGTGTCACGGGGCAATTTACATAAATATCTCTTAATATGTAACATTTATATTTTGAGTTACTATGAATTCGACGCTGACGTATTTAGACGTGTATTAACCTTACTTATTATTGAAGCTGTTTTGAGTAAGGACGAGTAGGCTACAACTATTAGTCTATTAGAACGCCCTGAAAATGTATTTTTCCTTCACAAGGTATCCATGCAAAAGTTGAAAATCGCCCAGAAAAAGTATTTTTCCTTCACAACGTATTGAACATGCAAATGTCAATTGTTTTTTCCTCTGACTCAGGATGCAGTACACGCCTTTGAAAAAGTAATCCCAGAGGTGATAACACGTGTAAACATCTCAAACTCTGTTGATACAGTTTCTAAGTTCAGGGACGACAACTACGTCATCGCTTTAGTGGAGCAAGAAATTGCCATCAGTACGTATTAATTGAGTATTTTAGTAGTGAGAACTACATCTCTATAGAGACGGAGGGTCACGCTTTTGCTATGGTTGAATTTGTTTTAACATTTTTGTCCATTTCGTCTGAAAAAAAACATGCAATGTCGTTAGATTGTGAACTGCATGCCTGTTAGATCGAGAATCGCATGCAATTTGAAGCACACGTATACACGGGTTGACAGGGTCCAGTTGACATAATCACCAGTGACAGTGCGGTGTGCTAAGGAAATTTATATCGCGTTTAAGTAGACTGCCCTTGGGGACAGAATTCAGACTCTCAAACTTTACAATACTTCTTCGCTCTATCACTCTTGAGGGCTCATTTTGAAGCTAATGGAAAAAAACAACAAACTTTTCAATGGCTGTTTTTGTTGAAATCAAATAAAGTTAATACAAGGATAGCGACTATTGAATTTTAAGAATCGGTAAATATTGGGTACTTTGTCTCTGTAGTACAACATTTTGCACAGTGACCCTGGATTTTATTCTTAATTTCGAATGAGAGTGATTAATGTTTCCACGGAAATTTGAGCAAAAGTTTTAGTCTTGTATCTCGAGGGGTGGACTACCTTAAACTCAATTTTTTACATGAATTATATATTTTTCATTAAGTATTATACACAGATTAGCGCGATTCTTTGCCATATTTCACAATATAATTTTGTTTGACCATTTTATGTAATACGGATATTAATAATTATAACTGATACAATCCATCATTTCTCATCGGCGAAAAACTATATGTCGCTTGAGTCTTTGTATGACGTTTATTGCCTCATTTAAATTAAGCAGATTTCATCATCGCCTTATCATGTAAAATTATGATTTCACGCATAGCATTCTATGACCAACCCTCTTGATAATCTTGCTGCATATAAACCTTACATGTGTACAAATAACATTCAAGACAAGATAAGTGCTATTGCGTTAAAAAGGAGCCTTCTATCACTGTACAGCAATTTGCACTGAATCGGTCAACGCCACTTTGTATGTGGTTTGCATGACATATGCTTCGAGCTAAAATGTGCCTTTGGGACAGATATTTGAACTCTCAAATTTCTACAATACTTTCCTGGTCTACCGTTTGTGATGTCTCATTTTGAAGCTCTGGAGTCAATGAAGTTTCCACTGTCTTATTTTTATGAAAATCTAAAATCTAATGTTCACCTTGGATCTAACACTGGGGTGGTGACCATTTTTTATTTTAATTGTCTGGTAAAAATATACATCTCTAGACTCAAAAAAGTTGACCCTAATTTTTATGCTTGACTTCGAAAGGGAATGGTCTTAACTTTCTTTGAGGAAAGTTAGAGGGAATGTTTAAGTCTTTCAAGTTTAACCCTTTCACCACCATGGTTTGTCCCAAATCCATTGTTTTCTATGGTAAAGTTGGACCAGTCCTGTACACAGGGAGCTGGGGGTGAAAGGGTTAAGGCGCATTTTACCTTCGAGTGAGTATCTCGAGAAAAATGTTTCAAGTGCCTCGTCTTTTCTTTGTACGTTGTCTTACAGGAGCAGCAGTTTTTATCAAGAATCGCTGGTCAAATTGGTCCATGTTCGTGGAGTACGCCAGAAATGTTAAAGGCAAGCCAACCATTTCGCTGTCTGATATCCCAGGAATCCCTGAGGAACTTAATCATGTACCAGAGCTCATAAGAAGATAGTGGAAGCTGCAAATTTGAGAAAAGTACGGATATAGTTTCATCAAGGGACCTCATTATCGTGTCTCAAAACCTCGAGGGAGTGACACCCTAACCGACGGAACTATGCGGCATCTGGAAAAAAATCGTCAAAAATATCATACCGTTTGATAAATCAAGTTAGGCAGAACCAGCCTATTGTACACGGTTTTGGAGATTACAATATCGACTTTTATCGAGTTTATGCCATCATAGTTCACCATTGATTAACAAGTTCACATCAGTCCATCGATGCGTTTCTAGCACATTTTAAAACCAAACAATTTCACGAACGTACCCGCACTCCTAAAATCGGCGTACACAGTTTCATTACGATTCGCTGCTCATTGCTTTTGAGATCTTAATGCTGGTTCACATTCGTAGATGAATACATTTTTGTAAGATAGCATATGTATTCAACGTCCTCTTTCACCACAGTTCAGTTTTTATTGTGTGATTTAAATGCGAGTTCATGAACGTAAATGCATGAAATGCTGTCTTTATCGGGTACATTGACTCGTACTGGATCGATGATGTGTACCGTGATGTATGGGAAGTCTTGAGCGCTGGAGAACAGTAACGAATCGATAAAAAAGATTTCTACCAAGTGGATACCCCTGGATACCCAAGCTGGCTGCGAAATTCACTCAATTGGATCTTTCATGCAAAAATGAATATCACATCAAACTGAGAGAATGTATATCCGTCATATTCATGAATACCAAGAGGCAAATTGCTGTATGATTGCAAAATGGCTTCTGATACTGTCGAGCTTGTCTATTGGTTGTAAAGGTTAGAAAGGCAATACAATCTGATGCTTGCCTTCACGTACTTTCTTGTTATCAAGGCCGAATATTCTTTTTCTGTTCATCCCTGTGTGGTTTTATTTGTCACCTTTAAACTCAACGTATAATTAGCAGTTAAGTTTCTGTGTTGAGAGTTGGATTGCATCATGTGAGATCAAGCAACTCTTAATATTCCTGAAAATTGTTCAACGTCCAATTGTAGGGGAACTTTGCAACAGTGCGCCTTACCATGTAGATTACACTCATGCTGTAAACCCCAGTTAAATGGGAGAAGACAAACCTCCTCACAACTTACATCCGACAAGAATCGACCTCCTCAACTATCAACGCAATACGATATACAACAGCACTCTACCGACAGTCTCTACAAGGAAAGATTTGCGATTTTTCTTCCAAAGCAGCCGCTGTTACAAGCATATCGTCTGCGACTTGTAATCACGACAGTTACTCAGATTTGAAAGAGATCACATAACACTCAGGGTCCCAATTGTCATAAAAAAGTTACTTTGTCCTTAGCTTTCCTGTATTTCATTTTACTTAACTAATGCGATACACATCTCAAGGGTTTGGTTTCATCTACCATTTAGCGACATTTTCTCTCTCCTGTGTTTCTTTCAAATTCATGAAAAATGAAAGACTCGCCCCTTCCCCATGCCACTGGCTGAAGTAGATACCGTCGAAATAATGCACGCCTCTTGCACACGGATAAGGTTTCTCAAAGGTGAATCGAACAACGGGTGATATGCTTTCCTGACGTATTTCAGCTTTGTCGTCTGTTCAATGAATTACTTCCATTGAATGCAGTGGGTAGTTGAAATGCCCGTTGGTGCATCGCATTTCAATCGAAATGCCCATGGCTCTGCACAGGCCGAAAAAATGAAAGCCTTAATTATATTTGCAACGGACGAGCTGCTTCATATTTCAGAAATGAATATGTTGAACCGACCATGAAGATTTCAAGGCAATAAATGTACGTATTAGATGCACAGAATTCTGTGAGCTCACTACAACTAGGCTGATTTAGGCCGCGTTCAAAAAAAATGGTGGGGGGGGGGGGGCTGGAGGAATCGCGATTGATATCTTATTTTTTTTCAGATCCCCCCTCAATACCCTCAAAAATTTTCAAGTCCCCCCTCAATACCCTCAAAAATTTTAAAGTCCCCCCCTCAAATTACCATATAGCCGCATATTTATTAGGAATGCACGCAGAGTAAGAATAAACATGTTATGTGTCGTTCTGCACGCAGATGTTCAAAACTACCTCTTATCAGCAGGTTGTAGAGCCATATACCTAGGGCAAGTTCTTAAATTGATTCATTTTTAAATGCATCAGTGGACTTTTTGGATTTCTCAGTCTAAGCCGACTTGAGTTTATCCAGCTCTGGCCAGTTCAATGGCGCCAGCTGAAAAGCACACAAAATGACAATCATGAGAGAGTATGAAAATTGTGTATTCCTAGCTACATTTAACCAAATTGTGAAACAAGCGACCTAGCGGCCGATATAGCTCCGCTGTGTTTATGTAGAGAATAACTATTTTTGATACATGTTGATGAAGAAGGTGGAAATCTTTGATAGCTCAATGCAGTGGCCAGAAAAAAGTGGCTAAAATAGCTGCAAAAATACACAATTGAAGATTTCATCATACTTTGAATATATCACATCAGATCATCCCTAAGAACATGTCAACCAAAGCTATCTGATGAGTAGTTTTTTGAGAGTAAAATTTTTTGACCAAAAATGGCAACAATTGCGCTCAAAACAAAATTGCAGATTTCATCATAATTTCAAAAGATCGAATTTGGTTCATCTATACAAACCTGTATACCAAATTTGAAAGCTGTTAGACCAGTAATTTTTGAGAAACACATTTTTTGACCAAAAATGACAACAATTGCCCCAAAAATGAAAATTGCAGATTTCATCATAATTTCAAAAAGATCAAATTTGGTTCATCTATAGAAACCTGTATACCAAATTTGAAAGCTGTTAGACCAGTAATTTTTGAGAAACACATTTTTTGACCAAAAATGGAAAAATTGCCCCAAAAATTCAAAATTGCAGATTTCATCATAATTTCAATAAATACTTTTTAGTTCATCTATAGAAACCTGTATACCAAATTTTAAAGCTATCAGATGAGTAGTTTTGGAAATACACATTTTTTGACCAAAAATGGCAAAAATTGCCCCAAAATTACAAAATTGCAGATTTCATCATAATTTCAATAAATATCATTAAGGTGATCTATAGGAACCTGTATAATAAATTGCAATGCTATCAGATGACAAGTTTTGGAAATACACATTTTTTTACCAAAAATGGCAAAAATTGCCCCAAAAATACAAAATTGCAGATTTCATCATAATGTCAATAAATATCATTAACTTCATCAGTAGGAACCTGTAAAGCAAATTTCAAAGCTATCAGATGAGTAGTTTTGAAAATACACATTTTTTGACCAAAAATGGCAAAAATTGCCCCAAAAATACAAAATTACAGATTTCATCAGAGATTCAATACATATTACTTAGTTCATCTGTAGAAACCTGTATACCAAATTTCAAAACTATCAGACCAGTACTTTTTGAGAAATACATTTTTTGACCAAAAATGGCAAAAATTGCCATAAAAATGCAAATTTGCATATTTCTCAACAATTTGAACAAATCTGAAACAGATCATCCGAGGGACATATGTACCGAATATCAAAGCTATCTGACTGGTAGTTTTGAAGAAGAAGATTTTTAAAGATTTTTTTACCAAAAATGACAAAAATTGCCTTAAAAATACAAATATGCAAATTTCACCACGATTTGAACAAATCTAACTGGAGTCACCCTAAGTAAACTGCATATCAAATTTCAAAGCAATCGGACAAGCGCTTTCAGAGAAGAAGATTTTTTTACCAAAAACACCAAAAAATGCCCCTAAAATACAAATATGCAAATTTCACCACGATTTGAACAAACTCAAGTGAGGTCACCCCAAGTGAACTGCACATAAAATTTCAAGCAATTGGACTTGCGGTTTCAGAGGAGAAGGCAATTGTTGACGGACGGCGACGGACGACGGACGACGACGGACGACGACGGACGACAACGGAAAATCAACCTATTTGATAAGCTCCGCGTCGCTGACAGCGGAGCTAAAAATGAGCACAGTGACCTACCGAATTTTTTTTCAAAAGTACAAGACATATACAACTTAGATGCCACTTATGTTTTACAAAATTGACAATACTGGAAGGTTAAAATATTCCATGAAATTAATGTTTTAATCTCAGAAATTTTGGGTGTAATAATGGCAAATTTGATAAAAAATAAATGATTCCATTTAGTCACACATTTTTCCATTTAAATTAGAGTCTTTACTGTTCAAAGTTTTACTTTTGTGTTATTGGTACAATGAGATGTGAAAATTTCATTCACTGCTTGAACTTAAAATGAATGGTTTTATATATTGATTTTAAGTGATTTTAGAAAAACTGACTTTTCATCATACATTTGTATAAGATCAAGTATGGTGACCCCATCTTTTTTCTCTAATATTTGATTGTTCTCATATGCCAGAATTCAAAAATCCATAGTAACTGTTAGTCCCCTAGTTATCTGTGTGTTGCTCTCTGGCTGGATCTTGTGTACAAGTAGATGTATGTTTCACTGTCAAGTGAGTGTCCTATAGTCAGAGCTACATATATCACTGTCACTGCCAGTGTGTAGTAGCAGGGCAGTAGTTGTATTAACTTTTTATTTTGACAATATTTTTGTTCAGTTCATACAATTGCGTTCTTGTTCTACTCCCTACAGCATGTTGAGCTATCAAATATTCAGCTTGCCAACACAGCCTACGTGTACCATGCATTTGTATCATTCAATTATCGCCAATATTTAGACAAACGGACTTTTTTGACAAACTGAATATTGTGTTTTTCAGTATGCTGTAGAGAGACACCAAGAAACTGTTTGATACATTACACAGAAATATTGAAAAATTATCAACAGTTTCAGCTCCTGCCCCATTACAAGGCCAACTTGTTTTACGACAATTTAATGGCATTCATACATTTTTAGATTTTTTCGAGATTAAAGACATAAAATATGACAAAACAGTTCTAGATTTTGTTTAATTATTACTAACATTAGAACCATTGGACGACATCAAAATGTTGGGAGTCAAAATATTTTCAGGTCCCCCTATAGGCAGAGCAAAACTTTCAAGTACCCCCTCGACTACCCCGAAAATTTTCGAATCCCCCCTGAATTCCTCCAGCCCCCCCCGTTTTTTTTGAACGCGGCCTTATCCGTTGCAAAGAACCTCCGAAAATGAGAGTAGGGTCCGCCATTAAAGCCGGACCAATAATACCAGTGCACCGAGATTTATTCAGCAGGACGTTGAATGACTGTGTGTTCGATGCAGTTAACTGAGCAACTTGTTGGAAAATTTGGGTACTTCACGGCATCAGATTAGAAAGTTTTTGAGGGCTTCGATAAGCAGTCCTGAGAATACAGTACGAATAGCAATATGTATCGATATTCCTTCGGCATCAGAGTCGAGTCACGTGTTGATTGTTCAGAGATTCCTTGCACAAAGAGACAGTTATCAACACAGCGTCCCAATCACAGAGTCTCTTGGCTTTCAGTCTCGCATTCAGAATTTCTCTCATTGCCTCGGCCGTAGCCTACGTTCTCGCCTTCGTCGCAGGGGTATCTTCAACAACAGAATCGTCGCCGCTAAAAGTAAAGCGCCGCCAGCGACGCAAAACGATGTTTGGTAATTGCCTGTCCTGTCGAAGAGCCAGCCTGGACGGGGAAGCATATGAAAAGTAGCAAATTATTGAATATATTCCCGTAAATTTGAGTTTAAAAATTGTACTGCTGTTTTGGCCTTCTTCCAGTCTGGTCTCGGTAATCTCAAGCAAACATTTATATGCATTTAAAGTGTCAATAGTAATCTCAAGCAACCTCACCGCTGTATGTGTATGAGTTGTGTATGATATAGGCAGCCGCCCAGGGCATCCAATACTAGGAGACAGGAGTATATAAAAGGGGAGGAAAAATGTACGTCGCAAAAAGCTTAGTTTGTTTTTCGAAATACTAAATTCATGAATAAATACAAATGAATGCAGGCAAAAATCAAGATGAAATTTTGTTCCATACTGTATCATTAATATAAGCTCAAGAAATATACTTTATCCAGATGTACTAAGTTTAAAAATGTTGTGAAAATAAATGTTGCATCTACTTGAATATATAGGGGTGCCTAGATTTAAATATTTGAGGAAAATTATTTGTTGCTTGGTATGCTTTTCGCAAAACTGGCGCAGAATGAATGAATAAATGAATGAATGATTGAATGAATGAATGTCAAGGTGCGGAAGTTTTAAATGTTATTTCTGGCCATGTTTATACGAGCTCCACCCGGTACCCATGATCACAGACAGATTAGACACATATGAGATGCCAGGGAACAAAATTGAATTTATTCGATCAGTTTTTCTTTTTCATGTTTGAACAACTAATTAAAGATCACGGTGGAAGGAAATCGAGGATAAAATTCAAAAGTCCCAACTATTTCTGTACATTAGAAAAAAAATATTAATTAAAGCTGCAAGCAGCGTTGGCGGGGCCCAAGTGGATAACATGGTTGAAAGATCTTGCACTAATGATATTATGTGCAAATTCGATCTTCGAAAAGTATGATTTCGAACATCATCTCATAGTTATTGTACGTGTCAGTGGGAATTGCATGTTTTACGTAAAATCCAATATGGCGGCCAAATATGAAGGATGTAGCACTTGTGGTTACTGAGTTATGGACATATACTCATATTTAAAGGCAAAGGTCATCGAGGTCACGTGACATTTGTCAAAAAATTGTAATGCTAAGTTATCCCTATATACCAAAAATCAGACCTCTAGCTCTATTGGCTGGCTCAGAATTAGATATGCGCATAATTAATGAGGTACAGGATGTGGTGTCATAAGGTCTACCATCATACCAAATATGAAGGGTGTAGCACTTGTGGTTACTGAGTTATTGACATATACGTATATTCAAGGTCAAAGGTCATTGAGGTCACGTGACATATGTCAAAAAATTTGTATTGCTAAGTTATCCCTATATACCAAAATCAGACCTTCTAGCTCTATTGGCTGGCTCAGAATTAGATTTGCGCATAATTAATGAGGTACAGGATGTGGTGTCATAAGGTCTCCCATCATACCAAATATGAAGGGTGTAGCACTTGTGGTTACTTAGTTATGGACATATACGTATATTCAAGGTCAAAGGTCATCGAGGTCACGTGACATATTGTCAAAAAAATTGTATTGCTAAGTTATCCCTATATACCAAAAATCAGACCTCTAGCTCTATTGGCTGGCTCAGAATTAGATATGCGCATAATTAATGAGGTACAGGATGTGGTGTCATAAGGTCTCCCATCATACCAAATATGAAGGGTGTAGCACTTGTGGTTACTGAGTTATTGACATATACGTATATTCAAGGTCAAAGGTCATCGAGGTCACGTGACATATTGTCAAAAAAATTGTATTGCTAAGTTATCCCTATATACCAAAAATCAGACCTTTAGCTCTATTGGCTGGCTCAGAATTAGATATGCGCATAATTAATGAGGTACAGGATGTGGTGTCATAAGGTCTCCCATCATACCAAATATGAAGGGTGTAGCACTTGTGGTTACTTAGTTATGGACATATACGTATATTCAAGGTCAAAGGTCATCGAGGTCACGTGATATTTTGTCAAAAAAATTGTATTGCTAAGTTATCCCTATATACCAAAAATCAGACCTCTAGCTCTATTGGCTGGCTCAGAATTAGATATGCGCATAATTAATGAGGTACAGGATGTGGTGTCATAAGGTCTCCCATCATACCAAATATGAAGGGTGCTACACTTGTGGTTACTGAGTTATGGACATATACGTATATTCAAGGTCAAAGGTCATCGAGGTCACGTGATATTTTGTCAAAAAAATTGTATTGCTAAGTTATCCCTATATACCAAAAATCAGACCTCTAGCTTTATTGGCTGGCTCAGAATTAGATATGCGCATAATTAATGAGGTACAGGATGTGGTGTCATCCAAACGTCTCTCGGAAACTTGAAAGACATCACTCTAAGGATGACATGAGTAAAATTTCAGTTAAATCGGTGTGTTTGTTCTGGAGAAGAAGATTTTTAATGATTAAATTGCGATTTTGTAAAATCCAAGATGGCGGCCAAATCACGTGACCGATCCAAACGTCTCTCGCAAACTTGAAAGAGATCACTCTAAGGATGACATGAGTAAAATTTAGTTAAATCGGTGTGTTGGTTCTGGAGAAGAAGATTTTTAATGATTAAATTGCGATTTTCGTAAAATCCAAGATGGCGGCCAAATCACGTGACCGATCCAAAACGTCTTCGCAAACTTGAAAGAGATCACTCTAAGGATGACATGAGTAAAATTTCAGTTAAATCGGTGTGTTGGTTCTGGAGAAGAAGATTTTTAATGATTAAATTGCGATTTTCGTAAAATCCAAGATGGCGGCCAAATCACGTGACCGATCCAAACGTCTCTCGCAAACTTGAAAGAGATCACTCTAAGGATGACATGAGTAAAATTTCAGTTAAATCGGTGTGTTGGTTCTGGAGAAGAAGATTTTTAATGATTAAATTGCGATTTTCGTAAAATCCAAGATGGCGGCCAAATCACGTGACCGATCCAAACGTCTATCGCAAACACTGAAAGAGATCACTCTAAGGATGACATGAGTAAAATTTCAGTTAAATCGGTGTGTTGGTTCTGGAGAAGAAGATTTTTAATGATTAATTGCGATTTTCGTAAAATCCAAGATGGCGGCCAAATCACGTGACCGATCCAAACGTCTTTCGCAAACTCGAAAGAGATCACTCTAAGGATGACATGAGTAAAATTTCAGCTAAATCTGTATGTTGGTTCTTGAGAAGAAGATTTTTAAAATTAAATTGGTATTTTTCGAAAATCCAATATGGCCGCCAGGTCACGTGACCAATCGAAATTTGTATACCCAGGTGCACGAGATCTCATAGGTACCTCTTAGCCCTGCAAGTTTCAGAAGTTTGCGGTAAGCGGTGTTTGAGTTCTAGGTCGACAAAAAAAGAGCGGAAGAAGAAGAAGAAGAAGAAGTAGAATTAAAGCTGCAAGCAGCGTTGGCGGGGCCCAAGCGGTGAACATGGTTGAAAAATCTTGCAATAATGATATTATGTGCAAAATTCGAGCTTGAAAAAGTAGGATTTTGAACATCATCTAATAGTTACTGTACGTTTCACTTGGAATTTAATATTTTACGGAAAATCCAATATGGCGGCCAAACCACGAGACTGATCAAAACCTATTTCACAAACTTGAAACACATCACTTTAAAGATGGTATATGCAAAATTTCAGTCAATTCGATGTTTGTTCGGGAGAAGAAGATTTTTAAAGATTAAATCACGATTTTCGAAAAATCCAATATGGCGGCAAAACCACGTGACCGATCCAAACGCCTTTCGCAAACTTGAAAGAGATCACACTAAAGATGTTACATGTCAAATTTCAATCGAATCTGTGTATTGGTTCTGGAGTAGAAGATTTTTAAAGATTAAATCACGATTTTCGCAAAATCCAATATGGCGGCCAAACCATGTGACCGATCAAAACGCCTTTCGCAAACTCGAAAGAGATTACACTTAAGATGTTACATGTCAAATTTCAGTCGAATCGGTGTGTTCGTTCTGGAGAAGAAGATTTTCAACAATTTAATCAGATTTTTCGCAAAATCCAATATGGCGGCCAGACCAAGTGACCGATCAAAACGCGTTTCGCAAACTTGAAAGAGATCACACTTAAGATGTTATATGTCAAATTTCAGTCGAATCGGTGTGTTGGTTCTGGAGAAGAAGATTTTTAAAGATTAAATCACGATTTTCGCAAAAATCCAATATGGCGGCCAGACCACGTGACCGATCAAAACGCCTTTCGCAAACTTGAAAGAGATCACACGTAAGATGCTACATGTCAAATTTCAGTTGAATCGGTGTGTTTGTTCTGGAGAAGAAGATTTTTGAAGATTAAATCACGATTTTTGCAAAATCCAATATGGCGGCCAAACCACGTGACCGATCAAAACGCCTTTCGCAAACTTGAAAGAGATCACACTTAAGATGTTACATGTGAAATTTCAGTCAAATCGGTGTTTTGGTTCTGGAGAAGAAGATTTTTAAAGATTAAATCACGATTTTCGCAAAATCCAATATGGCGGCCAAGGTCACGTGACCGCATGCGATTTTATTGGCAAATTCTTAAGACCTTAGGCCATGCTTGCTATACAAAAAATTTCAAATCGACTAGACCCCTGGGTCTTCTGGAGAAGCCATTTTTAGGTTTTTGGAAAATCCAATATGGCCGCCAGGTCACGTGACCAATCGAAATTTGTATACCCAGGTGCACGAGATCTCATAGGTACCTATTAGCCCTGCAAGTTTCAGAAGTTTGCGGTAAGCGGTGGTTGAGTTCTAGGTCGACAAAAAAGAGCGGAAGAAGAAGAAGAAGAAGAAGAAAGTTGAACTCCTACGAAACCAATAGGGGCCCAGCCGGTAGGCTTGGGCCCCTAATTAAAGCTGCAAGCAGCGTTGGCGGGGCCCAAGCGGTTAACATGGTTGAAAAATCTTGCACTAATGATATTATGTGCAAAATTCGAGCTTGAAAAAGTAGGATTTTGAACATCATCTAATACTTACTGTACATTTCACTTGGAATTTAATATTTTACAGAAAATCCAATATGGCGGCCAAACCACGTGACCGATCAAAACGCCTTTCGCAAACTTGAAAGAGATCACACTTAAGATGTTACATGTCAAATTTTAGTCGAAGCGGTGTATTGGTTCTGGAGAAGAAGATTTTTAAAGAGCAAATCACGATTTTCGCAAAAATCCAATATGGCGGCCAAACCACGTGATCGATCAAAACGCCTTTCGCAAACTTGAAAGAAATCACACTTAAGATGTTACATGTGAAATTTCAGTCGAATCTGTGTTTTGGTTCTGGAGAAGAAGATTTTTAAAGATTAAATCACGATTTTCGCAAAAATCCAATATGGCGGCCAGACCACGTGACCGATCAAAACGCCTTTCGCAAACTTGAAAGAGATCACACTTAAGATGTTACATGTCAAATTTCAGTCGAATCGGTGTTTTGGTTCTGGAGAAGAAGATTTTTGAAGATTAAATCACGATTTTTGCAAAATCCAATATGGCGGCCAAACCACGTGACCGATCAAAACGCCTTTCGCAAACTTGAAAGAGATCACACTTAAGATGTTATATGTGAAATTTCAGTCGAATCGGTGTGTTGGTTCTGGAGAAGAAGATTTTTAAATATTAAATCACGATTTTCGCAAAATCCAATATGGCGGCCAAACCACGTGACCGATCCAAACGACTTTCGCAAACTTGAAAGAGATCACACTTAAGATGTTACATGTCAAATTTCAGTCGAATCGGTGTGTTGGTTCTGGAGAAGAAGATTTTTAAAGATTAAATCACGATTTTCTCAAAATCCAATATGGCGGCCAAACCATGTGACGGATCAAAACGCCTTTCGCAAACTTGAAAGAGATCACACTTAAGATGTTATTTGTGAAATTTCAGTCGAATCGGTGTGTTGGTTCTGGAGAAGAAGATTTTTAATGATTAAATCACGATTTTCGCAAAATCCAATATGGCGGCCAAACCACGTGACCGATCAAACCGCCTTCCGCAAACTTTAAAGAGATCACACTTAAGATGTTACATGTCAAATTTCAGTAGAATCGGTGTGTGGTTCTGGAGAAGAAGATTTTTAATGATTAAATTGCGATTTTCGTAAAATCCAAGATGGCGGCCAAATCACATGACCGATCAAAACGCCTTTAGCAAACTTGCAAGAGATCACACTTAAGATGTTACATGTGAAATTTCAGTTGACTCGGTGTGTTGGTTCTGGAGAAGAAGATTTTTAAAGATTAAATCACGATTTTCGCAATAATCCAATATGGCGCCAGACCACGTGACCGATCAAAACGCCTTTCGCAAACTTGAAAGAGATCACACTTAAGATGTTACATGTCAAATTTCAGTCGAATCGGGTGTGTGGTTCTGGAGAAGAAGATTTTTGAAGATTAAATCACGATTTTCGCAAAATCCAATATGGCGGCCAACCACGTGACCGATCAAAACGCCCTTCGCAAACTTGAAAGACATCACACTTAAGATGTTACATGTCAAATTTCAGTCGATTTGGTGTTTTGGTTCTGGAGAAGATGATTTTTGAAGATTAAATTGGTATTTTTTAAAAATCCAATATGGCGGCCAAGGTCACGTGACCCGCATGCGATTTTATTGGCAAATTCTTAAGACCTTAGGCCATGCTTGCTATACAAAAAATTTCAAATCGACTAGACCCCTGGGTCTTCTGGAGAAGCCATTTTTAGGTTTTTGGAAAATCCAATATGGCCGCCAGGTCACGTGACCAATCGAA
This sequence comes from Ptychodera flava, assembly GCF_041260155.1. Classification (NCBI taxonomy): domain Eukaryota; kingdom Metazoa; phylum Hemichordata; class Enteropneusta; family Ptychoderidae; genus Ptychodera; species Ptychodera flava. The sequence continues at coordinate 39,117,873 of NC_091936.1, forward strand.
ATTTGTATACCCAGGTGCACGAGATCTCATAGGTACCTATTAGCCCTGCAAGTTTCAGAAGTTTGCGGTAAGCGGTGTTTGAGTTCTAGGTCGACAAAAAAAGAGCGGAAGAACCAGAAGAAGAATATTGAACTCCAGTAAAAGCAATAGGGGCCCAGCCGGTAGGCTTGGGCCCCTAATTAAAGCTGCAAGCAGCGTTGGCGGGGCCCAAGCGGTTAACATGGTTGAAAAATCTTGCACTAATGATATTATGTGCAAAATTCGAGCTTGAAAAAGTAGGATTTTGAACATCATCTAATAGTTACTGTACGTTTCACTTGGAATTTAATATTTTACGGAAAATCCAATATGGCGGCCAAACCACGAGACCGATCAAAACCTATTTCACAAACTTGAAACACATCACTTTAAAGATGGTATATGCAAAATTTCAGTCAAATCGACGTTTGTTCGGGAAAAGAAGATTTTTAAAGATTAAATCACGATTTTCGAAAAATCCAAGTTTGCAATATGGCGGCCAAACCACGAGACCAATCCAAACGCCTTTCACAAACTTGAAAGAGATCACACTTAAGATGTTACACATAAAATTTCAGCTCAATCGGTGTGTTGGTTGTGGAGAAGAAAATTTTTAAAGATTAAATCATGATTTTCCTAAAATCCAATATGGCGGCCAAACCACGTAACCGATCCAAACGCCTTTCGCAAACTTGAAAGAGATCACACTTTTTATGTCACATGTCAAATTTCAGTCGAATCGGTGAGTTGGTTCTGGAGAAGAAGATTTTAAAAGATTTAATCACGATTTTCGCAAAATCCAATATGGCGGCCAAACCACGTGACCGATCAAAACGCCTTTCGCAAACTTGAAAGAGACAACACTTAAGATGTTACATGTGAAATTTAAGTCAAATCGGTGAGTTGGTTCTGGAGAAGAAGATTTTTAAAGATTAAATCATGATTTTCGCAAAAATCCAATATGGCGGCCAAACCACGTGACCGATCAAAACGCCTTTCGCAAACTTGAAAGAAATCACACTTAAGATGTTACATATCAAATTTCAGTAGAATCGGTGTGTTGGTTCTGGAGGAGAAGATTTTTGAAGATTAAATCACGATTTTCGCAAAATCCAATATGGCGGCCAAACCACGTGACCGATCAAAACGCCTTTCGCAAACTTGAAAGAGATCACACTTAAGATGTTACATGTCAAATTTCAGTCGAATCAGTGTTTTGGTTCTGGAGAAGAAGATTTTTAAAGATTAAATGGGTATTTTTCATAAATCCAATATGGCGGCCAAGGTCACGTGACCGCATGCGATTTTATTGACAAATTCTGAAGACCTTAGGCCATGCTTGCTATACAAAAAATTTCAAATCGACTAGACCCCTGGGTCTTCTGGAGAAGCCATTTTTAGGTTTTTGGAAAATCCAATATGGCCGCCAGGTCACATGACCAATCGAAATTTGTATACCCAGGTGCACGAGATCTCATAGGTACCTATTAGCCCTGCAAGTTTTAGAAGTTTGCGGTAAGTGGTGTTTGAGTTCTAGGTCGACAAAAAAAGAGCGGAAGAAGAAGAAGAAGTAGAAGAAGAAGAAGAAAGTTGAATTCCTATAAAACCAATAGGGGCCCAGCCGGTAGGCTTGGGCCCCTAATTAAAGCTGCAAGCAGCGTTGGCGGGGCCCAAGCGATTAACATGGTTTCCAGTTCGTGCAGTGATTTTATTAATTAAATTTTATTAATTAAATTTCAGCTTGAAAACAGTCAAGTCCTTGTAAAGAAGAATTTTGAACATCATCTCATATTTACTGTCTGTTTCAATCGTAATCGTATGTTTTATGCAAAATACAATATGGCGGCAAACCATGTGACCGATCAAATTGCCTTTCACAAACTTGAAAGAGCTCTCATAAGAATGACAAAAGTGGAATTTCATTGCCATCAGTGTTGTGGTTCTGGAGAATAAGATTTTAGAGATAAATTGCGATTTTCGCAAAATCAAATGTGGAGTCTGAAACTGAGCACGGTGAGCTACCAAAAATGTCTTTCAAAAGTACAAGACATATATGAATTAGATGCTACTCAAAATTGACAATACTGGAAGGCTGAAAATTGCCTTTCACAAACTTGAAAGAGCTCTCACTAAGAATGACAAAAGTGGAATTTCATTGCCATCAGTGTTGTGGTTCTGGAGAATAAGATTTTAGAGATAAATTGCGATTTTCGCAAAATCAAATGTGGAGTCTGAAACTGAGCACGGTGAGCTACCAAAAATGTCTTTCAAAAGTACAAGACATATATGAATTAGATGCTACTCAAAATTGACAATACTGGAAGGCTGAAATATTGCATCAAATCAATGTATTCATCTCTGAAATTTTGAGTGTAATAATTGCAAATTTGTTGTAATTCCATTTAGTCATATATTTTTTCATTTCATCTTTAGTGTTCAAAGTTTTACTTTTGTATAATTTTATGACAAGAATGTGAAAATTTAGAAAATCAAGCATGGTGACTCCATCTTTTGTTTGTAATATTTGATTATTCTCATATGCCAGAATTCAAAAATTTTTCCATGTGTTCTTCCTTGTATTGCTTTCTGGCCTGATCTTGTTTAGGTATAATGTTTCACTGTCATGAGCGTCATTTGACACACACTATTCTTCAACTACCATGTACATCAGAGTCAGAGCTCTCTCTGTCACTGCTCACGTATGCAGTAACAGTGACACTACTGTACCAGTAACAGGGCAGTATCTGATAGTGACAGTTGCCCATAGCAGTAGCGGTATTATCTTGATAATTTTGACAATATTTATGTTCAGTTTATACAAATGCGTTCGTGTTCTACTCTCTACAGCATGTTGAACTGTCCAGTATTCAGCTTGCTAGCACAGCCAGTGTTTTGTGTACCATGCACCAATGCTGACAACTGACTGTCAGTCTGGACTCTAATTAAACTATCACCTAATACATATTTATATATACTGGCTTTATCGAGAACAAGAACATTGTGTGTTTGATCATGCTGTAGGGAGACAGCAAGAAACTGTAGTTGATATATTGGATAGAAATATTGCAAAAATCATCAACGGTTGGAGCTTGTGCCCTGTTACTAGGCTCAAGTCTGATTTTTATACGACAAATCACAAATGTTTAGATTTTTTTCGAGATAAAAGTCATGGAATGTGACAAAATGGTTGTAGATTCTGTTAAATTATTACTAACATTACAACATTTGAATGACATAAAAATGGTATTCATTGTTCATTTAATTACCTACAAAAACTTGGAATCGGAAAATGTAAAACATAAAAGGAAACCAAAACATTTTCAAGTGCCCCCTACAGGTGGGGCAATATTTCAAGTTCCTCTCTACTACCCTCAAAATTTTCGAATCACCGTTCCTGAATTTCTTTAGCCCCCCCCCCCCCCCCCCCCCCCTAACCGTTTTTTTTTGTGAACGCAGCCTTGGTAACAAACCTGCAATCGCTATATCAGTGCTGCACTATACATGTCGCGCTTTAGCAGCACGAAACCTGCTTCATCACACCAGTTTTTCAAACGAACTAGATATCCATTTTCATACCAGTTCAAAAGTGATATAGTCATAGACTTGAGATATTTGTGCATGTTAGACTTTCGATACATTCGCTTTACGCTTGAATTTAGCATGGAGCTTTGGTAGCTCCATGAATTTTAGCAAGCGATGCTCGGACGGCGCGCACAACGTATCGATGACACTTGGGTCAGGGGTCATCACAAAAAAAAAATCAGTGTGTATTCACGGCTTGAATCATGCCACCGATCGCGGAAATCATGGATCATAAATCCGAATGTTCATGTCTATTACTTAAACAGAACCCTAAAATATGAAATACATAATGTTTTGATATTGAAAACCATGTTTTTGTTTCACTGACGATCAAGTTTAATGCTCAAATATCGCGACAAGAATTGCGCATTTGCACGATATGAATGCGGAAGTACGTTGACTCGGCAGCCCGGCTCGGCAGACGAGCAAGCGCCTTGTCTGAAAGTGAAAATCTGTTTCCGATATCACATCACAATACACAGAAAAATCTCGCGAATTCATCTCTACGGAAGCCAATCAACACAAGTTCCTAACGTCAGTAAAGATATTGTCTTGTTGCCAGCAATACACCACCAACATTCTCGCCGTTCAGGAGTGCCTTACTCGCTCTACTTTGTAAAATAAGTCGTATGCTTTTGCGGTTACCTAACTTTCCAAATTCACGGTAGACTTTCCGCAATAGTAGTTGGAGATTTTGTTCAATATATCGCGCGTGGTGGAAACCGCAATTATCCATAATCACACAGTCACCTACAGCCAAACACCCTTTTATTAAAAGTGTAATAACTAAATGGTATTATGTCAGGATTTTATTCGCCAAGTTTGGTCAAAATGACACCATTCAAAGCGACAGGAAGGAAGTTAGAAAATTATGTAGTAATATAATTTCATTAAAGCTCCATGCTAAATTCAAGCGTAAGCGAATGTATCGAAAGTCTAACATGCACAAATATCTCAAGTCTATGAATATTTTACTTTTGAACTGGTATGAAAATGGAGCTGCCTTCTAGCTGCATCGTAAACTGTGATTTGTGAATGCTTTAGTGGGGTGAAGGCGATGTGAGACACCTGAGTGTGGTGAACGCGATAGCGGGCAGGATGAGCGCTACACAAAGGAGTTTATCCCGGAATCCCGAGGACACCGCGACATTGCACTTTTTATATGATATCCAATATTTACGGCTACTAGATTATACAATATCGAAGTTAGATTGGCTCGGCTAGATCTATAGGGTGGTGAAATATCCGATATATATCGGATATTTACCCGTAATTTGACAGAATTAGTATCGCCTAGTATCAAGGTTAGAGTCAGTCCTGGAATCATGGATGTAAAAAATAGCATGCTTGAATTAAGTCGAATTTTACCAGAACGTAAGGCGGTGAAATTTCCGATATATATCGGATATTTACCCGCGATTCGTCAAAATCTAGTATCGTTTAGTATCGAAATTACAGTCAGTCCATGAAGTCGGTTTTATGAAAACATGTACATGTAAGGTGGTGAAATGTCCGATATATATCGAATCCCCGACTGAAACTAACTCACTACTGCACAGACTCAGATAACGCATTCCATTGCTAGGAAACCTGGCCTGCGCTGCCTAATTCCAAATAGGTTCGTATGGATATAGGAGAGACACCAAAGAAACTACGATTTTAAAAATTATTTTATTTTTTAACATTTCACGGACTTCAACTCTAGGCGCATCGTACCGTGCATTTGTAATGCATTTGCATTGTTTGGATGTCTCGAAACTACCGAAAGCGTACAATAACGGACTATAAAAAACGGGGGGGGGGGGGGATCTTGAAACGTTTTCGCGCATGCTCATTTAAGCTTTTGTCAATTTCCAACGCTATCAACTCACTATGTTGATTGCATGCCAAAGAAGTCTGCCGTCAGTCATCGGCCGACGTACGACAAAGCGACAAATTATTTTGTTCAAAGAGTAGACAATTAATTGACAAAACATGTCGATAATATGGCTGATATATAAGGATTATTTTTGATTCATTAGTAACAGTGATGGAACCGGCATAATTTACGATGGTGGACATGGTTTTCTCTCGCCTATGGGATTGCGCAAATCGCGCATTTCCGAGCCATTGTCTGCCCTGGTAAAGTTACTGACAGCGCGGAAGTCGCGCACAAAACAAAGCAGGCAAAGACGCCGAAGGAAGTGGATGTTTACTGAGTGTTTCCACTATAATAAGTTGTGCAAACAAACATAAGATGCCAGGTCGCACCCATTTACACCTAGAACTATGGCAAGAGCGTCCAACTTCTCCGATATTGGATATAAACCCGCGATTCGACAGAATCTAGTATCGTTCGGTATCGAAGTTAGAGTCAGTCTTGGAAGTCGCGAAGTCGGGTTTGACCAGAAATGCAAGGTCACGATATATATCAGATATTTAACTTGGATTTGACAGAATCTAGTATCGTCTAGTATCGATATTTGAGTCCCCAAATCGCCAATAAATATCTAGTACATATCGGCGACTTCACAGACCGTGCGTGCCAAGGCACAGGGCAAGTCATTCTAGTATTGTGTACTATCGATATCAGAGTCCCCAAATTGCCGATAAACATCGAGTAAATATCGACGATTTCACTGATCTGGCGTACCGAAGCACAGGGCAAGTCATTCTACTATTGTCCAGTATCGATATCAGAGTCCCCAAATCCCTGATAAATATCGGGTAAATTTCGGCGATCTCTTAGACCGGGCATGCAACTGCACAAAGCAATTACAGTGAAATTCGATCAAGCTGCAGAGCTTCATTTAACAAGGTGCTGTTTCAATAGATATGTATCAGCGATTTTTACGACATTAACGGCTGGACTTGATGTGGTCTTGTTTACATTTTTAATCAGCTACATGCTCTCAGTTACACAACACACCAGGGCCACTCCATGCATGTCAGATAAAGAAACATTAACAAGTCACCACACCTTGCAATGTCATGTATCTGTCTTTTTTATCATGATGAAGAAGTGAGCGTGCATTCAGACACCTACATATAAAAATACCCGAATAGCTTCATTTATGGTCCTTGACACTCACATATCAGCTGTGCATAGACTCCAGTAATTGTGCCATTCAGTCGATCACACCGGTCGGCCACCCTTAAAGCTAGTGGCACACTCCTCTAAGTACTTCCGTCGCAGTATACTCGACAACGTCACCTGGCGAACAAAAGCTGGTCGCAAAAGTTGCCTTACACAAGGGGCCGAGATTAGGGTTCGTGTGACTGCTAGCTGAATTTGACAGCGGGCATTGCAATCTGTCGTGCCGTCTTTGACTTTCAAGTGTACAATGAAACATACATCACTGATCGATCTTCTGACTGACGAGGTTTTAAACTGCAGCCTTATGAACATTGGGGCGACTTAACCGATCCAAATGCCTTTCGCAAACTTGCTCGCACTATGAAAGATATGAGTAAAATTTCAGTTGAATGTGTGTATTGGTTCTGGAGAAGAAGATTTTTAAGATTAAATTGTGATTTAAACAAAATCCAATATGGCGGCCAAATTACGTGACTGATCAAAATGCCTTTCGCAAACTTAAAGGACTACCACTAGGGAAAATAAGTGTAAAATTTTAGTTCAATCAGTGTATTTGTTCTGGAGGAGAAGATTTTTAAAGATTAAATTACGATTTTTCACAAAATCCAATATGGCGGCGAAACCATGAGACCGATCCAAATGCCTTTTGCACACTTGAAAGAGAACACACTATCGATGATAGATGTAGAAGCTTTTTGCAAACTTGAAAGATATCAATGTAAGGGTGACATGAGTAAAATTTCATATTAATCAGTGTTTTGGTTCTGGAGAAGAAGATTTTTAAAGATTAAATTACGATTTTTTGCAAAATTCAATATGGCGGCCAAACCACATGACCAATCCAAACGCCTTTTGCAAACTTGAAAGATATTACACTTTAGATGATAGATGTAAAATTTTAGTTCAATCGGTGTGTTAGTTCTGGAGAAGAAGATTTTTAAAGATTAAATTGTGATTTCACAAAATCCAATATGGCGGCCAAACCACGTGACCGATCGAAATGCCTTTTGCAAACTTGAAAGAGATCACTGTAAGCATGACATGAGTAAAATTCCAGCTTAATCAGTGTTTTGGTTCTGGAGAAGAAGATTTTTAAAGATTAAATTACGATTTTTGCGCAATCCAATCTGGCGGCCAAACCACGTGACCAATCAAAACGCTTTTTCGCAAACTTGAAAAAGATCACATTGTAGATGACATTTATTAAATTTTAGTTCTATTGGTGAATCTGTTCTGGAGAAGAAGATTTTTAAAGATTAAATTATGATTTCAAAAAATCCAATATGGCGGCCAAACCACGTGACCAATCGAAATGTCTTTTGCAAACTTAAAGAGATCAATGTAAGGATGACATGAGTAAAATTTGAGCTTAATCGATGTTTCTGTTCTGGAGAAGAAGATTTTTAAAGATTAAATGACTATTTTAGAAAACCCAATATGGCGGCCAAGGTCACGTGACTGCATGCGATTTTATTTGCAAATTCTAAAGACCTTAGGTCATGCTTACTATACAAAAAATTTCAAATGGACTAGACCCCTAGGTCTCTTGACAAGCCATTTTTAGGTTTTTGGAAAATCCAATATGGCCGCAAGGTCACGTGACCAATCAAAATTTCAAGGGTCAGGTGCACGAGTACTAATTGATACCTACTAGTCCTGCAAATTTGAGAAGTTTTCGTTCAGCCGTTTAAGAGATCTAGGTCGACAAAGAATCGGCAGAAGAAGAAGAAAAAGAGGATTAAGCTGCAAGCAGCGTTGGCGGGGCCCAAGCAGATAACATGGTTGAAAGATCTTGCACTAATGATATTATGTGCAAAATTCGATCTTGGAAAAGTATGATTTTGAACATCATCTCATAGTTACTGTACGTGTCAGTGGGAATTGCATATTCTACGTAAAATCCAATATGGCGGCGAAATATGAAGGATGTAGCACTTGTGGTTACTGAGTTATGGACATATACTCATATTTAAGGGCAAAGGTCATCGAGGTCACGTGACATTTTGTCAAAAAAATTGTAAAGCTTAGTTATCCCTATATACCAAAAATCAGACCTCTAGCTCTATTGGCTAGCTCAGAATTAGATATGCGCATAATTAATGAGGTACAGGATGTGGTGTCATAAGGTCTCCCATCATACCAAATATGAAGGGTGTAGCACCTGTGGTTACTGAGTTATGGACATATACGTATTTTCAAGGTCAAAGGTCATCGAGGTCATGTGACATTTTGTCAAAAAAATTGTATTGCTAAGTTATCCCTATATACCAAAAATCAGACCTTTAGCTCTATTGGCTGGCTCAGAATTACATATGCGCATAATTAATGAGGTACAGGATGTGGTGTCATAAGGTGTCCCATCATACCAAATATGAAGGGTGTAGCACTTGTGGTTACTGAGTTATGGACATATACGTATTTTCAAGGTCAAAGGTTATCGAGGTCACGTGACATTTTGTCAAAAAAATTGTAATGCTAAGTTATGCCTATATACCAAAAATCAGACCTCTCGCTCTATTGGCTGGCTCAGAATTAGATATGCGCATAATTAATGAGGTACAGGATGTGGCGTCATAAGGTCTCCCATCATACCAAATATGAAGGGTGTAGCACTTGTGGTTACTGAGTTATGGACATATACGTATTTTCAAGGTCAAAGGTCATCGAGGTCATGTGACATTTTGTCAAAAAAATTGTATTGCTAAGTTATCCCTATATACCAAAAATCAGACCTTTAGCTCTATTGGCTGGCTAGAATTAGATATGCGCATAATAATGAGGTACAGGATGTGGTGTCATAAGGTCTCCCATCATACAAATATGAAGGCTGTAGCACTTGTGGTTACTAAGTTATGGACATATACGTATTTTCAAGGTCAAAGGTATCGAGGTCACGTGATATTTTGTCAAAAAAATTGTAATGCTAAGTTATCCTTATATACCAACAAATCAGACCTCTAGCTCTATTGGCTGGCTCAGATTAGATATGCGCATAATTAATGAGGTACAGGATGTGGTGTCATAAGGTCTCCCATCATACCAAATATGAAGGGTGTAGCACTTGTGGTTACTGAGTTATGGACATATACGAATTTTCAAGGTCAAAGGTCATCGAGGTCATGTGACATTTTGTCAAAAAAATTGTAATGCTAAGTTATGCCTATATACCAAAAATCAGACCTCTAGCTCTATTGGCTGGCTCAGAATTAGATATGCACATAATTAATGAGGTACAGGATGTGGTGTCATAAGGTCTCCCATCATACCAAATATGAAGGCTGTAGCACTTGTGGTTACTGAATTATTGATTTATTCGTATATTCAAGGTCAAAGGTTATCGAGGTCACGTGACATTATGTCAAAAAAAATTGTCTTGCTAAGTTATCCCTATATACCAAAAATCAGAGCTCCAGCTCTATTGGCTGGCTCAGAATTAGATATGCGCATAATTAATGAGGTACAGGATGTGGTGTCATAAGGTCTCCCATCATACCAAATATGAAGGGTGTAGCACTTGTGGTTACTGAGTTATGGACATATACGTATTTTCAAGGTCAAAGGTTATCGAGGTCACGTGACATTTTGTCAAAAAAATTGTAATGCTAAGTTATGCCTATATACCAAAAATCAGACCTCTCGCTCTATTGGCTGGCTCAGAATTAGATATGCGCATAATTAATGAGGTATAGGATGTGTGTCATAAGGTCTCCCATCATACCAAATATGAAGGGTGTAGCACTTGTGGTTACTGAGTTATGGACATATACGTATATTCAAGGTCAAAGGTCATCGAGGTCACGTGACATTTTGTCAAAAAATTGTATTGCTAAGTTATCCCTATATACCAAAAATCAGACCTTTAGCTCTATTGGCCGGCTCAGAATTAGATATGCGCATAAAATCCAAGATGGCGGCCAAATCATGTGACCAATCCAAATGTCTTTCGCAAACTTAAAAGAGATCACTCTGAGGATGAGATGAGTAAAATTTCAGTTAAATCGGTGTGTTTGTTCTGGAGAAGAAGATTTTTAATGATTAAATTGCGATTTTCATAAAATCCAAGATGGCGGCCAAATCACGTGACCGATCCAAACGTCTTTCGCAAACTTGAAAGAGATCACTCTAAGGATGACATGAGTAAAATTTCAGCTAAATCTGTATGTTGGTTCTGGAGAAGAAGATTTTTAAAATTAAGTCGGTATTTTTCGCAAATCCAATATGGCCGCCAGGTCGCGCGACTATTCGAAATTTCTATACCCAGGTGCACGAGATCTCATAGGTACCTATTAGCCCTGCAAGTTTCAGAAGTTTGCGGTAAGCGGTGATTGAGTTCTAGGTCGACAAAAAAAGAGCGGAAGAAGAAGAAGAAGAAGAAGAAGAATATTGAACTCCTATAAAACCAATAGGGGCCCAGCCGGTAGGCTTGGGCCCCTAATTAAAGCTGCAAGCAGCGTTGGCGGGGCCGAGCAGCTCGCATAGTTGATGAGAAACATACAGCGTCATCTTGAGATCTGCAATCATAACAAACATGAAGGTTTCTGTACTAATTGTTGCTCATGTTTAGGTACATATGTACATTTGGGGTCAAAGGGTATAGCACTGTTGATTACAGAGTTATGGACAAATATATATATTTCAGGTCAAAGGTCATTGGAGTCACGTGACATTTTGTCAAAAAATTGTATCCCATACTGATTCCCATATACAGAAAATCAGACCTCTAGCTGTATTGGCTTGCCAAAAATTAGATATGTGCATATTTAATGAGGTACCGGATATTGCACCATAAGGTCTCCCTTTATACCAAATAAGAAGCGTCTAGCCCTTGTGGTTCCTGAGTTATGGACAGATATGTATATTTGAGGTCAAAGGTCATCGAGGTCACGTGACCTTTTATTGAAAAAATTGTATCCCATACTTATCCCCATATACAAAAAATCACACCTCTAGCTCTATTGGCTTGCCCAGAATTAGATATGTGCATATTTAATGAGGTACATGATGTGGCGTCATAAGGTCGCCAATCCTACCAATTATGAAGGGTGTAGCACTTGTGGTTACTGAGTTATGGACAGATATGTATATTTAAGGTCAAAGGTCATCGAGGTCACGTAACATTTTGTCAAAAAAATTGTATCCCATAGTTATCCCTATATACCAAAAACCAGATCTCTAACTCTATTGGCTTACCCAGAATTAGATATGTGCATATTAAATGAGGCATGACCTTTAGTACCATAAGGTCTCCCATCATACCAAGTATGAAGGGTGTAGCCCTTGTGGATACTGAGTTATGGACATATATGTATATTTGAGGTCAAAGGTCATCAAGGTCACGTGACATTTTGTCAAAAAAATTGTATCCCATAGTTATCCCTATATACCAAAAATCAGACCTCTAACTCTATTGGCTTGCCAAGAATTAGATATGTGCATATTAAATGAGGCATGACCTATACTACCATAAGGTCTCCCATCACACCAAGTATGAAGGGTGTAGCCCTTGTGGATACTGAGTTATGGACAGATATGTATATTTGAGGTCAAAGGTCATCAAGGTCACATGACAATTTGTCAAAAAAATTGTATCCCATAGTTATAACTATATACCAAAAACCAGACCTCTAACTCTATTGGCTTGCCCAGAATTAGATATGTGCATATTTAATGAGGCATGACCTTTGGTACCATAAGGTCTCCCATCATACCAAATATGAAGGGTGTAGCTCTTGTGGTTACTGAGTTATTGACAGATATGTATATTTGAGGTCAAGGGTCACAAGGTCATGTGACATTTTGTGAAAAAAATTGTTTTCAATAGTTATCCCTATATACCGAAAATCAGACCTCCAGCTCTATTGGCTTGCCCAGAATTAGATATGTGCATAATAAATGAGGTTTAGAAACATGCTAGGGTCATAGGTCAAGTTCATCCTCCAAACATTGATTTGCAGTTTGATACCCTGGTGGTCATTGTTCAGTAGTGACAAGCCCCCGGCCCCCCAGGACACTCACATAGGCCAGAATAAGCCATTGGTATAGCTTAGCTGCAGAGGTATAGGGGAGGTCAAAGGTCATTGAAAAATCAGAAAAATAATACTTTAAAAATCTTCTTCTCAAAAACTGCCAGGTCAATTTCCTTGAAATTTAGTATATAGCATCTAGATAGTATGGCCTATAAAGTTTGCGAAAAGATTTTGGATCGGTCAAATTTATGGAAATGGGACAGTAAAAAACATTTTCATTTCAAAATTGTAGCCAGGTCACATGACTAATTAAATATTCAAGACTAACATGCACTACCTCTCATTGACCTTAAACATTGTACCAAGTTTCAAAAAATTGATTGAGCAGTTTCTGAGATTAGGACTGACAAAAAAACGGCAGAAGAAGAAGAAGAAAGTAGAATTTGAGCAATACCAATAGGGGCCTCGCCATGAGGGCGCTCGGCCCCTAAGAAGAAAAAGAAAAAAGTAGAACTTCAGCAATACCAATAGGGGCCTCGCCCATGAGGGCGCTCGGCCCCTAAGAAGGAAGTAGAACTTTAGCAATACCAATAGGGGCCATCGCCCATGAGGGCGCTCGGCCCCTAAAAAGCCAATGAAAGCAATAGGGGAAAGCTGTAGGCATATGGGCCATGGTACACATACACAGGGATATGCTGTTGAGATGCTTAGGTCAAAGGTAGAGCTACTAGGTCAAAGGTCATCCGTTACCCACGAAGATAGTCCGGTTCAAAAAATAGTGCGTGTCTCTATGTTTGAATAGGAGCTGATCAGCACTCAGTTTGTGGCTTACAAAGATAGAGCATGGGTTGTAAGTTGATTTTAGAGCGAACATGAGATTCATTCCAAATCAGATCAGTGTTTCAGAATGTGAAGCAAGCGAGCTTTCATCTCATTGAGTTACGTACGAGACCAGCCTATAGCTTATGAATAGGGAATATGCACAGCCAGCATTACTTGCACAGGGCTGCTAATGCCAATGCTGGGCAAGCCAATAGAGCTAGGGGTCTGATTTTTGGTACATGGGGAGACGTGTGGAAGCAAAGATTTTAGGCAAAAAGTCACGTGACCAGGGTGACCTTTGACCTCGATTTCACGAATAGGCCTGTAAATCAGTAACCACAAGTGCTACTGCCTTGATATTTGGTGGGATGGAAGACAATAGGGTACCACACTCATGTAGCTCATTAATTATGCGCATATTTAATTCCGGGCTAGCCGATAGAGCTAGGGATCTAATTTTTGGTACACAGGCAGAAGTATAGCAGTAAAGTTTGTTGACAAAAAGTCACGTGACCAGGATGACCTTTGACCTCGATTTCATGAATAGGCTTGTAAATCAGTAACCACAAGTGCTACTGCCTTGATATTTGGTGGGATGGAAGACAATAGGGTACCACATCATGTAGCTCATTAATTATGCGCATATCTAATTCTGGGCTAGCCGATAGAGCTAGAGATCTGATTTTTGGTACACAGGGAGAAGTAGGAGCAAAGTGTGTTGACAAAATGTCACGTGACCAGGATGACCTTTGACCTCAAAAAATTTGTTTGCCTCCTTAAGCAAAAATCAGACCTCTTGCTGTATCTGGTACTCCAGAATTGCATACGTGCATGTTTAATAATGTGCTAAATGATGCCAAGGTCAAAGGTCAAGGGGCATCCCCAAAATTTCGGTGTTCAATGTGGTCCCCAAAAAGGTCATTGTTCAAGACACGCTAGCCTATTGGGACCCTTACATAGGCCAGAATAAGCCATTTGTATAGCTTAGCTGCAGAGGTATAGGGGAGGTCAAAGGTCATTGAAAAATCAGAAAAATAATACTTTAAAAATCTTCTTCTCAAAAACTGCCAGTTCAATTTCCTTGAAATTTAGTATATAGCATCTATATTGTATGGCCTATAAAGTTTGCGAAAAGATTTTGGATCGGTCAAATTTTATGGAAATGGGACAGTAAAAAACATTTTCATTTCAAAATTGTAGCCAGGTCACATGACTAATTAAATATTCAAGACTAACATGCACTACCTCTCATTGACCTTAAACATTGTACCAAGTTTCAAAAAATTTCATTGAGCAGTTTCTGAGATTAGGACGGACAAAAAAACGGCAGAAGAATAAGAAGAAGAATTAAAGCTGCAAGCAGCGTTGGCGGGGCCGAGCAGCTCGCATAGTTGATGAGAAACATACGGCGTCATCTTGAGATCTGCAATCATAACAAACATGAAGGTTTCTGTACTAATTGTTGCTCATGTTTAGGTACATACGTACATTTGGGGTCAAAGGGTATAGCACTGTTGATTACAGAGTTATGGACAAATATATATATATTGAGGTCAAAGGTCATTGGAGTCACGTGACATTTTGTCAAAAAATTGTATCCCATACTGATTCCCATATACAAAAAATCAGACCTCTAGCTGTATTGGCTTGCAAAAAATTAGATATGTGCATATTTAATGAGGTACCAGATATTGCACCATAAGGTCTCCCTTTATACCAAATGAGAAGCGTCTAGCCCTTCTGGTTCGTGAGTTATGGACAGATATGTATATTTGAGGTCAAAGGTCATCGAGGTCACGTGACCTTTTATTGAAAAAATTGTATCCCATACTTATCCCCATATACAAAAAATCACACCTCTAGCTCTATTGGCTTGCCCAGAATTAGATATGTGCATATTTAATGAGGTACATGATGTGGCGTCATAAGGTCTCCAATCCTACCAATTATGAAGGGTGTAGCTCTTGTGGTTACTGAGTTATGGACAGATATGTATATTTAAGGTCAAAGGTCATCGAAGTCACATGACATTTTGTCAAAAAAATTGTATCCCATAGTTATTTCTATAAACCAAAAACCAGACCTCTAACTCTATTGGCTTGCCCAGAATTAGATATGTGCATATTAAATGAGGCATGACCTATAGTACCATAAGGTCTCCCATCATACCAAGTATGAAGGGTGTAGCCCTAGTGGTTACTGAGTTATGGACATATATGTATATTTGAGGTCAAAGGTCATCAAGGTCACGTGACATTTGTCAAAAAAATTTTATCCCATAGTTATCCCTATATACCAAAAACCAGACCTCTAACTCTATTGGCTTGCCCAGAATTAGATATGTGCATATTTAATGAGGCGTGACCTATGGTACCATAAGGTCTCCCATCATACCAAGTATGAAGGGTGTAGCCCTTGTGGTTACTGAGTTATGGACATATATGTTTATTTGAGGTCAAAGGTCATTAAGGTCAAGTGATATTTTGTCAAAAATATTGTATCCCATAGTTAACCCTATATACCAAAAATCAGTCCTCTAGCTCTGTTTGCTTGCCCAGAATTAGATATGTGCATATTTAATGAGGCATGACATATGGTTCCATAAGGTCTCCCATCATACCAAATATGAAGGGTGTAGCTCTTGTGGTTACTGAGTTATTGACAGATATGTATATTTGAGGTCAAGGGTCACAAGGTCATGTGACATTTTGTGAAAAAAAATTGTTTTCAATAGTTATCCCTTTATACCAAAAATCAGACCTCCAGCTCTATTGGCTTGCCCAGAATTAGATATGTGCATAATAAATGAGGTTTAGAAACATGCTAGGGTCATAGGTCAAGTTCATCCTCAAAACATTGATTTGCAGTTTGATACCCTGGTGGTCATTGTTCAGTAGTGACAAGCCCCCGGCCCCCCAGGACACTCACATAGGCCAGAATAAGCCATTGGTATAGCTTAGCTGCAGAGGTATAGGGGAGGTCAAAGGTCATTGAAAAATCAGAAAAATAATACTTTAAAAATCTTCTTCTCAAAACTGCCAGGTCAATTTCCTTGAAATTTAGTATATAGCATCTAGATAGTATGGCCTATAAAGTTTGCGAAAAGATTTTGGATCGGTCAAATTTTATGGAAATGGGACAGTAAAAAACATTTTCATTTCAAAATTGTAGCCAGGTCACATGACTAATTAAATATTCAAGACTAACATGCACTACCTCTCATTGACCTTAAACATTGTACCAAGTTTCAAAAAATTTCATTGAGCAGTTTCTGAGATTAGGACTGACAAAAAAACGGCAGAAGAAGAAGAAGAAAGTAGAATTTGAGCAATACCAATAGGGGCCTCGCCATGAGGGCGCTCGGCCCCTAATTAAAGCTGCAAGCAGCGTTGGCGGGGCCCAAGCGGTTAACATGGTTGAAAGATCTTGCACTCATGATATCATGTGCAAAATTCGATCTTTGAATAGTATGATTTGAACATCATCTCATAGTTACTGTACGTGTCAGTGGGAATTGCATGTTTTACGTAAAATCCAATATGGCGGCCAAATATGAAGGATGTTGCACTTGTGGTTACTGAGTTATGGACATATACTCATATTTAAGGGCAAAAGTCATCGAGGTCACGTGACATTTTGTCAAAAAATTGTAATGCTAAGTTATCCCTATATACCAAAAATCAGACCTCTAGCTCTATTGGCTGGCTCAGAATTAGATATGCGCATAATTAATGAGGTACAGGATGTGGTGTCATAAGGTCTCCCATCATACCAAATATGAAGGCTGTAGCACTTGTGGTTACTGAGTTATGGACATATACGTATATTCAAGGTCAAAGGTCATCGAGGTCACGTGACATTATGTCAAAAAAATTGTATTGCTAAGTTATCCATATATACCAAAAATCAGACCTCTAGCTCTATTGGCTGGCTCAGAATTAGATATGCACATAATTAATGAGGTACAGGGTGTGGTGTTATCAGGTCTCCCATCATACCAAATATGAAGGATGTAGCACTTGTGGTTACTGAGTTATTGACATATACGTATATTCAAGGTCAAAGGTCATCGAGGTCACGTGACATTATGTCAAAAAATTGTATTGTTAAGTTATCCCTATATACCAAAAATCAGACCTCTAGCTCTATTGGCTGGCTCAGAATTAGATATGCGCATAATTAATGAGGTACAGGATGTGGTGTCATAAGGTCTCCCATCATACCAAATATGAAGGGTGTAGCACTTGTGGTTACTGAGTTATGGACATATACGTATATTCAAGGTCAAAGGTCATCGAGGTCACGTGATATTTTGTCAAAAAATTGTATTGCTAAGTTATCCCTATATACCAAAAATCAGACCTCTAGCTCTATTGGTGGCTCAGAATTAGATATGCACATAATTAATGAGGTACAGGATGTGGTGTCAAAAGGTCTCCCATCATACCAAATATGAAGGCTGTAGCACTTGTGGTTACTGAGTTATTGACATATACGTATATTCAAGGTCAAAGGTCATCGAGGTCACGTGACATTATGTCAAAAAAATTGTATTGCTAAGTTATCCATATATACCAAAAATCAGACCTCTAGCTCTATTGGCTGGCTCAGAATTAGATATGCGCATAATTAATGAGGTACAGGATGTGGTGTCATAAGGTCTCCCATCATACCAATATGAAGGCTGTAGCACTTGCGGTTACTGAGTTATTGACATATACGTATATTCAAGGTCAAAGGTCATCGAGGTCACGTGATATTTGTCAAAAAATTGTATTGCTAAGTTATCACCATATACCAAAAATAAGACCTCTAGCTCTATTGGCTGGCTCAGAATTAGATATGCGCATAATTAATGAGGTACAGGATGTGGTGTCATAAGGTCTCCCATCATACCAAATATGAAGGGTGTAGCACTTGTGGTTACTTAGTTATTTTTAATGATTAAATTGCGATTTTCGTAAAATCCAAGATGGCGGCCAAATCACGTGACCGATAGAAACGTCATTCGCAAACTTGAAAGAGATCACTCTAAGGATGACATGAGTAAAATTTCAGTTAAATCTGTGAGTTGGTTCGGGAGAAGAAGATTTTTAATGATTAAATTGCGATTTTCGTAAAATCCAAGATGGCGGCCAAATCACGTGACCGATCCAAACGTCATTCGCAAACTTGAAAGAGATCACTCCAAGGATGACATGAGTAAAATTTCAGCTAAATCTGTGTGTTGGTTCTGGAGAAGAAGATTTTTAATGATTAAATTGCGATTTTCGTAAAATCCAAGATGGCGGCCAAATCAAGTAACCTATCCAAACGTCCATCGCAAACTTGAAGAGATCACTCCAAGGATAGACATGAGTAAAATTTCAGTTAAATCGGTGTGTTGGTTCTGGAGAAGAAGATTTTAATGATTAAATTGTGATTTTTGTAAAATCCAAGATGGCGGCCAAATCATGTGACCGATCCAAACGTCTTTCGCAAACTTGAAAGAGATCACTCTAAGGATGACATGAGTAAAATTTCAGCTAAATCGGTGTGTGGTTCTGGAGAAGAAGATTTTTAATGATTAAATTGCGATTTTCGTAAAATCCAAGATGGCGGCCAAATCACATGACCGATCCAAACGGCTTTCGCAAACTTGAAAGAGATCACTTTAAGGATGCCATGAGTAAAATTTCAGCTAAATCTGTATGTCGGTTCTGGAGAAGAAGATTTTTAAAATTAAATTGGTATTTTACGAAAATCCAATATGGCCGCCAGGTCGCGTGACTATTAGAAATTTCTATACCCACGTGCACGAGATCTCATAGGTACCTATTAGCCCTGCAAGTTTCAGAAGTTTGCGGTAAGCGGTGTTTGAGTTCTAGGTCGACAAAAAAAGAGCGAAGAAGAAGAAGAAGAAGAAGTAGAAGAAGAAGAAGAAGAAGAAGAAAGTTGAACTCCTATAAAACCAATAGGGGCCCAGCCGGTTGGCTTGGGCCCCTAATTAAAGCTGCAAGCAGCGTTGGCGGGGCCCAAGCGGATAACATGGTTGAAAGATCTTGCACTAATGATATTATGTGCAAAATTCGATCTTGGAAAAGTATGATTTTAAACATCATCTCATAGTTATTGTACGTGTCAGTGGGAATTGCATGTTTTACGTAAAATCCAATATGGCGGCCAAATATGAAGGGTGTAGCACTTGTGGTTACTGAGTTATGGACATATACTCATATTTAGGGCAAAGGTCATCGAGGACACGTGACATTTTGTCAAAAAAATTGTAATGCTAAGTTATCCCTATATACCAAAAATCAGACCTCTAGCTCTATTGGCTGGCTCAGAATTAGATATGCGCATAATTAATGAGGTACAGGATGTGGTGTCATAAGGTCTCCCATCAAACCAAATATGAAGGGTGTAGCACTTGTGGTTACTGAGTTATTGACATATACGTATATTCAAGGTCAAAGGTCATCGAGGTCACGTGACATATTGTCAAAAAAATTGTATTGCTAAGTTATCCCTATATACCAAAAATCAGACCTTTAGCTCTATTGGCTGGCTGAGAATTAGATATGCGCATAATTAATGAGGTACAGGATGTGGTGTCATAAGGTCTCCCAGCATACCAAATATGAAGGGTGTAGCACTTGTGGTTACTTAGTTATGGACATATACGTATATTCAAGGTCAAAGGTCATCGAGGTCACGTGATATTTTGTCAAAAAAATTGTATTGCTAAGTTATCCCTACATACCAAAAATCAGACCTCTAGCTCTATTGGCTGGCTCAGAATTAGATATGCGCATAATTAATGAGGTACAGGATGTGGTGTCATAAGGTCTCCCATCATACCAAATATGAAGGGTGTAGCACTTGTGGTTACTGAGTTATGGACATATACGTATATTCAAGGTCAAAGGTCATCGAGGTCATGTGATATTTTGTCAAAAAAATTGTATTGCTAAGTTATGCCTATATACCAAAATCAGACCTCTAGCTCTATTGGCTTGCCCAGAATTAGATATGTGCATATTTAATGAGGTACCGATATGGCACCATAAGGTCTCCCATCCTCCAAATATGAAGGATGTAGCACTTGTGGTTCCTAAGTTATGGACGTATATGTAAATTTGAGGTCAAAGGTCAATCGAAGTCATGTGACATTTTGTTAAAAAAATTGTTTTTCGTAGTTATCCCTATATACCAAAAATCTGACCTCTTGCTCTATTAGATTGCCCAGAATTAGATATGACTCTTACATAGGCCAGAATAAGCCATTTGTATAGCTTAGCTGCAGATGTATAGGGGAGGTCAAAGGTCATTGAAAATCAAAAAATAATTCTTTAAAAATTTCTTCTCAAAAACTGCCTGGTTTATTTCCTTGATATTTATTATATAGCATCTAGTAGTATGGCCTATAAAGTTTGCGAAAAGATTTTGGTGTTAGTTCTGGAGAAGAACTTTTTGAATGATTAAATTGCGATTTTTAGAAAATCCAATGTAGCGGCCAAATCATGTGACCGATCCAAATGTCTTTCGCAAACTTAAAAGAGATCACTCTAAGGATGACATGAGTAAAATTTCAGTTAAATCGGTGTGTTTGTTCTGGAGAAGAAGATTTTTAATGATTAAATTGCGATTTTCTTAAAATCCAAGATGGCGGCCAAATCATGTGACCAATCCAAATGTCTTTCGCAAACTTAAAAGAGATCACTCTAAGGATGACATGAGTAAAATTTCAGTTAAATCGGTGTGTTTGTTCTGGAGAAGAAGATTTTTAATGATTAAATTGCGATTTTTGTAAAATCCAAGATGGCGGCCAAATCACGTGACCGATCCAAACGTCTCTTGCAAACTTGAAAGAGATCACTCTAAGGATGACATGAGTAAAATTTCAGTTAAATCGGTGTGTTGGTTCTGGAGAAGAAGATTTTTAATGATTAAATTGCGATTTTTGTAAAATCCAAGATGGCGGCCAAATCACGTGACCGATCCAAACGTCTTTCGCAAACTTGAAAGAGATCACTCTAAGGATGACATGAGTAAAATTTCAGCTAAATCTGTATGTTGGTTCTGGAGAAGAAGATTTTTAAAATTAAATCGGTATTTTTCGAAAATTCAAGATGGCCGCCAGGTCGCGCGACTATTCAAAATTTCTATACCCAGGTGCACGAGATCTCATAGGTACATATTAGCCCTGCAAGTTTTAGAAGTTTGCGGTAAGCGGTGTTTGAGTTCTAGGTCGACAAAAAAAGAGCGGAAGAAGAAGAAGAAGAATTAAAGCTGCAAGCAGCGTTGGCGGGGCCCAAGCGGTTAACATGGTTGAAAAATCTTGCACTCATGATATTATGTGCAAAATTCGAGCTTGCAAAAGTAGGATTTTGAACATCATCTAATAGTTGCTGTACGTTTCACTTGGAATTTAATATTTTACGGAAAATCCAATA
The DNA here is from genome assembly GCF_041260155.1 of Ptychodera flava. Lineage (NCBI taxonomy): Eukaryota > Metazoa > Hemichordata > Enteropneusta > Ptychoderidae > Ptychodera > Ptychodera flava. The sequence continues at coordinate 39,139,772 of NC_091936.1, forward strand.
TGGCGGCCAAACCACGTGACCGATGAAAATGCTTTTCGCAAACTTGAAAGAGATCACACTTAAGATGTTACACATAAAATTTCAGCTCAATCGGTGTGTTGGTTGTGGAGAGGAAAATTTTTTAAGATTAAATCATGATTTTCGCAAAAATCCAATATGGCGGCCAAACCACGTGACCGATCAAAACGCCTTTCGCAAACTTGAAAGAGATCACACTTTTTATGTTACATGTCAAATTTCAGTCGAATCGGTGTGTTGATTCTGGAAAAGAAGATTTTTAAAGATTTCATCACGATTTTTGCAAAATCCAATATGGCGGCCAAACCACGTGACCGATCAAAACATTTTTCGCAAACTTGAAAGAGACAACACTTAAGATGATACATGTCAAATTTCAGTCAAATCGGTGAGTTGGTTCTGGAGATGAAGATTTTTAAAGATTAAATCATGATTTTCGCAAAAATCCAATATGGCGGCCAGACCACGTGACCGATCAAAACAGCTTCCGCAAACTTGAAAGAGATCACACTTAAGATGTTACATATCAAATTTCAGTAGAATCAGTGTGTTGGTTCTGGAGAAGAAGATTTTTGAAGATTAAATCTCGATTTTCGCAAAATCCAATATGGCGGCCAAACAATATGACCGATCAAAACGCCTTTCGCAAACTTGAAAGAGATCACACTTAAGATGTTACATGTGAAGTTTTAGTCGAATCGGTGTTTTGGTTCTGGAGAAGAAGATTTTTAAAGATTAAATTGGTATTTTTCAAAAATCCAATATGGCGGCCAAGGTCACGTGACCGCATGCGATTTTATTGGCAAATTTTTAAGACCTCAGGCCATGCTTGCTATACAAAAAATTTCAAATCGACTAGACCCCTAGGTATTCTGGAGAAGCCATTTTTAGATTTTTGGAAAATCCAATATGGCCGCCAGGTCACGTGACCAATCGAAATTTGTATACCCAGGTGCACGAGATCTCATAGGTACCTATTAGCCCTGCAAGTTTCAGAAGTTTGCGGTAAGCGGTGTTTGAGTTCTAGGTCGACAAAAAAAGAGCGGAAGAAAAAGAAGAAGAAGAAAGTTGAATTCCTACGAAAACAATAGGGGCCCAAGCCGGTAGGCTTGGGCCCCTAATTAAAGCTGCAAGCAGCGTTGGCGGGGCCCAAGCGGTGAACATGGTTGAAAAATCTTGCAATAATGATATTATGTGCAAAATTCGAGCTTGAAAAAGTAGGATTTTGAACATCATCTAATAGTTACTGTACGTTTCACTTGGAATTTAATATTTTACGGAAAATCCAATATGGCGGCCAAACCACGAGACCGATCAAAACCTATTTCACAAACTTGAAACACATCACTTTAAAGATGGTCTTTGCAAATTTCAGTCAATTCGATGTTTGTTCGGGAGAAGAAGATTTTTAAAGATTAAATCACGATTTTCGAAAAATCCAATATGGCGGCCAAACCACGTGACCGATCAAAAGGCCTTTCGCAAACTTCAAAGACATCACACTTAAGATGTTACATGTCCATTTCAATCGAATCTGTGTATTGGTTCTGGAGTAGAAGATTTTTAAAGATTAAATCACGATTTTCGCAAAATCCAATATGGCGGCCAAACCATGTGACCGATCAAAACGCCTTTCGCAAACTCGAAAGAGATCACACTTAAGATGTTACATGTCAAATTTCAGTCGAATCGGTGTGTTGGTTCTGGAGAAGAAGATTTTTAAAGATTAAATCACGATTTTCGCAAAATCCAATATGGCGGCCAGACCCAGTGACCAATCAAAACGCCTTTCGCAAACTTGAAAGAGATCACACTTAAGATGTTACATGTCAAATTTCAGTCGAATCGGTGTGTTGGTTCTGGAGAAGAAGATTTTTAAAGATTAAATCACGATTTTCGCAAAATCCAATATGGCGGCCAAACCACGTGACCGATCAAAACGCCTTTCGCAAACTTGAAAGAGATCACACTTAAGATGCTACATGTCAAATTTCAGTTGAATCGGTGTGTTGGTTCTGGAGAAGAAGATTTTTGAAGATTAAATCACGATTTTTGCAAAATCCAATATGGCGGCCAAACCAAGTGACCGATCAAAACGCCTTTCGCAAACTTGAAAGAGATCACACTTAAGATGTTACATATGAAATTTCAGTCAAATCGGTGTTTTGGTTCTGGAGAAGAAGATTTTTAAAGATTAAATCACGATTTTCGCAAAATCCAATATGGCGGCCAAGGTCACGTGACCGCATGCGATTTTATTGGCAAATTCTTAAGACCTTAGGCCATGCTTGCTACACAAAAAATTTCAAATCGACTAGACCCCTGGGTCTTCTGGAGAAGCCATTTTTAGGTTTTTGGAAAATCCAATATGGCCGCCAGGTCACGTGACCAATCGAAATTTGTATACCCAGGTGCACGAGATCTCATAGTTACCTATTAGCTTTGCAAGTTTCAGAAGTTTGCGGTAAGCGGTGTTCAAGTTCCAGGTCGACAAAAAAAGAGCGGAAGAAGAAGCAGTAGAAGAAGAAAGTTGAACTCCTACGAAACCAATAGGGGCCCAGCCGGTAGGCTTGGGCCCCTAATTAAAGGTGCAAGCAGCGTTGGCGGGGCCCAAGCAGATAACATTGTTGAAAGATCTTTCACTAATGATATTATGTGCACGTGTCAGTGGGAATTGCATGTTTTACGTAAAATCCAATGTGGCGGCCAAATATGAAGGGTGTAGCACTTGTGGTTACTGAGTTATGGACATATACTCATATTTAAGGGCAAAGGTCATCGAAGTCACGTGACATTTTTTCAAAAAAATTGTAATGTTAAGTTATCCCTATATACCAAAAATCAGACCTCTAGCTCTATTGGCTGGCTCAGAATTAGATATGCGCATAATTAATGAGGTACAGGATGTGGCGTCATAAGGTCTCCCATCATACCAAATATGAAGGCTGTAGCACTTGTGGTTACTGAGTTATTGACATATACGTATATTCAAGGTCAAAGGTCATCGAGGTCACGTGACATTATGTCAAAAAAATTGTATTGCTAAGTTATCCCTATATACCAAAAATCAGACCTCTAGCTCTATTGGCTGGCTCAGAATTAGATATGCGCATAATTAATGAGGTACAGGATGTGGTGTCATAAGGTCTCTCATCATACCAAATATGAAGGGTGTAGCACTTGTGGTTACTGAGTTATGGACATATACGTATATTCAAGGTCAAAGGTCATCGAGGTCACGTGATATTTTGTCAAAAAAATTGTATTGCTAAGTTATCCCTATATACCAAAAATCAGACGTCTAGCTCTATTGGCTGGCTCAGAATTAGATATGCGCATAATTAATGAGGTACAGGATGTGGTGTCATAAGGTCTCCCATCATACCAAATATGAAGGCTGTAGCACTTGTGGTTACTGAGTTATGGACATATACGTATATTCAAGGTCAAAGGTCATGAAAGTCATGTGACATTTTGTCAAAAAAATTGTATTGCTAAGTTATCCCTATATACCAAAAATCAGACCTTTAGCTCTATTGGCTGGCTCAGAATTAGATATGCGCATAATTAATGAGGTACAGGATGTGGTGTCATAAGGTCTCCCATCATACCAAATATGAAGGCTGTAGCACTTGTGGTTACTGAGTTATGGACATATACGTATATTCAAGGTCAAAGGTCATCGAGGTCACGTGATATTTTGTCAAAAAAATTGTATTGCTAAGTTATGCCTATATACCAAAATCAGACCTTTAGCTCTATTGGCTGGCTCAGAATTAGATATGCGCATAATTAATGAGGTACAGGATGTGGTGTCATAAGGTCTCCCATCATACCAAATATGAAGGCTGTAGCACTTGTGGTTACTGAGTTATGGACATATACGTATATTCAAGGTCAAAGGTCATCGAGGTCACGTGATATTTTGTCAAAAAATTGTATTGCTAAGTTATGCCTATACACCAAAAATCAGACCTTTAGCTCTATTGGCTGGCTCAGAATTAGATATGTGCATAATTAATGAGGTACAGGATGTGGTGTCATAAGGTCTCCCATCATACCAAATATGAAGGCTGTAGCACTTGTGGTTACTGAGTTATGGACATATACGTATATTCAAGGTCAAAGGTCATCGAGGTCACGTGACATTTTGTCAAAAAAATTGTGTTGCTAAGTTATCCCTATATACCAAAAATCAGACCTCTAGCTCTATTGGCTGGCTGAGAATTAGATATGCGCATAATTAATGAGGTACAGGATGTGGTGTCATAAGGTCTCCCATCATACCAAATATGAAGGGTGTAGCACTTGTGGTTACTGAGTTATGGACATATACGTATATTCAAGGTCAAAGGTCATGAGGTCACATGACATTTTGTCAAAAAAATTGTATTGCTAAGTTATCCCTATATACCAAAAATCAGACCTCTAGCTCTATTGGCTGGCTTAGAATTAGATATGCACATAATTAATGAGGTACAGGATGTGGTGTCATAAGGTCTCCCATCATACCAAATATGAAGGGTGTAGCACTTGTGGTTACTTAGTTATGGACATATACGTATATTCAAGGTCAAAGGTCATCGAGGTCACGTGATATTTTGTCAAAAAAATTGTATTGCTAAGTTATCCCTATATACCAAAAATCAGACCTCTAGCTCTATTGGCTTGCCCAAAATTAGATATGTGCATATTTAATGAGGTACAGGATGTGATGTCATAACGTCTCCCATCATACCAAATATGAACGGTGTGTACCACTTGTGGTTACTGAGTTATGGACATATACGTATATTCAAGGTCAAAGGTCATGAAGGTCACATGACATTTTGTCAAAAAAATTGTATTGCTAGTTATCCCTATATACCAAAAATCTAGACCTCTAGCTCTATTGGCTGGCTCAGAATTAGATATGACTCTTACATAGGCCAGAATAAGCCATTTGTATAGCTTAGCTGCAGAGGTATAGGGGAGGTCAAAGGTCATTGAAAAATCAGAAAAATAATACTTTAAAAATTTCTTCTCAAAAACTGCCAGGTCAATTTCGTTGAAATTTATTATATAGCATCTAGTAGTATGGCCTATAAAGTTTGCGAAAAGATTTTGGTGTAGTTCCGGAGAAGAAGATTTTTGAAGATTAAATTGCGTATTTTTCAAAAATCAAATATGGGGACCAAATCACGTGACGATCCAAATGTCTTTCGCAAACTTAAAAGAGATCACTCTAAGGATGACATGAGTAAAATTTCAGTTACATGGTGTGTTGGTTCTGGAGAAGAAGATTTTTAATGATTAAATTGCGATTTTCGTAAAATCCAAGATGGCGGCCAAATCACGTGACCGATCCAAACGTCTTTCGCAAACTTAAAAGAGATCACTCTAAGGATGACAAGAGTAAAATTTCAGTTAAATCGGTGTGTTGGTTCTGGAGAAGAAGATTTTTAATGATTAAATTGCGATTTTCGTAAAATCCAAGATGGCGGCCAAATCACGTGACCGATCCAAACGTCTTTCGCAAACTTAAAAGAGATCACTCTAAGGATGACATGAGTAAAATTTCAGTTAAATCGGTGTGTTGGTTCTGGAGAAGAAGATTTTTAATGATTAAATTGCGATTTTCGTAAAATCCAAGATGGCGGCCAAATCACGTGACCAATCCAAACGTCTTTCGCAAACTTAAAAGAGATCACTCTAAGGATGACATGAGTAAAATTTCAGTTAAATCGGTGTGTTGGTTCTGGAGAAGAAGATTTTTAATGATTAAATTGCGATTTTCGTAAAATCCAAGATGGCGGCCAAATCACGTGACAGATCCAAACGTCTTTCGCAAACTTGAAAGAGATCACTCTAAGGATGACATGAGTAAAATTTCAGCTAAATCTGGTATGTTGGTTCTGGAGAAGAAGATTTTTAAAATTAAATCGGTATTTTTCGAAAATCCAATATGGCCGCCAGGACGCGCGACTATTCGAAATTTGTATACCCAGGTGCACGAGATCTCATAGGTACCTTTAGCCCTGCAAGTTTCAGAAGTTTGCGGTACGCGGTGTTTGCGTTCTAGGTCGACAAAAAAAGAGCGGAAGAAGAAGAAGAAGTAGAAGAAGAAGAAGAAAGTTGAATTCCTATAAAACCAATAGGGGCCCAGCCGGTAGGCTTGGGCCCCTAATTAAAGCTGCAAGCAGCGTTGGCGGGGCCCAAGCGGTAACATGGTTGAAAAATCTTGCACTAATGATATTATGTGCAAAATTCGAGCTTGAAAAAGTAGTATTTTGAACATCATCTAATAGTTACTGTACGTTTCACTTGGAATTTAATATTTTACGGAAAATCCAATATGGCGGCCAAACCACGTGACCCATCAAAACGAATTTCGCAAACTTGAAACACATAACACTTAAGATGGTATATGCAAAATTTCAGTCAGATCGAGTGTTTTTGGTTCTGGAGAAGAAAATTTTTAAAGATTAAATCACGATTTTCGCAAAATCCAATATGGCGGCCAAACCGCGTGACCCATCAAAACGCCTTTCGCAAACTTCAAAGGGATCACACTTAAGATGTTACATGTCAAATTTCAGTCGAATCTGGTGTTTGGTTCTGGAGAAGAAGATTTTTAAAGATTAAATCACGATTTTCGCAAAATCCAATATGGCGGCCAAACCACGTGACCGATCAAAACGCCTTTGGCAAACTTGAAAGAGATCACACTTAAAATGTTACATGTCAAATTTCAGCTCACTCGGTGTGTTGGTTCTGGAGAAGAAAATTTTTAAAGATTAAAATCATGATTTTCCTAAAATCCAATATGGCGGCCAAACCACGTGACCGATCAAAACGCCTTTCGCAAACTTCAAAGGGATCACACTTAAGATGTTACATGTCAAATTTCAGTCGAATTGGTGTTTTGGTTCTGGAGAAGAAGATTTTTAAAGATTAAATCACGATTTTCTCAAAATCCAATATGGCGGCCAAACCACGTGACCGATCAAAACGCCTTTGGCAAACTTGAAAGAGATCACACTTAAAATGTTACATGTCAAATTTCAGCTCACTCGGTGTGTTGGTTATGGAGAAGAAAATTTTTAAAGATTAAAATCATGATTTTCCTAAAATCCAATATGGCGGCCAAACCACGTGACCGATCAAAACGCCTTTCGCAAACTTCAAAGGGATCACACTTAAGATGTTACATGTAAAATTTCAGTCGAATTGGGTTTTGGTTCTGGAGAAGAAGATTTTTTAAAGATTAAATCACGATTTTCGCAAAAATCCAATATGGCGGCAAGACCACGTGACCGATCAAAACGCCTTTCGCAAACTTGAAAGAGATCACACTTAAGATATTATATGTCAAATTTGAGTGGAATCGGTGTGTTGGTTCTGGAGAAGAAGATTTTTGAAGATTAAATCACGATTTTCTCAAAATCCAATATGGCGGCCAAACCATGTGACCAATCAAAACGCCTTTCGCAAACTTTAAAGAGATCACACTCAAGATGTTAATGTGAAATTTCAGTCGAATCGGTGGTTTGGTTCTGGAGAAGAAGATTTTTAAAGATTAAATTGGTATTTTTCAAAAATCCAATATGGCGGCCAAGGTCATGTGACCGCATGCAATTTTATTGGCAAATTCTTAAGACCTTAGGCCATGCTTGCTATACAAAAAATTTCAAATCGACTAGACCCCTGGGTATTCTGGAGAAGCCATTTTTAGGTTTTTGGAAAATCCAATATGGCCGCCAGGTCACGTGACCAATCGAAATTTGTATACCCAGGTGCACGAGATCTCATAAGTACCTATTAGCCCTGCAAGTTTCAGAAGTTTGCGGTAAGCGGTGTTTGAGTTCTAGGTCGACAAAAAAAGAGCGGAAGAAGAAGAAGAAGAATATTGAACTCTAGTAAAAGCAATAGGGGCCCAAGCCGGTAGGCTTGGGCCCTAATTAAAGCTGCAAGCAGCGTTTGCGGGGCCCAAGCGGATAACATGGTTGAAAGATCTTGCACTAATGATATTATGTGCAAAATTCGATCTTGGAAAAGTATGATTTTGAACATCATCTCATAGTTACTGTACGTGTCAGTGGGAATTGCATGTTTTACGTAAAATCCAATATGGCGGGCGAAATATGAAGGTGTAGCACTTGTGGTTACTGAGTTATGGACATATACTTATATTCAAGGTCAAAGGTCATCGAGGTCACGCGACATTTTTTCAAAAAAATTGTAAAGCTTAGTTATCCCTATATACCAAAAATCAGACCTCTAGCTCTATTGGCTGGCTCAGAATTAGATATGCGCATAATTAATGAGGTACAGGATGTGGTGTCATAAGGTCTCCCATCATACCAAATATGAAGGCTGTAGCACTTGTGGTTACTGAGTTATGGACATATACGTATATTCAAGGTCAAAGGTCATCGAGGTCACGTGATATTTGTCAAAAAAATTGTATTGCTAAGTTATCCCTATATACCAAAAATCAGACCTCTAGCTCTATTGGCTGGTTCAGAATTAGATATGCGCATAATTAATGAGGTACAGGATGTGGTGTCATAAGGTCTCCCATCATACCAAATATGAAGGCTGTAGCACTTGTGGTTACTGAGTTATTGACATATACGTATATTCAAGGTCAAAGGTCATCGAGGTCACGTGACATTATGTCAAAAAAATTGTATTGCTAAGTTATCCCTATATACCAAAAATCAGACCTCTAGCTCTATTGGCTTGCCAAAATTAGATATGTGCATATTTAATGAGGTACCGGATATGGCACCATGAGGTCTCCTATCCTACCAAATATGAAGGATGTAGCACTTGTGGTTAATAAGTTATGGACGTATATGTATATTTGAGGTCAAATTTCATCGAAGTCATGTGACATTTTGTGAAAAAATTGTTTTTCGTAGTTATCCCTACATACCAAAAATCTGACCTCTTGCTCTATTAGATTGCCCAGAATTAGATATGACTCTTACATAGGCCAGAATAAGCCATTTGTATAGCTTAGCTGCAGAGGTATAGGGGAGGTCAAAGGTCATTGAAAAATCAGAAAAATAATACTTTAAAAATTTTCTTCTCAAAAACTGCCTGGTTAATTTCCTTGAAATTTATTATATAGCATCTAGTAGTGTGGCCTATAAAGTTTGCAAAAAGATTTTGGTGTTAGTTCTTGAGGAGATGTTTTTGAATGATTAAATTGCGATTTTTCGAAAATCCAATGTGGCGGCCAAATCATGTGACCGATCCAAATGTCTTTCGCAAACTTAAAAGAGATCACTCTAAGGATGACATGAGTAAAATTTCAGTTAAATCGGTGTGTTTGTTCTGGAGAAGAAGATTTTTAATGATTAAATTGTGATTTTGTAAAATCCAAGATGGCGGCCAAATCATGTGACCAATCCAAATGTCTTTCTCAAACTTGAAACAGATCACTGTAAGGATGACATGAGTAAAACTTTCAGCTAAATCGGTGTGTTGTTCTGGAGAAGAAGATTTTTAATGATTAAATTGCGATTTTCGTAAAATCCAAGATGGCGGCCAAATCATGTGACCGATCCAAACGTCTTTCGCAAACTTGAAAGAGATCACTCTAAGGACGACATGAGCAAAATTTCAGTTAAATCAGTGTTTTGGTTCTGGAGAAGAAGATTTTTAATGATTAAATTGCGATTTTCGTAAAATCCAAGATGGCGGCCAAATCACGTGACCGATCTAAACGTCTTTCGCAAACTTGAAAGAGATCACTCTAAGGATGACATGAGTAAAATTTCAGTTAAATCAGTGTGTTGGTTCTGGAGAAGAAGATTTTTAATGATTAAATTGCGATTTTCGTAAAATCCAAGATGGCGGCCAAATCACGTGACCGATCCAAACGTGTTTCGCAAACTTAAAAGAGATCACTCTAAGGATGACATGAGTAAAATTTCAGTTAAATCGGTGTGTTGTTCTGGAGAAGAAGATTTTTAATGATTAAATTGCGATTTTCGTAAAATCCAAGATGGCGGCCAAATCACGTGACCGATCCAAACGTCTTTCGCAAACTTGAAAGAGATCACTCTAAGGATGACATGAGTAAAATTTCAGCTAAATCTGTATGTTGGTTCTGGAGAAGAAGATTTTTAAAATTAAATCGGTATTTTTCGAAAATCCAATATGGCCGCCAGGTCACGTGACCAATCGAAATTTGTATACCCAGGTGCACGAGATCTCATAGGTACCTATTAGCCCTGCAAGTTTCAGAAGTTTGCGGTAAGCGGTGTTTGAGTTCTAGGTCGACAAAAAAAGAGCGGAAGAAGAAGAAGTAGAAGAAGAAGAAGAAAGTTGAACTCCTATAAAACCAATAGGGGCCCAGCCGGTTGGCTTGGGCCCCTAATTAAAGCTGCAAGCAGCGTTGGCGGGGCCCAAGCGGATAACATGGTTGAAAGATCTTGCACTAATGATATTATGTGCAAAATTCGATCTTGGAAAAGTATGATTTTGAACATCATCTCATAGTTACTGTACGTGTCAGTGGGAATTGCATGTTTTACGTAAAATCCAATATGGCGGCGAAATATGAAGGATGTAGCACTTGTGGTTACTGAGTTATGGACATATACTCATATTTAAGGGCAAAGGTCATCGAGGTCACGTGACATTTTGTCAAAAAAATTGTAAAGCTTAGTTATCCCTATATACCAAAAATCAGACCTCTAGCTCTATTGGCTGGCTCAGAATTAGATATGCGCATAATTAATGAGGTACAGGATGTGGTGTCATAAGGTCTCCCATCATACCAAATATGAAGGCTGTAGCACTTGTGGTTACTGAGTTATTGACATATACGTATATTCAAGGTCAAAGGTCATCGAGGTCACGTGACATTTTGTCAAAAAAATTGTATTGCTAAGTTATCCCTATATACCAAAAATCAGACCTCTAGCTCTATTGGCTGGCTCAGAATTAGATATGCGCATAATTAATGAGGTACAGGATGTGGTGTCATAAGGTCTCCCATCATACCAAATATGAAGGCTGTAGCACTTGTGGTTACTGAGTTATGGACATATACGTATATTCAAGGTCAAAGGTCATCGAGGTCACGTGATATTTTGTCAAAAAAATTGTATTGCTAAGTTATCCCTATATACCAAAAATCAGACCTCTAGCTCTATTGGCTGGCTCAGAATTAGATATGCGCATAATTAATGAGATACAGGATGTGGTGTCATAAGGTCTCCCATCATACCAAATATGAAGGTGTAGCACTTGTGGTTACTGAGTTATGGACATATACGTATATTCAAGGTCAAAGGTCATCGAGGTCACGTGACATTATGTCAAAAAAATTGTATTGCTAAGTTATCCCTATATACCAAAAATCAGACCTCTAGCTCTATTGGCTGGCTCAGAATTAGATATGCGCATAATTAATGAGGTACAGGATGTGGTGTCATAAGGTCTCCCATCATACCAAATATGAAGGCTGTAGCACTTGTGGTTACTGAGTTATTGACATATACGTATATTAAAGGTCAAAGGTCATCGAGGTCACGTGACATTTTGTCAAAAAAATTGTATTGCTAAGTTATCCCTATATACCAAAAATCAGACCTCTAGCTCTATTGGCTGGCTCAGAATTAGATATGCGCATAATTAATGAGGTACAGGATGTGGTGTCATAAGGTCTCCCATCATACCAAATATGAAGGCTGTAGCACTTGTGGTTACTTAGTTATGACATATACGTATATTTAAGGTCAAAGGTCATTGAGGTCACATGACATTTTGTCAAAAAAATTGTATTGCTAAGTTATGCCTATATACCAAAAATCAGACCTCTAGCTCTATTGGCTTGCTCAGAATTAGATATGTGCATATTAATGAGGTACCGGATATGGCACCATAAGGTCTCCCATCCTACCAAATATGAAGGATGTAGCACTTGTGGTTCCAAAGTTATGGACGTATATGTATATTTGAGGTCAAAGGTCATCGAAGTCATGTGACATTTTGTTAAAAAAATTGTTTTTCGTAGTTATCCCTATATACCAAAAATCTGACCTCTTGCTCTATTAGATTGCCCAGAATTAGATATGACTCTTACATAGGCCAGAATAAGCCATTTGTATAGCTTAGCTGCAGAGGTATAGGGGAGGTCAAAGGTCATTGAAAAATCAGAAAAATAATACTTTAAAAATTTTCTTCTCAAAAACTGCCTGGTTAATTTCCTTGAAATTTATTATATAGCATCTAGTAGTGTGGCCTATAAAGTTTGCGAAAAGATTTTGGTGTTAGTTCTGGAGAAGAAGTTTTGAATGATTAAATTGCGATTTTCGTAAAATCCAAGATGGCGGCCAAATCATGTGACCGATCCAAATGTCTTTCGCAAACTTGAAAGAGATCACTCTAAGGATGACATGAGTAAAATTTCAGTTAAATCGGTGTGTTGGTTCTGGAGAAGAAGATTTTTAATGATTAAATTGCGATTTTCGTAAAATCCAAGATGGCGGCCAAATCACGTGACCGATCCAAACGTCTTTCGCAAACTTGAAAGAGATCACTCTAAGGATGACATGAGTAAAATTCAGTTAAATCGGTGTATTGGTTCTGGAGAAGAAGATTTTTAATGATTAAATTGCGATTTTCGTAAAATCCAAGATGGCGGCCAAATCACGTGACCGATCCAAACGTCTTTCGCAAACTTGAAAAAGATCACTCTAAGGATGACATGAGTAAAATTTCAGTTAAATCGGTGTGTTGGTTCTGGAGAAGAAGATTTTTAATGATTAAATTGTGATTTTCGTAAAATCCAAGATGGCGGCCAAATCACGTGACCGATCCAAACGTCTTTCGCAAACTTGAAAGAGATCACTCTAAGGATGACATGAGTAAAATTTCAGCTAAATCTGTATGTTGGTTCTGGAGAAGAAGATTTTTAAAATTAAATCGGTATTTTTCGCAAATCCAATATGGCCGCCAGGTCGCGCGACTATTTGAAATTTCTATACCCAGGTGCACGAGATCTCATAGGTACCTATTAGCCCTGCAAGTTTCAGAAGTTTGCGGTAAGCGGTGTTTGAGTTCTAGGTCAACAAAAAAAGAGCGGAAGAAGAAGAAGAAGAAGAAGAAGAAGAAGAAGAAGAAGAAAGTTGAACTCCTATAAAACCAATAGGGGCCCAGCCGGTGGCTTGGGCCCCTAATTAAAGCTGCAAGCAGCGTTGGCGGGGCCGAGCAGCTCGCATAGTTGATGAGAAAATAAGGCGTCATCATTGAGATCTGCAATCATAACAAACATGAAGGTTTTTGCACTAATTGTTGCTCTGTTTAGGTACATACGTACATTTGGGGTCAAAGGGTATAGCACTGTTGATTACTGAGTTATGGACAAATATATATATTTGAGGTCAAAGGTCATTGGGGTCACGTGACATTTTGTCAAAAATATTTTATCCCATACTGATTCCCATTTACAAAAAATCAGACCTCTAGCTGTATTGGCTTGCCAAAATTAGATATGTGCATATTTAATGAGGCACGGATATTGTACCATAAGGTCTCCCTTTATACCAAATATGAAGGGTTAGCCCTTGTGGTTCTGAGTTATGGACATTTATGTATATTTGAGGTCAAAGGTCATCGAGGTCACGTGACATTTTGTTCAAAAAATATTGTATCCCATAGTTATCCCTATATACCAAAAACCAGACCTCTAACTCTTTGGCTTGCCCAGAAATAGATATGTGCATATTAATGAGGCATGACTATAGGGTACCATAAGGTCTCCCATCATACCAAATATGAAGGGTGTAGCCCTTGTGGTTACTGAGTTATGGACATATATGTATATTTGAGGTCAAAGGTCATCAAGGTCACGTGACATTTTGTCAAAAAAATTGTATCCCATAGTTATCCCTATATACCAAAAACCAGACCTCTAACTCTATTGGCTTGCCCAAAATTAGATATGTGCATATTTAATGAGGCATGACCTATAGTACCATAAGGTCTCCCATCATACCAAGTATGAAGGGTGTAGCCCTTGTGGATACTGAGTTATGGACATATATGTATATTTGAGGTCAAAGGTCATCA